>NW_027363798.1:0-458775 GCF_046119375.1 Phyllobates terribilis | reverse complement strand
CCGGTTGGTCGGGCATGAGGCGGGCCCCGATCACCTGGTCCCCTCCCGGTTGGTCGGGCATGAGGCGGGCCCCGATCACCTGGTCCCCTCCCGGTTGGTCGGGCATGAGGCGGGCCCCGATCACCTGGTCCCCTCCCGGTTGGTCGGGCATGAGGCGGGCCCCGATCACCTGGTCCCCTCCCGGTTGGTCGGGCATGAGGCGGGCCCCGATCACCTGGTCCCCTCCCGGTTGGTCGGGCATGAGGCGGGCCCCGATCACCTGGTCCCCTCCCGGTTGGTCGGGCATGAGGCGGGCCCCGATCACCTGGTCCCCTCCCGGTTGGTCGGGCATGAGGCGGGCCCCGATCACCTGGTCCCCTCCCGGTTGGTCGGGCATGAGGCGGGCCCCGATCACCTGGTCCCCTCCCGGTTGGTCGGGCATGAGGCGGGCCCCGATCACCTGGTCCCCTCCCGGTTGGTCGGGCATGAGGCGGGCCCCGATCACCTGGTCCCCTCCCGGTTGGTCGGGCATGAGGCGGGCCCCGATCACCTGGTCCCCTCCCGGTTGGTCGGGCATGAGGCGGGCCCCGATCACCTGGTCCCCTCCCGGTTGGTCGGGCATGAGGCGGGCCCCGATCACCTGGTCCCCTCCCGGTTGGTCGGGCATGAGGCGGGCCCCGATCACCTGGTCCCCTCCCGGTTGGTCGGGCATGAGGCGGGCCCCGATCACCTGGTCCCCTCCCGGTTGGTCGGGCATGAGGCGGGCCCCGATCACCTGGTCCCCTCCCGGTTGGTCGGGCATGAGGCGGGCCCCGATCACCTGGTCCCCTCCCGGTTGGTCGGGCATGAGGCGGGCCCCGATCACCTGGTCCCCTCCCGGTTGGTCGGGCATGAGGCGGGCCCCGATCACCTGGTCCCCTCCCGGTTGGTCGGGCATGAGGCGGGCCCCGATCACCTGGTCCCCTCCCGGTTGGTCGGGCATGAGGCGGGCCCCGATCACCTGGTCCCCTCCCGGTTGGTCGGGCATGAGGCGGGCCCCGATCACCTGGTCCCCTCCCGGTTGGTCGGGCATGAGGCGGGCCCCGATCACCTGGTCCCCTCCCGGTTGGTCGGGCATGAGGCGGGCCCCGATCACCTGGTCCCCTCCCGGTTGGTCGGGCATGAGGCGGGCCCCGATCACCTGGTCCCCTCCCGGTTGGTCGGGCATGAGGCGGGCCCCGATCACCTGGTCCCCTCCCGGTTGGTCGGGCATGAGGCGGGCCCCGATCACCTGGTCCCCTCCCGGTTGGTCGGGCATGAGGCGGGCCCCGATCACCTGGTCCCCTCCCGGTTGGTCGGGCATGAGGCGGGCCCCGATCACCTGGTCCCCTCCCGGTTGGTCGGGCATGAGGCGGGCCCCGATCACCTGGTCCCCTCCCGGTTGGTCGGGCATGAGGCGGGCCCCGATCACCTGGTCCCCTCCCGGTTGGTCGGGCATGAGGCGGGCCCCGATCACCTGGTCCCCTCCCGGTTGGTCGGGCATGAGGCGGGCCCCGATCACCTGGTCCCCTCCCGGTTGGTCGGGCATGAGGCGGGCCCCGATCACCTGGTCCCCTCCCGGTTGGTCGGGCATGAGGCGGGCCCCGATCACCTGGTCCCCTCCCGGTTGGTCGGGCATGAGGCGGGCCCCGATCACCTGGTCCCCTCCCGGTTGGTCGGGCATGAGGCGGGCCCCGATCACCTGGTCCCCTCCCGGTTGGTCGGGCATGAGGCGGGCCCCGATCACCTGGTCCCCTCCCGGTTGGTCGGGCATGAGGCGGGCCCCGATCACCTGGTCCCCTCCCGGTTGGTCGGGCATGAGGCGGGCCCCGATCACCTGGTCCCCTCCCGGTTGGTCGGGCATGAGGCGGGCCCCGATCACCTGGTCCCCTCCCGGTTGGTCGGGCATGAGGCGGGCCCCGATCACCTGGTCCCCTCCCGGTTGGTCGGGCATGAGGCGGGCCCCGATCACCTGGTCCCCTCCCGGTTGGTCGGGCATGAGGCGGGCCCCGATCACCTGGTCCCCTCCCGGTTGGTCGGGCATGAGGCGGGCCCCGATCACCTGGTCCCCTCCCGGTTGGTCGGGCATGAGGCGGGCCCCGATCACCTGGTCCCCTCCCGGTTGGTCGGGCATGAGGCGGGCCCCGATCACCTGGTCCCCTCCCGGTTGGTCGGGCATGAGGCGGGCCCCGATCACCTGGTCCCCTCCCGGTTGGTCGGGCATGAGGCGGGCCCCGATCACCTGGTCCCCTCCCGGTTGGTCGGGCATGAGGCGGGCCCCGATCACCTGGTCCCCTCCCGGTTGGTCGGGCATGAGGCGGGCCCCGATCACCTGGTCCCCTCCCGGTTGGTCGGGCATGAGGCGGGCCCCGATCACCTGGTCCCCTCCCGGTTGGTCGGGCATGAGGCGGGCCCCGATCACCTGGTCCCCTCCCGGTTGGTCGGGCATGAGGCGGGCCCCGATCACCTGGTCCCCTCCCGGTTGGTCGGGCATGAGGCGGGCCCCGATCACCTGGTCCCCTCCCGGTTGGTCGGGCATGAGGCGGGCCCCGATCACCTGGTCCCCTCCCGGTTGGTCGGGCATGAGGCGGGCCCCGATCACCTGGTCCCCTCCCGGTTGGTCGGGCATGAGGCGGGCCCCGATCACCTGGTCCCCTCCCGGTTGGTCGGGCATGAGGCGGGCCCCGATCACCTGGTCCCCTCCCGGTTGGTCGGGCATGAGGCGGGCCCCGATCACCTGGTCCCCTCCCGGTTGGTCGGGCATGAGGCGGGCCCCGATCACCTGGTCCCCTCCCGGTTGGTCGGGCATGAGGCGGGCCCCGATCACCTGGTCCCCTCCCGGTTGGTCGGGCATGAGGCGGGCCCCGATCACCTGGTCCCCTCCCGGTTGGTCGGGCATGAGGCGGGCCCCGATCACCTGGTCCCCTCCCGGTTGGTCGGGCATGAGGCGGGCCCCGATCACCTGGTCCCCTCCCGGTTGGTCGGGCATGAGGCGGGCCCCGATCACCTGGTCCCCTCCCGGTTGGTCGGGCATGAGGCGGGCCCCGATCACCTGGTCCCCTCCCGGTTGGTCGGGCATGAGGCGGGCCCCGATCACCTGGTCCCCTCCCGGTTGGTCGGGCATGAGGCGGGCCCCGATCACCTGGTCCCCTCCCGGTTGGTCGGGCATGAGGCGGGCCCCGATCACCTGGTCCCCTCCCGGTTGGTCGGGCATGAGGCGGGCCCCGATCACCTGGTCCCCTCCCGGTTGGTCGGGCATGAGGCGGGCCCCGATCACCTGGTCCCCTCCCGGTTGGTCGGGCATGAGGCGGGCCCCGATCACCTGGTCCCCTCCCGGTTGGTCGGGCATGAGGCGGGCCCCGATCACCTGGTCCCCTCCCGGTTGGTCGGGCATGAGGCGGGCCCCGATCACCTGGTCCCCTCCCGGTTGGTCGGGCATGAGGCGGGCCCCGATCACCTGGTCCCCTCCCGGTTGGTCGGGCATGAGGCGGGCCCCGATCACCTGGTCCCCTCCCGGTTGGTCGGGCATGAGGCGGGCCCCGATCACCTGGTCCCCTCCCGGTTGGTCGGGCATGAGGCGGGCCCCGATCACCTGGTCCCCTCCCGGTTGGTCGGGCATGAGGCGGGCCCCGATCACCTGGTCCCCTCCCGGTTGGTCGGGCATGAGGCGGGCCCCGATCACCTGGTCCCCTCCCGGTTGGTCGGGCATGAGGCGGGCCCCGATCACCTGGTCCCCTCCCGGTTGGTCGGGCATGAGGCGGGCCCCGATCACCTGGTCCCCTCCCGGTTGGTCGGGCATGAGGCGGGCCCCGATCACCTGGTCCCCTCCCGGTTGGTCGGGCATGAGGCGGGCCCCGATCACCTGGTCCCCTCCCGGTTGGTCGGGCATGAGGCGGGCCCCGATCACCTGGTCCCCTCCCGGTTGGTCGGGCATGAGGCGGGCCCCGATCACCTGGTCCCCTCCCGGTTGGTCGGGCATGAGGCGGGCCCCGATCACCTGGTCCCCTCCCGGTTGGTCGGGCATGAGGCGGGCCCCGATCACCTGGTCCCCTCCCGGTTGGTCGGGCATGAGGCGGGCCCCGATCACCTGGTCCCCTCCCGGTTGGTCGGGCATGAGGCGGGCCCCGATCACCTGGTCCCCTCCCGGTTGGTCGGGCATGAGGCGGGCCCCGATCACCTGGTCCCCTCCCGGTTGGTCGGGCATGAGGCGGGCCCCGATCACCTGGTCCCCTCCCGGTTGGTCGGGCATGAGGCGGGCCCCGATCACCTGGTCCCCTCCCGGTTGGTCGGGCATGAGGCGGGCCCCGATCACCTGGTCCCCTCCCGGTTGGTCGGGCATGAGGCGGGCCCCGATCACCTGGTCCCCTCCCGGTTGGTCGGGCATGAGGCGGGCCCCGATCACCTGGTCCCCTCCCGGTTGGTCGGGCATGAGGCGGGCCCCGATCACCTGGTCCCCTCCCGGTTGGTCGGGCATGAGGCGGGCCCCGATCACCTGGTCCCCTCCCGGTTGGTCGGGCATGAGGCGGGCCCCGATCACCTGGTCCCCTCCCGGTTGGTCGGGCATGAGGCGGGCCCCGATCACCTGGTCCCCTCCCGGTTGGTCGGGCATGAGGCGGGCCCCGATCACCTGGTCCCCTCCCGGTTGGTCGGGCATGAGGCGGGCCCCGATCACCTGGTCCCCTCCCGGTTGGTCGGGCATGAGGCGGGCCCCGATCACCTGGTCCCCTCCCGGTTGGTCGGGCATGAGGCGGGCCCCGATCACCTGGTCCCCTCCCGGTTGGTCGGGCATGAGGCGGGCCCCGATCACCTGGTCCCCTCCCGGTTGGTCGGGCATGAGGCGGGCCCCGATCACCTGGTCCCCTCCCGGTTGGTCGGGCATGAGGCGGGCCCCGATCACCTGGTCCCCTCCCGGTTGGTCGGGCATGAGGCGGGCCCCGATCACCTGGTCCCCTCCCGGTTGGTCGGGCATGAGGCGGGCCCCGATCACCTGGTCCCCTCCCGGTTGGTCGGGCATGAGGCGGGCCCCGATCACCTGGTCCCCTCCCGGTTGGTCGGGCATGAGGCGGGCCCCGATCACCTGGTCCCCTCCCGGTTGGTCGGGCATGAGGCGGGCCCCGATCACCTGGTCCCCTCCCGGTTGGTCGGGCATGAGGCGGGCCCCGATCACCTGGTCCCCTCCCGGTTGGTCGGGCATGAGGCGGGCCCCGATCACCTGGTCCCCTCCCGGTTGGTCGGGCATGAGGCGGGCCCCGATCACCTGGTCCCCTCCCGGTTGGTCGGGCATGAGGCGGGCCCCGATCACCTGGTCCCCTCCCGGTTGGTCGGGCATGAGGCGGGCCCCGATCACCTGGTCCCCTCCCGGTTGGTCGGGCATGAGGCGGGCCCCGATCACCTGGTCCCCTCCCGGTTGGTCGGGCATGAGGCGGGCCCCGATCACCTGGTCCCCTCCCGGTTGGTCGGGCATGAGGCGGGCCCCGATCACCTGGTCCCCTCCCGGTTGGTCGGGCATGAGGCGGGCCCCGATCACCTGGTCCCCTCCCGGTTGGTCGGGCATGAGGCGGGCCCCGATCACCTGGTCCCCTCCCGGTTGGTCGGGCATGAGGCGGGCCCCGATCACCTGGTCCCCTCCCGGTTGGTCGGGCATGAGGCGGGCCCCGATCACCTGGTCCCCTCCCGGTTGGTCGGGCATGAGGCGGGCCCCGATCACCTGGTCCCCTCCCGGTTGGTCGGGCATGAGGCGGGCCCCGATCACCTGGTCCCCTCCCGGTTGGTCGGGCATGAGGCGGGCCCCGATCACCTGGTCCCCTCCCGGTTGGTCGGGCATGAGGCGGGCCCCGATCACCTGGTCCCCTCCCGGTTGGTCGGGCATGAGGCGGGCCCCGATCACCTGGTCCCCTCCCGGTTGGTCGGGCATGAGGCGGGCCCCGATCACCTGGTCCCCTCCCGGTTGTGGTCGGGCATGAGGCGGGCCCCGATCACCTGGTCCCCTCCCGGTTGTGGTCGGGCATGAGGCGGGCCCCGATCACCTGGTCCCCTCCCGGTTGTGGTCGGGCATGAGGCGGGCCCCGATCACCTGGTCCCCTCCCGGTTGTGGTCGGGCATGAGGCGGGCCCCGATCACCTGGTCCCCTCCCGGTTGTGGTCGGGCATGAGGCGGGCCCCGATCACCTGGTCCCCTCCCGGTTGTGGTCGGGCATGAGGCGGGCCCCGATCACCTGGTCCCCTCCCGGTTGTGGTCGGGCATGAGGCGGGCCCCGATCACCTGGTCCCCTCCCGGTTGTGGTCGGGCATGAGGCGGGCCCCGATCACCTGGTCCCCTCCCGGTTGGTCGGGCATGAGGCGGGCCCCGATCACCTGGTCCCCTCCCGGTTGGTCGGGCATGAGGCGGGCCCCGATCACCTGGTCCCCTCCCGGTTGGTCGGGCATGAGGCGGGCCCCGATCACCTGGTCCCCTCCCGGTGTGGTCGGGCATGAGGCGGGCCCCGATCACCTGGTCCCCTCCCGGTTGTGGTCGGGCATGAGGCGGGCCCCGATCACCTGGTCCCCTCCCGGTTGTGGTCGGGCATGAGGCGGGCCCCGATCACCTGGTCCCCTCCCGGTTGTGGTCGGGCATGAGGCGGGCCCCGATCACCTGGTCCCCTCCCGGTTGGTCGGGCATGAGGCGGGCCCCGATCACCTGGTCCCCTCCCGGTTGGTCGGGCATGAGGCGGGCCCCGATCACCTGGTCCCCTCCCGGTTGGTCGGGCATGAGGCGGGCCCCGATCACCTGGTCCCCTCCCGGTTGGTCGGGCATGAGGCGGGCCCCGATCACCTGGTCCCCTCCCGGTTGGTCGGGCATGAGGCGGGCCCCGATCACCTGGTCCCCTCCCGGTTGGTCGGGCATGAGGCGGGCCCCGATCACCTGGTCCCCTCCCGGTTGGTCGGGCATGAGGCGGGCCCCGATCACCTGGTCCCCTCCCGGTTGGTCGGGCATGAGGCGGGCCCCGATCACCTGGTCCCCTCCCGGTTGGTCGGGCATGAGGCGGGCCCCGATCACCTGGTCCCCTCCCGGTTGGTCGGGCATGAGGCGGGCCCCGATCACCTGGTCCCCTCCCGGTTGGTCGGGCATGAGGCGGGCCCCGATCACCTGGTCCCCTCCCGGTTGGTCGGGCATGAGGCGGGCCCCGATCACCTGGTCCCCTCCCGGTTGGTCGGGCATGAGGCGGGCCCCGATCACCTGGTCCCCTCCCGGTTGGTCGGGCATGAGGCGGGCCCCGATCACCTGGTCCCCTCCCGGTTGGTCGGGCATGAGGCGGGCCCCGATCACCTGGTCCCCTCCCGGTTGGTCGGGCATGAGGCGGGCCCCGATCACCTGGTCCCCTCCCGGTTGGTCGGGCATGAGGCGGGCCCCGATCACCTGGTCCCCTCCCGGTTGGTCGGGCATGAGGCGGGCCCCGATCACCTGGTCCCCTCCCGGTTGGTCGGGCATGAGGCGGGCCCCGATCACCTGGTCCCCTCCCGGTTGGTCGGGCATGAGGCGGGCCCCGATCACCTGGTCCCCTCCCGGTTGGTCGGGCATGAGGCGGGCCCCGATCACCTGGTCCCCTCCCGGTTGGTCGGGCATGAGGCGGGCCCCGATCACCTGGTCCCCTCCCGGTTGGTCGGGCATGAGGCGGGCCCCGATCACCTGGTCCCCTCCCGGTTGGTCGGGCATGAGGCGGGCCCCGATCACCTGGTCCCCTCCCGGTTGGTCGGGCATGAGGCGGGCCCCGATCACCTGGTCCCCTCCCGGTTGGTCGGGCATGAGGCGGGCCCCGATCACCTGGTCCCCTCCCGGTTGGTCGGGCATGAGGCGGGCCCCGATCACCTGGTCCCCTCCCGGTTGGTCGGGCATGAGGCGGGCCCCGATCACCTGGTCCCCTCCCGGTTGGTCGGGCATGAGGCGGGCCCCGATCACCTGGTCCCCTCCCGGTTGGTCGGGCATGAGGCGGGCCCCGATCACCTGGTCCCCTCCCGGTTGGTCGGGCATGAGGCGGGCCCCGATCACCTGGTCCCCTCCCGGTTGGTCGGGCATGAGGCGGGCCCCGATCACCTGGTCCCCTCCCGGTTGGTCGGGCATGAGGCGGGCCCCGATCACCTGGTCCCCTCCCGGTTGGTCGGGCATGAGGCGGGCCCCGATCACCTGGTCCCCTCCCGGTTGGTCGGGCATGAGGCGGGCCCCGATCACCTGGTCCCCTCCCGGTTGGTCGGGCATGAGGCGGGCCCCGATCACCTGGTCCCCTCCCGGTTGGTCGGGCATGAGGCGGGCCCCGATCACCTGGTCCCCTCCCGGTTGGTCGGGCATGAGGCGGGCCCCGATCACCTGGTCCCCTCCCGGTTGGTCGGGCATGAGGCGGGCCCCGATCACCTGGTCCCCTCCCGGTTGGTCGGGCATGAGGCGGGCCCCGATCACCTGGTCCCCTCCCGGTTGGTCGGGCATGAGGCGGGCCCCGATCACCTGGTCCCCTCCCGGTTGGTCGGGCATGAGGCGGGCCCCGATCAGATTTCAAAAGTATAAAAATTTAAGACGCGGAAGTATCATTTAATCAATTCGCCATATAAAAATGTTAAATTATTGAACCCATAATATTAGCACCATAACAAGTATTTACCCCTTTAATAACCATATAACATACCCAAATAATGATTTTAAAAAAGAATCAAAATCTTCTTTGTTCTCCAAACTTTTGTGAATAAAAACATGAGCTTCACTCACACAAACTAAATCCTCATTTTGCTTTACCAATAGGAAAATATTTGGCCACAGAAAATAGTGGGAAACGAGTTATTCTCTTTGTTGCAAAATGATGTTTTCACCACTAAGATAAAAACAAACTATACAACTATATATTTATCATATGTCTGAAATGTGGAGAGAAACAAAATCTGTGTTGGGATGAAATAATGAGATACATCTTTAAAAGACAATAGTGGAATTGCTTTTGTTTTTAGAATATAATATAATTCTCCAGGTCATTGAGATAACTGCAATACCAAATTCAAGGTGTTTTATCTCCCATGGTGGTTAAACAACTATGTAACAACACTAAAGAAATTGGTTTGGGTCACCATATTCTGAGACCTTTACATTTTTTTTTTCTGTTGATGGACCTTTGTGACAGTGTGATTTTGCGTAGCTTTTATTGATACAATTTTGGGGTATATTGAAAGGTTTGCCCAGGTTTGGGGCGCCATCTGCAGTCAGACTTGTGGCTCCTTAAAGTGCACAGTGTGCGAGCGGACAGAATTTCTCTAGTACTGGCGCCGCAAGATTGCAATTTGCATACACTCTATCACATGCCGACTGGATGTGTTCGGCCTCTCTCAATACAAGTGAATTGACCCGTTTTTGATACCTTTTTGGGTTGCATTAAATGTCATTGCTTTTGATTTGTGTTTTTTGTGAAGAAGAGCATTTCATTTTTTGTTTTGGGGGGTATTTTAACATAACGGTTGAAGTATAATTTAAACTTTCATATTTTTCAAAACTTTTTCAATTTTTTCTTTATTTTTAAGTTAACTTAGTGGACTTATGTGATCATTTAACCCCTTATACTATATTTTGTAATTTTGTATTATTGCAGTATATGCATGTAGTTTAATTGACATTCTCTTGTGAAGCCGAGCTTTATAGGAGTACTAAGATGGCAGTGATTGAATCCTTCTTTAAGGCCCCTGACTGCCATGGTAAATCTTCGGCAACCACTTCTATGGGGCGATGGGAAGAGGTACATGAGTGAAGTAGCTACCAGGACACTTAAATGCCCCTGTTAGTGATTAACCATGGTATTGACTGAACGGCAGCATTTAATGCTCCCTCCCTCCTGCATCTGACACAGCGGGCACGATGACGACACTTCACCGCACTCCATGCTGTGTCAGATAGTGTAGCTGCTGAGGTGAGTATATGCGCTGCAGAGACTGAAGCAGTGGGGGAACAAGGAGCGGTGAGTATTGTATTTTTCTTAAAAAAAAAATCAGTGAGTACGTGGTGCTCATAATACTGGAAAACTGTGGGTTGTTTTTTACCCTATGGGGGGTGGGGTTGTTTTTTACCCTATGGGGGGTGGGGTTGTTTTTTACCTTATGGGGGGTGGGGTTGTGTTTCACCCTATGGGGAGATGGGGTTGTGTTTCACCCTATGGAGGGGTGGGGGTTGCGTTTTACCCTATGGAGGGGTGGGGGTTGCGTTTTACCCTATGGAGGGGTGGGGGTTGCGTTTTACCCTATGGAGGGGTGGGGGTTGCGTTTTACCCTATGGAGGGGTGGGGTTGCGTTTTACCCTATGGAGGGGTGGGGTTGCGTTTTACCCTATGGGCGGGTGCATATTACTGTGTGGAGGACCATGGGGAGTGTATTATACTGTGAGGAGGACCATGGGGAAGTGACTTATGCTCTGTGGAGGACTATAGTGAGTATTTTATTGTATGGAGGATTATGGTGGCGTGTTACACTATATGGGGCCATTATAATATGTGAAGGGTTATGTGGGGGCCATTATAATATTTGAAGGGTTATGTGCGGGGCCATTATACAGTATGCAAGCAATTATACAGTGTTAAGGTTTGTGTGGGGTCCATCATGCATGGATTGAAGTGAATATCCAGCTCCAGTAAAAAAACAAATGGATTGTTGTGACACCATTTAGCTGTAGTTGGGGGTTTGGAAGGTGCAGAAAATGTGCAACACCGAACGCGTTTCGAACACTCTGCATGTTCTTAGACTCATATATTTTCTGCACCTTCCAAACCCCCAACTACACCTAAATGGTGTGTCAAACAATGCCATTGTTTCCATTGTTCTTATAAAGACTTTTTGTACTGGATTTGGATGCACCTTGCTTCTACATCTGGCGGAGTCTGGATCCTGTGCTTCGTTAAATGGAACCCGCTGGGAATCCTTCAAGGGTGAGCTGAATATTACTCTGACGTATGTGGTGTCCATCATACTGTTTGGAGGGCTAGTGCAGACTATTGTACAGTGTGGGGCCATTATACTGTATGTAGGCCCATTACAGTACATGGAGGGCTGTGTGGGGGTCACAGTTGGGGGATTACTGTGTTGTGGTCACCTTACTTTGCCTTGGGAGTTGAGGTGGGGGCATAGTTTGATGACCCTACTGTACATGTGGAGGTTAAGGTAGAGGAATTCACCATGGGGGGTATCATACTGTGTTTGGGGGGCACGGTGGCTCAGCGGTTAGCACTGCAGCCTTGCAGCGCTGGGGTCCTGGGTTCAAATCCCACCAAGGACAACATCTGCAAGGAGTTTGTATGTTCTCCCTGTGTTTGCGTGGGTTTCCTCCGGGTTCTCCGGTTTCCTCCCACACTCCAAAGACATACTGATAGGGAAATTAGATTGTGAGCCCGATGGGGACAGCGACGATAATGTATGTAAAGCGCTGCGGAATGTGTTAGCGCTATATAAAAATAAAGATTATTATTATTATTATTATTATTACTTTTGTTGGCATCATACGTTATGGTGGCAATGAGAGGGGAATCTAGGACTTCAGCAGGAGGAAAATTACTATGTAAAGGCTGGAAAGTTGTGAGATCTGCTCTTCTGTGACACCAACAAATATAATTTTTTTATTAATTTCTTTTGAAGGGAGAGACCTCAACTCAAACTTCTGCTATGGGCCCCGATGATTTCTATGTACGCCCCTGCCCCACGGCATCAATATACGCGCACAGCACTGCTACAGCAATACACAGAATTAACAAAATGAAGGTGAGTGACCCCCTAACCTATTAGCCCCCTGTGCAGCTGCACTGGTTGCACCAATGATATCCACTTAGTCTAGTAAAATCTGTCATCCCTTATCAAAGCTGAGCAACAAACTCTCCTAGTTACCCATAGCAATCAGAGATTAAAAGGGTATTCCCATCTCCAAGATCCTATCCCAATATGTAGTAGGTGTAATAATAATATTAGAAAAAACCTCAATTAGAAATGTAGAATAGTTTTTCTGCTTCGCTGTCTCTTCCCTCATGTGCAGGCATTGCAGGACCTTAGGTATCCATGGTTACGACCACTAGCAACTAGATAACTGGTGGTTGTAAGCATGGATATCTAATATTATTATTATTACACCTACTACATATTGGGAGAGGATTTTGGAGATGGGAATACCCCTTTAATAAAAGCTGAGCTCTGACTGGTTGCTATGGGTAACGAGAATAGTTGTAATGCTGCTACATAATCTACATAATTTCTCACCTTTCTCATCAGTCAGGTGGATGTGACGGGGTCCTGGGTCTCCTCCTCCGCTTCCATCCGCTCAGTCTTGTCATGGCTCAGTGAAGGCTAAGAAGCGGGTTATTCTGTTCTTCTTGGCTTCTCCTGTCCCTATTCTCCAATCGATTCTTCTTGCCTTCCTTGTGGTTTGTGAGCTCCCGTGTGTCTCCTCTCACCTGCGCTCCTGTGATGTCATCGCTATGTCATAGATTCCACATTCCGGCACCTGCCATTGTGATGTCATCGCTGTCATGGATTCCACATTCCGGCACCTGCCATTGTGATGTCATCGCTATGTCGCCATGCTTCCACATGCTGGTATGTGCCTCTGTGATATCACAGCTTTGGCCAATAAGTCACATGACTGGTACAAGTCGTATGGTTCAGGACATTGCAGTCCAATTGAAGAAATCATTGCTTGATTACAATCCGGTTTTCCACACCATTTACCTCACACACATTATTTACACCAGTGCATTATTAATGGCCGTACAGAACTAGGCCTCAAAAAGGCTGGGTTTATTGAGGTCCTGACAAGACCAGGTAATGAAGGGTTTATTACAGGGTTTGATATGGAGGTTGGATGTGGAACTAGGAATGTGATAGGCTGGTGGTGGAGTTCTAGTGAGATTTATATAATAGGAGGGCAGCCATCTTTGGCGTGACATTCAGCGCTGGCTTCACTTTCCTCTCCTACAGACATCATTGACATCTGGAGGAAGTGGGAGAGCAGCTGCAGCGGTCAATTCCTCCAAAGTACGAGAGAGTGAAGACACCTCTGATTGGCCGCAGGGATCGCGGACCCCGGGAGAGCCAGTGCTGACACTGCTGGAATGGCACAGAGTAGAATAGTTATTATTTTACTCAGGGGAAACAGTGATTGAGAAGTTGTCTGAATAGTGGAAAAGCCTTTTAAGTTTGGGGGTGGCGCGTTCTCATGAAGCCTCAGCACCTCCTGATGGTGTTTAGGTTTTCTACAATAGGGGGCTAGTTAATGTTGTGACTTCGTTGCCACCTGCTGGTCATTCGGTGCAATGCAGCGTTTACTTTTTTATTATTATTATTTTTCATTATTGCAGACTTCATCAGAGGTCGTTAATCCAGAAGATACTTTGCATCAGGTCCTCAGAGTGCCCAGAGTCAGTTAGGATGGACCATTAGTGGGTTGTGGTGATGACCTCCGGTGAGACATGCCAGTTACACGCTTTCACACCTCACGTACGGTGACCTGGGTACATCTTTTAGGCCACCGGGTGTTGCAGTTGGGACCACAGTGTGAGGGGCCTGTAGCAGCATGGTCTGTTAGGGTTGATGATGCAGAAGGATGTGTTGGGACTTGGCCAGTGGCAGCAGAGACTGTTACCAAAAATAGGCTTGTCCGTCTGCAACAAAGTCTGACTTGGGAGCGTGTGTGTATGCTTTCAAGGACCATTAGGGCCTCATTTAAAAAATGGAAGTTTAAAAATATTTGGAAAAGGAAAACTGCAGCTATATCTACTTTACTGCCTCTTGAGTGTTTCGTC
Organism: Phyllobates terribilis; assembly: GCF_046119375.1. Lineage (NCBI taxonomy): Eukaryota > Metazoa > Chordata > Amphibia > Anura > Dendrobatidae > Phyllobates > Phyllobates terribilis. The sequence continues at coordinate 444,998 of NW_027363798.1, read as the reverse complement.
ACTGAAATGTGGGAGCAGGGAAAAAGCATAGGGAGGTGGAGGGTGAGCAATGTAGGAGGGACTTTTGGAAATTGGCTACAGGCATTTATTATTCTCGGCAGGGTGCTAGGTGAGGAGAATCCTGAGCACTGTTCAGATCTGTTCTGTAGTGATAAGCTAACGTGCTCCGATAAGGCGTTATCCGAGTATTCTCGGGTGCTAAGAGTATCTTCGGCGTGCTTGAAAAATATGTTTGCGTCACCGCGGCTGCATGTCTCACGGCTGTTAGACCGCCGCAATACATGCAGGGCTTGCCAGTTTGTGTGGAGCCGCGGTGGTGTGAACATATTATTAGAGCACGCAAAAGATAATCTGTTAGCACCCGAGCATGCTCAGATGACACCTTTTCCAAGCACGTCTGCGCAACACTACTGTTCTGTTATCTTGATGCCAATTGGGAGGCTTATAGTGTGTATAATAATGATACTGGCTACTGGATGCCATACCATAATGATACTGGCCACTGGATGCCGTACCATAATGATACTGGCCGTTGGATGCCATACCATAATGATACTGGCCGCTGGATGCCATTCCATAATGATACTGGCCACTGGATGCCATACCATAATGATACTGGCCACTGGATGCCATACCATAATGATACTGGCCACTGGATGCCATACCATAATGATACTGGCCACTGGATGCCATACCATAATGATACTGGCCGCTGGATGCCATACCATAATGATACTGGCCGCTGGATGCCATACCATAATGATACTGGCCGCTGGATGCCATACCATAATGATACTGGCCAATGGATGCCATACCATAATGATACTGGCCAATGGATGCCATACCATAATGATACTGGCCGCTGGATGAGCTTGAGAGCAGAAGTCGGTGCAGACTTCTGGACAAACCAGGTCTTCATAGGTAATTGAATAAAATGGAGGTTAATTTAGAATAAACTTACAATTAAAAAAGGTATAGATAAGGCTAAGATATAAAAACACTTCTACAGAAACCTCTAGGAATGAGCAGTGGGTCGGCCTTCTTGCAAAAGGGTGAAGTATATAAATGTAAATTTCTCTCCTGCATGGAGTTTCCACGCACGCCCAGACAATATAATGAAATGACATGGAAATCTGTATTCCAAGCAAAACATCCATATTCACAGGTGATTAGAATGAGAGAAAAATGTATTTTGAATAATAGTTACAGTTCAGAGATGGAGATGAGACATAAATTGTGTATACAGGACACCTATGAATGAGAGAGGGACCTACTCTGTTACAGAAGAGTGCAGTATCTAAACCAAAGTTCTGGCTCACAGTAACAAAGTTTCCATGCATGTTCAGATTAAACATTACAATTAGTTCCGAAGGATAAGTCTGTTGCAGGAGACCTCCAGACGCCTGGTTTCTGTGAGTACATTTTATCTATAGAATAACATGGTACAGAACTTTCTAACAATATCTGCAGGCTCAGCCTCGATTTCCTTTACAGAAACAAAACATGATTTAATAAAGCTAGACTATATCAGACGCATCACAAGTAATATAACATATTGGAATATTATGGATTATAATTACTGTATTGATTATTTTCTTTATTAGAAATATTTAAAGTAAAATATAATTAGTTCTTAAGCATAAATCTGACAAGGAGGCTTCCAGGCGGTTTGTTTCTGGAAGAATATCTGATCTATAGAGCAATGTCTTACAGAACCTTCTGACCATATCTGCAAGCTTAGCACAGAGGCAGATCTGTTTTCCGGCACCCGGAGCAGGAATTCAGTTTGGTGCCCCCCACACACACCGCTCATGCAGTTTGAATAGTAGTCATGTGACCGCTCATATACGATTTGCTTTTTGACAGTCACGTGACTAGCTGCTCTTCCTAATTCTCTCAATTTCAGTCAAAAACTACAGCCCCTATTTCATGAAGAGAAGCAGGATTAAAGGCTAGTTGTCACATAACCGTAAGTATGAAAATCACATACGAGTGGTCATGTGGTGTCTGCTGGACCCAGCTAGCAGAGCTGAATCCTGACATTGAGTATATTACACGCTCTTAGGATTGGGCATGCTACAGTACTTAATTGTATAATTAAAAGGGTTGTCCAGGTTTGTGATTAAAGTCGGAAGAACTCTAGGTGACTGCAGACTTCTGAATACTCGCAGCGCATGCACTGCACACTTTCACCTTTCCTCCAGTACAGGAGAATCCTGAAAGGTCATGTGCGTGCAAGTATGAGATTTTCATACTTCTGGCCACATTCCAACTAAACGTGACCAGCCTCACTCAAGTAGTTTGTATAGAATGAGGCCACGCATGTCTAGTCGGCATGTGATCATGTGTATGCAATTCGCATAATTGTGGTTTCAAGACTTCCTGCTCTCACCACTAGCACCAGAGAATCCTGACCGCATGCAGTGCACATGCGCACGATGAGAATTCAGAGGTGTGCTGTCAGTGATTGCAGACTTTCATCACAAACTTGAACAAACCCTTTAATTTTCCTAAAACAAATAAAAACAGTAACTCTTCTCAGACAGCACAACACTTTATTAACATGGCCATGTATCATGTAATCTTACAAGTTATGGACTGTTCCATGTGTACAGGATCAGAACCAATAACTGCACAAAAAGACATCAATAGAACTACCAGCAGTATGCAGAAATACAGCATCACAACCCTCATCAGTACAGTACAACATCATCAGTACATGTACTGTCTCCTCTTTGGTATGCCCTCACACTGTCTCTTCATGTTACCCCTTTCCCCACATTACCCAGTCTCTATTATGTGCCCGCACAAACTTTTCTCCCCCTACTCCTGACACATCCCTCCCTGTTCCTTATATTATTTCCACACACCCATTCCCCCTTGCTCCTCACCCCCGCTCACTATGCTGGGGGTAAGGAAAGGGCAGCAGTGTTTTCCTGGCCAGATCTTCTAGTCATATACCGGTGCGGTGCTTGTTTCTCCTGATCTAGGAGCTTTATATTGAGGTAGCCTGGCTAATCATCTCTTGTAGGACTTTCTATAGAAATGCTCAGCCCTACGCGTTTCATCATTCTTATATGAGACTCTCATGGTCATCAGGGGCTCACAGTCTATGATCTTTTTTGGTTTGATAGTACGATAGTTTTGTAATAAACTTATTGGCAGGGTTGCCGGCAGCGTCTGGCAGCTAAACCAGCGTGACTTTATAGGAGAGTTGGTGCCCCCTCTTGTGCGCCCCCCCTTCTGTCATCCAATCGAGTGACTCGGGTGCGTTGCAGGCGTATCATGTTGCGATCATATAATCATGCAGGGACTCGTCTCATTCTTCCAGGAGGATCTTTTTCTCACAGAGATGTCTTGGCTGCACTGCGATCTCACAGTATTAATATGTCTTTTATATCTAGGGAAGGAGACTGGTATATTGCATTGCATCTTATAATGTAGTCTCTACGAGTTTGTTGCGATATGAGTTGTTAATAGTGTTTGTTCGTAGTTTGTCATTTGTTTTGTTTACAGACAGATCTCCCTGTTTCATGTGCTACCTCATCCCACCTACACTTACATCGATGCAGAACTTCCTTTCATCGTGACAAATGCCATCTGGCTATGTCACTGCTTCCGCACCAGCAAACGCTTGCGGACGTCTATTTCCTCAAAGTTCATTTCATTTGATCGTATCAATATGTCCATAATAGACATTGGGATGACTTTTATTCTGATTGTATCGATGTATCTGTATTATTAAGTCTTCAGATGAGTATTTTATAATATAAAAACAAAGGAAGAAATTCTGATGAAATTTGTCCAATTGTTATTAAAGTTCAATTTGTTCAAGAGGTCATTTTGTTATTTTAAAGTATAATAACTTTAATAGTTTTGGTCCTATAAGGCGCTGATTTGATAGTTATGTGGACCAATATCCATTATGAAGAACATGGACTGGATTCTACATATTATATTTTAGAGTTTTTAGGTCTAGCGAGGTTCAAGAGGTTTCATAGGGGGTGAAAATGTTATTATGTGTCAATGAAACATGAGAAGGACAATGTTTCATTTGTGTAGTGTGGGTTATAGGATTTCATTCTATGGATCCATCTACTTTCTTTCTGAAGCAGCAGTTGGTCCCAATTACCTCCTCTCGGGGGGCGTACTACTTCGATGGCTTGAAAGTATAAAGAAAACGGGTCCAAGGTGTGTTTCTCAAGCATGTGTCTTGAGAGAGTTGTGTCCTCCCTACGTCTGACATAACCGATATGGTGCAATATCCGTCTCCGGAACTCTTTTGGTTTTGCCGATGTAGTTCATCGGACATTGGCAAGTTGCCATATAGATTACTCCTTGCGTCTTGCAGTTTGTGAATTCGTGATTTTGGTCTTCTTGTCTGGTTGTGGCACTGATCCATTTCTTGCTTTTACAGATGTATTTGCAGGCTTTGCAGTCACCACATCTATAAGTCCCCGTGGTGTCATTGCTCAGCCACGTTGTTTTGCCCGTGTTGTCCTCCACAAAGTGGCTGCGCACAAGGTGGTCTCTAAGGTTCCTGCCTCTCCTGTATGTGACCCTGGGGCTCTCAGGGACCACATCTTGCAGATCTTTATCTGATCTCAAAATTGCCCAAAGATCATAGAGTATGTTCATCACCCCCTGATTTCGGTCGTCGTAGGTTCCTATTAGATGGATCTCATTATCTTGTTGTTCTCGTGCTTTAGGGGTCAATAGAGAATTTCTGTCTCTTGTAAGGGCGTTGGCCTAGCACTTTTTTAGGATATCCCTTTTGTAGGAAGCGTTTTTGTAATTCCCTCGATTTTATCATGTACTCATTCACCGTTGACCAATTTCTCCTTAGGCGTATATATTGGCTTTTCGGTATTCCTCTATGTAGGGGAGCCGGATGGTAGCTCTGCCAGGATAGTAACCCACTTGTGGCTGTCAGTTTTCAGTGTTGTGGTAACCGGCCTTGGTTGGTATTTATTATTGTAATGTCAAGGAAGTTTAAATTGTGTTTCTGAATCTCACTGGTAAAATACAAGCCTAACTGGTTCTGCTCTCACTGTTCTACTTCAATACATCTACATTTGGCTGTGGAGATCTATGAATGATTACTTGAGTCAGGTAACCTAATGACTAGTAGATTCACAGCCATCTGGATAAAAAATCCTGTTATGTGATGTTGTGCTGCCACCTAGTGGCTTCCCATTCTTTTACATAACCGTCTACACCAGAGGTCTCAAACATGCGGCCCGCGGGCCACATGTGCACAAAGGAAGCAGAGGGAACGGAGGACAGGTGAAAGGAATCTTTTTTTTTTTTTACTTTTTTGTGTGTGTGAAGAACAGCGCAGAGGACAATTCTACTAGATGGGGACCTGGATGGGGCATATTACTGCAAGATGGGGACCTGGATGGGGCATATTACTGCAAGATGGGGGCCACCAGGATGGGCCACATTACTGCAAGACGGGGGCCACCAGGATGGGCCACATTACTGCAAGATGGGGACCACCAGGATGGGGCACGTTACTTCAAGATGGGGACCACCAGGATGGGGCACGTTACTACAAGGTGGGGACCAGGATGGGGCAAATTACTAGATGTTTGCCAGAATTACTATATATGGTGCTAATTCTGAAACTATATTACTCTATGTGGCCAAAAGAGGGAAACAAAATTGTAAAAATAAAAATAAAGCATGAAAAAATATTTTGCCACTAAAAATGCTGTTTTATATATAAACTAAAGTAAACACAAAAAGTGCACATTTATTATCGCCACATCCGTAACGACCCAAGCTACAAAAAAATAAAATAAACACAGCAAAAATGTTCAGACGGTGTATACAAAAAAATGGTATCACTAAAAATGTCACTTTGACCTGCAAAGAATGAGGCCCCCCAAATTCTAATTTTTTCCATATGCGGCCCATATACCCAGCCGAGTTTGAGACCCCTGCTCTACACTGTCCGTGTGGAATGTCCATTGGACGCACACATTTTTGGATGTCGTTATATTTACAATGTGATTGGACATTTTTGCTAATATTTATAAGCTGTATGTAGAAACAGGAGGTCAGTTTTCCTTGTATGAGTCATAAGTCACTGCAAAAGTCCCTGGCAGGGGGATGAGAGCGGCTGGGTCAGGAGGGGACCCAGCTAATTCTACATAGAGCAGAGAAAAGAGAATAATTAGCCCAGTAGAAAGGTATAATGAGCAGCTGTAAGTACAGTGCTGTATAATCTGATTACAATATAGTAAGAGGATAAGCTCTGATGGGAGAGGGTCTTTAAGCCGGTCATGTATTGGGTAATGAGTTGGGGTGTCAGTCTCCATCAGTGCTGGCTGAACACTGACTATCCTGCTCAGATTACTACACATGGCGCTGCTCCTCCTCCCTGTAGTATGGGCTCCGCAGGACGGTGCCGAGGCTCCAGATTCTACCTGCACAGCAACAAGGTCCCAACACTTCTACCTCTATAACTTGCCTAATGCAGACGCAAACCTGCAGCCTTTCCACTGAGATCTTGTCGGCCTTCTACACTGCCATGGCTTTGTCTGCACAATGTAGCTTAAAGGGATTGTCCACTTCTTAAGCATCCTAGAAGTCTACAATATAAGGTCGGTATTCCTCTAACCCTCTGCCTTATTTGGCTGCCATTGAAGGCAGTCAGCGAAATGGGTTCAATTTTCTATAGAAGTGGCAGAATTTAACCCCTTCCTGACCATGTTATTTCCCGGCTCTGCATTTTTCTTATTCTTCTAAGAGCAGTAGCTTTATTTTTCTGTCAATACAGCCATATGAGGGTTTTTGTTTTTATGCCGTTCACTGATCAGGTTAATTATTTTTATATTTTGATTGGATAACGCCCATATGTTTTATTTTAAAATGGGTCATAGAGGGGCAGGAGTGATTTGAATGTTCAGATTAAACTTTTTCCTTTTTGTCCCCTTAGGCTGTGTGCCCACGATTCCTTTTTAAGTGTTTCCGCAGCGGCAAAAACGCTGCAGAAATGCTTAACGCATGGTAGAAGGCCTGCCATGTTCCCCAATGATGATCCGCATGTGCTGTGCACATGCTGTGGAAATTTCCGCTGCGGATTATCATTGCGGAAAAAAAACAGCACTACCAATTATTTTGCGGAAGTGCTGCGTTTTCGCCACCATTATATAGTAACATAGTTTTTAAGGTTGAAGGAAGACCAAGTCCATCTAGTTCAACCCATAGCCTAACATCTTGATCCAGAGGAAGGCAAAAAAAAACCATGTGGCAAACACTAAGCTCCACATTGGGGAAAAAAATTCCTTCCCGACTCCATACGACAATCAGACTAGTTCCCTGGATCAACGCCCTATCAAGGAATCTAGTATTTATAACCTGCAATATTATACTTTTCAAGAAAGGCATCCATGCCCTTCTTAAATTTTAACAGTGAATCCCTCATTACAATATCATGCGGCAGAGAGCTCCATAGTCTCACTGCTCTTACAGTAAAGAATCCCCGTCTGTGATTATGATTAAACCTTCTTTCTTCCAGACGTAGAAGATACCCCCTTGTCCCCGTCTCAGGCCTCAGAGTAAAAAGATCAGTAGAAAGGTCTTTGTACTGTCCCCTCATATACTTGTACATAGTAATAAGATCACCTCTAAGCATTTCTTTTTTCCACAGTAAATAACCCCAAGTGTAATAACCTGTCTTGGTATTGCAGACCCCCCAGTCCTCTAATAACCTTGGTCGCTCTTCTCTGCACCCGCTCTAGTTCAGCCATGTCTTTCTTATATACCGGAGACCAGAACTGTACACAGTATTCTAAGTGTGGTCGCACTAGTGACTTGTATAGAGGTAAAATTATGTTCTCCTCATGAGCATCTATGCCTCTTTTAATGCATCCCATTATTTTATTTGCCTTTGCAGCAGCTGCCTGACACTGGCCACTAAACGTGAGCTTGTCGTCCACCAATACACCCAGGTCTTTTTCAGTTCCAGTTTTGCACAGTGTTTTACAATTAAGCATATAATTATACATTTTATTTCCTCTGCCCAAGTGCATTACCTTACATTTATCCCCATTAAAGCTCATTTGCCATTTATCAGCCCAAGCTTCTAGTTTTCATAGATCCTCCTGTAATATAAAATTGTCCTCCTCTGTATTGATTACCCTGCAGAGTTTAGTGTCATCTGCAAATATTGAAATATTACTCTATATGCCCCCTACAAGGTCATTAATAAATGTTAAAAAGGGGGCCCAATACTGACCCCTGTGGTACCCCACTGTTAACTGAGACCCAGTCTGAGTGTTTTCCATTAATAACCACCCTTTGTTTCCTATCACTGAGCCAATTCTTAACCCACATACATATATTTTCCCCTATCCCCAATGTTCTCATTTTATGTATCAACCTTTTGTGTGGAACCGTATCAAAAGCTTTTGAAAAGTCCATATACACAACATTCACTGCATTTCCTTGGTCCAGTCCAGAACTTGCCTCCTCATAAAAACTGATCAGATTAGTTTGACAGGAACGGTCCCTCATAAACCCATGTTGATATTGGGTCATGAGGTTATTTTTCTTCAGATACTCTATCATAGCATATCTTAGGAGACCCTCCAGGATTTTACCCACAGTAGAGGTTAAGCTTACTGGCCTATAATTTCCAAGTTCAGTTTTTGTCCCCTTTTTGAATATTGGCACCACATTTGCTATACGCCATTGACTGGCATTAGAACGCATGGACTACGCATCACTGTATTTGTAGATGCGCAATCCACGTGTTCCAATGTGCGGATGGTACCCAGGTCTAGAGGAGAGGAGACTCTCCTCCAGACCCAGGTACCATAGAAACTGTGAAAAAAAGAATAAAATAAAAAATAAATATGATACTTACCTTCTGGCGGCCCCCGTTGCGCTCCTCCTCTCATGCCGGCAAATCGCGATGGACTGAAGGACCTGCACTGACGTCATATTCTTGTGACCTGCGCTGACGTCGGCAGGTCCTTCAGTGCACTGTACCGCGATCTGCCGGCAGTCAGCACCGAGTGAAGCAAGACTCCGGGGGCCATCGCAAGGTAAGTATAGATTTATTTTTTATTTTTTTGACATTCTCTCGGGTCACACTCCATTTGCATGGATTTATATAGTGTGACCAAGTTGACAAGCACTTTCCAAGTGATGCTAAAATCGCTTGAAAAGCGCTTGTCAACCCGCATGCATAAATGCATGTGAAGAACGCTTCACATCCGCATATCCCTGGCAGGAAAAACGCATGTACAATCCGCATGCGTTTTTTCTGCCAGGAGAGATGCAGAAAGGCTCAGGAAAAATCCGGAGCATTTCTGCATCGTGGGCACATAGCCTTAGGGGACGTGAACATGCAATCATCTGGTTTCTTGTGTTATGTACAGCAATACTGCAGTATATAGCCAGCATTCACAGATCTGTCATGACAGGCATGGGTCTTTTCAGCAGACTCCTTCCTGGCAGTGATGGCATCCCACGATCGTGTTACAGGGGCACAGTTGGGCACATGGCATGACTCCCTTCTCAGTTCGCTGTTAATGCTGCTGTCCATCTCTAACAGGTGGAGCTCTGCTCTACATGTGGCTATTAAAGGCAGATGATGGCTAAATATCACAGCCATCATCTTCCAGGCAAGAAGTCAGAGCTGGCATATGATGTAACTGCAAATCATGTTGGTAAGGGGTTAAAGTGCCACTTCAGTGGGGTTTTGACACGTGAAATACTTTTAGTGCAAAAATGACGTAGTCCTTTTGGGCATGAGGGTTGGGTGCTGGGATTACTAGTACACCTGACATCCAGGTGGGCATAATTCTGTTCCTTGTGTATTGGAAGACTTTTGCCTCTGCAGCTTTGGTGTTGGCAATCTTTCACTTTCATGCCCATTGATGCTCCACATGGTTGGCTCAGGAACCGTCCTCACATGATCTATATTTCCCTAAAGTAAAGTCACTTGTCAAAAGCCACCAGGACAAAGTGCGCGGTTCTGTATCATGTGGGAAAACATCAAGAAAAGCTCTAGGAAATAGCAACAAGCAAGTAATGACCCAGAAGAACGGGCAGCCTCTGAAAGGAGACCGGAAAGTGCCAAAGCCTGCGCCAATTGTTATACAGGTATAATGTATTACCGCAGCTCGGATCATACACCGCTCTTGTGTTCTCCCCTGTACTGATGTACAGACTTGTATCTACATAAAATTTGTTGTGCAATTTCCCCTGGGCACGCAGATACCCCATATGTGGGGAAAAAACACTGTTTGGGCTCACGGCAGGGCTTGGAAGGGAAGGAGCGCCATTTGACTTTTTGATTGTAAAATTTGCTTGAATAATTAGCGGACGCCATGTTGTGTTTGGAGAGCCCCTGATGTGCCCAAACATTGGAGCTCCCCCACAAAGTGACCCCATTTTGGAAACTAGACCCCCCAAGGCACCTATCTAGATGCATAGTGAGCAGTTGGAACCCCCAGGTGCTTCACAAATTGATTCGTAAAAATGAAAAAGTGGAAAAAAAATACTTTTCCATTTTTACGAATCAATTTGTGAAGCACCTAAGGGTTCCAAGTGCTCACTATGCATCTAGATAGGTGCCTTGGGGGGTCTAGTTTCCAAAATGGGGTCACTTGTGGGGGAGCTCCAATGTTTGGGCACACAGGGACTCTCCAAATGCAACATGGTGTCCGCTAACAATTTGAGCCGACAATTTGTTAGTGGACACCATGTTGCATTTGGAGGTATGACACAGAATTTGATAACATTAGGTCATCATATTGAATAAGTTGTCATTAGTCTTGAGCGCAAGTGCTCGCTACTTGAGTTTGCATCGGGTACTCAGGTATGCACCATGTACTGCGTGTGCTCGAGTGAAATGCTCGAGTCCCCGCCCGGATGTTTCACGGTTATTAGACACCCAAAAAAAAACATGCAGGGATCGCTCGTGCATGGCAGGCAATCCACGCAAAGTTTTTTGGGCCGTGAAGCATATGGGGCGGAGACTCGAGCATGTCACTCAAATACCCACGATACTCAATGCATACCAGAACACCCGATGCAAACTCAAGTAGCGAGCACTTGCGCTCAACACTAGTCGCCATATCGTCATCTTTTTTTCTTACTTTTGAAAAAAATCCCAACCCCATCACAACCCTAACCCTAAACGTAGCACAACCCTAACCGTAGCACAACTCGAGAGTTTATTTTTTATGCCGTTCCTCATGCGGTATAAGTGATTAGATGACCTTATTCTTCAGGTCGGTGTGATTACAGAGATACCAGAATCATATGGGGTTTTTATGACTGACAGCTGTCACACACTAAGACGCATTTTTAGTAAAATCTAGTTTTTGCATCGCCATATTTTGAGAGCTATAATTTTTCCAGATTTTGGCAGACAGTCATTTGACGGCTTTTTTTTTGCGGGATGAGTTGACGTTGTTATTGGTGCCATTTTCAGGCACGTGACATTTTTTGATCGCTTTCTATTCCGATTTTTGGGAGGCAGAATAAACGAAAACCAACAATTCATGAATTGTTTTTTTTGTTTTTTTTTTTATTCTGTTCCGCGTGTGGTAAAATTGATAAGGCAGCTTTATTCTTCGGGTCAGTACGTTTACAGCGGTACCGCATTTATATCGTATTTCTATGTTTTGCACTTTTACATAATAAAAGCAATTTTATAGAAAAAATTATTTTTTAGCATAGCTTTATTCTGGGAGCTATAACTTTTTTATTTTTTGGCTGATGGAGCTGCATGGCAGCTTGTTTTTTGCGGGACGAGATGACTTTTTCAGCGGTACCATTTTTATTTATATTTGTCTTTTTGATCGCGTGTTATTCCATTTTTTGTTGGGCGGTATGGTGATAAAGCATTGTTTTTTGCTTCGTTTTTTATTTTTATTTTTTAACGTGTTCACTGAAGGGATTAACTAGTGGGACAGTTTTATAGGTCAGGTTGTTCCGGACGTGGCGATACCAAATATGTGTACTTTTATTGTTGTGTTTTTTTTTTTTATATAATGATATTCATTGATGGGTACATTATATTTTTATTTTTGGTGGATTATTTTTTTTTTATTTTTTTTTTTTATATATATTTTTACAATTTATTTATTTTTTTTTCACTTTCTGATAGTTTTTATACTTCATTACTTTGTCCCACTATGGGACTTTCACTTTTTTTTCTCTGATCACCTGCATGGCACAGGAATGCAGCACCATCCCTGTGTCATGCAGGCTGTCAGCGCTGGACAGGGAGAAGATTTTTGGAGATGCACTGCGCATGTCCAAAAAATCTTCCTGCTGTCTGGTGACCCGGATGTTGTCATGACAACATCGGGTCATCATGGCAACATCCTGGAAGCCACGGCAGACAGCGCTGGAAGCCGGAAGAGGAGGTGAGTATCTGCGATCACCTCCCCTTGCCACCGCAATGCTGCGATCGACTTCGATCGCAGCATCGCGGGGGTTAATGTGCTGGGAGCGGTGCGTGACCGCTCCCTGCACATAGTACCGGGTGTCAGCTGTGACAATCAGTTGACACCCGGCGGCAATCGCGCCCGCACAGCCTGTGTGCGCGCGCGATCGCCATGACGTACTAATACGGGTCTGGCTCTTAAGTCCCAGGGCACAGACGCGTATTAGTACGTCAAATGTTAAGGGGTTAACAATGCACAAGACTGTCACAAACACATGGACCACATTTTTGGGATGCTCACCTTTTTCCAGTTATGATGTTGTATCTTTCATAACTGGGAAACCACCAGAAACCTAGGAAATGGGTTCTGAGCTTCTGAACATCATAGAAATATCAAATTTGATATCAATCTCCATGAATATTGGTGACGGCAAACATTATGTATCCATCTTGGATGTGGGCCCCCCCATACCAAGATATGGAAGATGAAGGATTTTTATGTCTTGTGCAGCTGGGTGGGTTCACAAAACCGAGCCCCCGTGTGAGGTAAACAACATGGGTGTGTCCTAGTGTTTTGCCTCCTTACTAAAAACCAGAACATCCATGTTGGCTCATTCCAACCCAGGGACGTCAGATGCAAGCACTCCTAGCTGCGTGGAGGAATCACACCTAATTTCCGGGGAGCCGTCCCCCCCCCCCCACAGAATCTGAGACCATCACCTCGTGGCGCAGGTTTTGCTATTATTTACCCCTTTTATTTTAATAACTGTTTTGTGCATATATGTAAATTGTCTTTTATAATATCTTGTATATCTTTTGCAAACACTGCCAACTTTCAGGAGTAAATTATTATTTACTAGCTTCGTTCTTCTTGTCCTATGTTGAGCAAACCCGGTCCTCACCCGCTAATTCACGTTACCTAACGGGTACCCAATCCACCTGTTAAGAGATCGGTGGTGGCAGCATACGGTGTATTTATGTGATATTGTGGTTGAGGGTGGTGGGATTGAGGTATATATACATCCTGTCACATCACGTGCCGCAATAGTCGACATAAATGAGAGCAGCTGCGCCCTGTTGCTTATCCTCGGTCAATACCGTGTTTCACCAGCAGGATAAGGGGGTGCCAGAGTGCTGCAAGGTCTGACCAAGTTTTCCTGACAATTGGTGGCAAGCGGTGGGATCATAGGACATTAGTGATCTGGTTTGAGCAATCATTCCTCTCACTAAAAACTTGCACGGTTCTTACCTGGACCCTGCACAAAAGTTTTGAAGATTGAACTCAGTGTTTATTAGATCTGAGACAATACTGTATGTGCAGCAGTCACCCCTACCCTTCTTCGTTTTTTCTTTCTATTTGTATTTTGGTGATCAAGGTCATTGTTGGGGAGTTCTGGTATAGCCAGCAGAAAATGGACACTCTTATTGAAATATGTATAACCAAAGGCATGGACCCCCTCGGCAAAAACAAAGAACAAATGGCTGCTGCGCTGGCGCAACTGGAGGCAGAGCAAGCCCTTCTCCAGACCTCAGCAGGGCCAGGGGTCAGCCAAGATATGGACAGTACTGCTGCAGGGGTCCCACCTGTAGACGCATGCCGCGTCAGCGACCAGGGCAGCCTGGACCCTTATCTGCAGATGGCTCTACAGCAACTTCCTGCAGAGGATCATGAAGGACGGCTGAAAGTAATTCAGCAGCACCAGGAGGCTGACGAGCGGAGGCCCAAGCCCAGTGAGAGGCAGAGAGAGCAGAGTGGCAGGCCCAAGCTCAGAAGGCCCATGAACTGCAGATGGCCCAGCTCAGGATCTCACCATCCACCTCACGGCTGTTTAAACCCCGTCCAGAGCATTTTCCTGTGATGTTAAAGGACAGCGACCTCGACACCTTTCTGAGGGGTTTTGAAAAGACTTGCAGACAGTACCAGCTGCCTGTGGACCTGTGGGCCCGGTACTTAACTGCAGGGCTGCGAGGCAAAGCTCTGGATGTGTTTGTGGCTCTTCCTCAGGGCCTAGATGGGAACTATGATGCCATTAAGCAGGCCCTAATCCAGAGGTTCCAACTGACTCCTGAGGTGTACTGTAAAAAGTTCCGGAACCTCCAACGTGGACCGCACGACAGTTACAGCGATGTGGTGCATGGGCTCAGAACCACCTTCAAGCAGTGGATCCAAGGACTGTCAGCGACCACCTTTGAGCAGTTAAAGGACCTGATGGTGAAAGACCAGTTCCTGCATCTGTGTCCGACTGAGGTAATGGATCGGGAGCCACCAGATGCCAATAAAGCAGCGCAGATCGCAGACACCTACAAGGCCAACCGGAGGTGCGGAAGCCGGGCGTTGCCAGCTGGAAAGGGGGTAAGCCATCAACCGCCATCCCTGCCCCAGCATCCGACCTTCTGGAGGCCTTGTCCCCGTTACCAACGCCCGGCCTGCATCTGATGCCCGCAAGTGTTATTTCTGCAACCAGACTTGTCATCTCAGTGCCACTTGCCCAGAGAAGCAGAGGAAGAACCCCCCATCCAAGGTCCCAGGGCCTAATGCATCAATTCTTTTGGTGGGTGGGCAGGTTGGGAGGGCCTGTGAAAACTTGCAGTCTGTCACTGTGGTGGATACTGTCACTGTAGGCCTCAAGGACACTGGGGCCGAACGAACCCTCATCCGACCCGAAATGGAGTCCGCTGAAGAGCTTATTCCAGGAAAGACCCTGACTGTCACCGGGATTGGTGGTGTCCGATGCCCCTTGCCCAGGTTTTTATTGATTAGGGTGCGGGGAGTGGGGTGAAGGAAGTGGGAGTATCTGAAAACCTGCCTGCAAATGTTTTGTTGGGATCTGATTTGGGGAGGATATTTGCTTATTATATCCCTGACACCCCTGCCCGATCTGATACAGTTGTTACGGTTAATGCTGATAATGTGAATGTCAAAGCTTTACCTGATGATGATGTATTTGAAGGTACAGGAGAACTCAGCCATGTCACGCTGCAGGGTGATATTGCTGAAGATCCCCTAGCAGGAGCAAGTGTCAGTGCTATGGGTAATGGAGAGACGCACGGGGACCATGAAGCAGGTGGTGCTGTGCCAGCGACCAGTGTCACAACAGACGGTGATCTGGCTGATGGTAGCTGCCCCATAAGTAGCACTACGCCTGAGGTAATGGGGGAGGATGGGGAAGTGGCACGCATAGCCGCGCAGGCTGATGGGACGGTGTTATTCCCCGGGGAGACGGCCTATATAGCCGCTGTTACCCGCAGTCAGAGTGCCCAGAATGCAAGTAACGCCCTACCTTCTGGACCCTCCTCGGACAGAGGAATAACGGAATCAGTTAGGGACCCAGAGCCGGTCCCAGTGAGGACGTGGCCTTAACCTCACTTCTGGCTTCCTCCAGCCAGGAGTTTCAAGCAGCTCTGCACTCAGATGCTAGCCTAGAGGCGTTAAGGAGCCTCGCTGAGAAACCCACCTCCGAGTCGGATAAGGAGAGGGTATTGTGGGACCATAGGAGGTTGTACTGGGAGACAGTTCCCTGTACACCCCAACAGGAGTGGCTGAGGGGAAGACAGCTGGTCGTCCCCTACCAATTCAGGGGTGAGTTGTTGCAGATCGCCCATGAGATTCCACTTGCTGGACACTTGGGGGTCAGCAAAACCAAGGCCCGGCTGTCTCACTACTTTTATTGGCCCAAAATGAGGACAGATGTGGTGAACTACTGTCACTCCTGTACCACGTGTCAAAGAGTGGGAAAGTCAGGGCCGGCTCCCAATGCCCCCCCTGATATCTTTGCCAGTGATAGAGGAGCCTTTCCAGAGGATTGTTGTGGACATTGTGGAACCACTGGCCATACCCAGCAGCTCTGGAAAACGTTTCATCCTTACTGTGATAGACTATGCTACCCAGTATCCGGAGGCAGTAGCCCTGTCCTCAATTAGGGCGGATAAGGTGTCGGACGCCCTCTTGGCCATCTTTTCGCGAGTAGGCTTCCCCAGTGAGATGCTTACCGACCAGGGGACCCAGTTCATGTGTTGCTTAATGGAGGCCCTATGTAAGAAAATGCAGGTGCAGCATCTGGTATCGAGCACGTATCATCCCCAAACCAATGGTTTGTATGAGCGATTCAACGGTACCCTCAAACGGTTCTAGGATGTTTCGCCCCCAGGATGTTTCGCCCCCGGATGTTTCGCCCCCAGCTTTTTGCCCCCAGATGTTTTGGCCCCAAATTAGGCAGGGAATTTCGGCCTTGTGTTTTAGCCCTATGACCTCTTTCACAGTAGGCACTTTCCCAAGTGCTAAGCACTGGAAAATTGCTAAGAAGATTGCCAATTTTGAATATATAAGTCAATGGCTGGAAAAGCGAGGTGTTGTTTCGGCCAGCTCTTTTTATTTTATTACAGGAGCTATTTTTGAGCACTTAGCGTTCATCAATAGCCTGTATCTTATGGGTCATTACCGAGAGCGCTCACAAAAGTGCTCTCAAAAATGCTAGTAAAGCACGTGCTTTGGAGTTCTAAAACAGTGGCAGCATAAGGGTGCTTTCACACTTCCACTACATATGTACTACAGGCCTCCCGTTCGCTTCTGTAATGCCGCCGTTCCGCTAACCTGCAGCGGAATGAAAAGAAGAAAATGCTTTTCTTTTTGTTCTGACACTGATAGCGGAATGCGGTATTACGAAAGCGAATGGGCGGCTGCAGATCGCGGAACCCATCCGTTCACATCTATGGGCAATGCAAGCAGAAAGCCAGCATTGCCCCGGGGTCAGCTGGATGTCAGATCCAGAGCGGATCGACCTCTGGCAGCCCCAAACACAAGTGTGAAACCACTCTAAAATTACAGTGTGCAAGAGGCCTAAAATCAAAACAATTTTCAACTTTTACCTGACCCAGGGCCTGCTTTGTTGCAAGTTTTGTTGCAGATGTAACAAGTAGCAGGTCAGGTGTCCAGCAAGTTACATTAGACTAGCTTTTATTCCATTTGTACATCAGAATATAGCAGTGTCTGAAATCTCCACAAAGAGAGAAGTGTACTGCCACAAAAAATCAGTCCGCTTCCACATCAATTCACTTTCTACAACTATGAATTCAGTTCTGTCCAAACGTGGAAGGAGGAAGTTGGTCCATGAGAATCACATTTACTTATTTTCCAAACGAACCGCTGATGATGTCCATTTCATCTGGGTATGTGAAAAACGGTCGACTTGCATGGGACGTGTTTGGACCAATGAAGAATCTGGCAAAGTTGTGAAAGTAGTCAATCTTCACAGTCACGCAGCACCAGCTGCAAGACCTGAAGCAATCCGACTTGTTAATGTGGCAGTCACCAGGGCAAGGACAACACGGGAGACACCACAACAGATTCTCACAGACGTCGTTTCAGGAGCCCATTCTAATGTTGTAGCACTTCTCCCAAGGAAAGCATCACTGAAGAGAACCATACGATTAGCAAGGCAGCTTGGCAATATTCCAAGGTTCCCTCAAACCCTTGATCAACTTGTTATCCCCCAGGAGTTTCAGGAGATCAGTATTGATGGTGTCCAGCAGCAGTACCTTCTGCATGACTCTGGTAAGCTACTTAACTATTTAACATTGTATTAAAACAATTCCATTATGCATCATTTTTTTTTTAAACAAAAATATATCATTTTCCACTGGGACTATATATGTTGTCAAAAAGTATTGGTTGGCCCCTTTACACTAGATTTTGCTTCAGTTATGAAATCAGAAAATCTGGAGCAAAATGTGAGTTTTTAATGTGAGATATGAACAGAGGCTTCTGATTAGGATATTTTTTTGTGAATTCATCCCAAAATTATCTGTTTGATGCTTGTTACACTTTTTCTGTTATTTCCTCTACTAATACTTTCATTTTAAATTAGGAAATGGACACAGCCGTATGTTGATATTTGGAACAAGAGACAATCTCCATCTACTGGCACAAACTAAAGAGTGGTTTGCTGATGGCATGTTTTTCACTACACCAGCCTTGTTTAAGCAGCTTTACACAATCCATGTAGTCCATAGCGGCCTTGTTGTTCCGCTAGTGTGCACCTTGCTGACAGACAAGAGCTGTTCTACATACCAGAGGTTGCTGCAAGAGCTGAAGAACTTGCAGCCTGGACGGCAGCCAGACAACCTGATGTTGGATTTTGAACTAGCTGCAATACAGGCATTTGAAAGTGAATTCCCCAACCTTGAGAAGACTGGTTGCTTTTTCCACCTATCACAGTCGGTTTGGCGTAAAGTTCAAAATGAAGGACTCAAGATGCAATACCAAGGTGACCATGAATTTGCCCGTTGGATACGCATGATACCTGCCCTGGCCTTTATACCACCACAGAATGTTGTGCAATCATTTGAAGAATTGGTGGAAGATCCTGACTTTCCACAAGAAGCAATACCTATCGCCAACTATTTTGAAGACTGCTATATCGGTCGAATGAATCGCAGAGGAAGTCAAGCACCTTTGTTTCCAGTTCAACTCTGGAATGTGTATGAACGAACATTGAATGATCAACAGCGAACAAATAATGATGTCGAAGGATGGCACCGTAGCTTTCCAGAAACATGTGGTACTCTTTTCCAAAATATATACCGCTTCATTAGCTGTCTGAAACATCAGCAAGAGCTCCATAGTTTTGAAATTATTCAGATAATAGCAGGAAATCCCATCGCTGCAAGAAACAAAAAGTATGCCGCAATTTCAGCAAGGGTTAAACGTATCGAGCAAGATTTCAATAATAGAAGCGTGATGGATTATCTGAGAGGCATTGCCTACTGCTTTGGATTTTAGTTCATGGTCACATATTGTATGTTTTGAGAGCAGTGTTTTTAGCTGTAAAATCATTCAAGCATTATAACCTGTAATTTGTCTTTTCTCTCTTTCTCTAATCCTTCCCCTCTATACCTTTTTATGTTTCTTGTTACAACAGTTTTGATATATACAGTTAAAGCAGAACTCTCCAAAAAACATAAGTTCTGTTATAGTACCTGTGCCCATGATATTCATTTCCAAAGGAGACCTTCCAGCAGCTTCACTTCTGTGTGAAAAGTCTCCTCCAAGTTACAGCTCCATGTGCTGCAGGATTTCAGTGGTGGCTAAGGAGGTTGTTTCTCCTTAGTAGCAGAACTTGTGGATGGATTCTAGAGGCTGTGGCTGCACAGGAGCATGCAACTACCGTAACAATAGATTCCCTATGATGTATAAAGGGCTGCTGGTTTACAGCCTTCTGCAGAGCCCCCCCCCCTATGTGTTCCGTCCTGTAACGGCTTTACACAGGCGGGGGGGAGCCCTCCTCTTGTCCAGGACAGAGCACATGAGCGGAGGGTGAAGGGGAGCTTTGCAGAGGGCTGTGAACAAGCAGCCCTGAATGTATCACAGGGAGCCAGGATCCGTTCTGCTACCAAGGGGGCTCGACCTCCTTAGTAACCAATGAAATCCTACTATTTTCCTGTCTGTTTGTAAAATGACTTATCTAGAAAACAATGTTTTAGAATAAAAAAAACTCATTTGATCAGAATTCTATATCTTAGACTCATATGGTGTATTATTAGTGATAAGCGAACCTGCCAAAGTTCAGTTCAGGCAGGTCTTTCCCGTATGCGAAAGATCCAGGAGCAAATTGCTAGAGACAAAACATCCAGGGATGAAATGTTCGGGGCGAAATGTTCGGGGCGAAACATCCTGGGGGCGAACTGCTGGGGGCGAAATGTTCGGGGCGAACTGCTGGGGGCGAAATGTACCCGGGGACGAATTGCTGGGGGCGAACTGCTGGGGGCGAAACATCCAATTCCCGGCCCCCACATAGTCCCCCATACAGAATTATGGGCACCACAAAGTCCTCTATAAAATGTAATGGGCCCTACATAGTCCTCTATACAGAATAATGGCCCCACATAGTCCTCCATACAGAATAATGGGCCCCACATAAACCTCCATACAGTATAATGGGCCCCACATAAACCTCCATACAGTATAATGGGCCCCATAGATTGTTCCATACTGAAATGGCCCCATAGATTGCTCCATGCTGTAATGGCCCCATAGATTGCTCCATGCTGTAATGGCCCCATAGATTGCTCCATATTGTATAATAGCCCCTAGATTGCTCCATACTGTAATGGCCCCATAGATTGCTCCATATTGTATAATAGCCCCTAGATTGCTCCATACTGTAATGGCCCCATAGATTGCTCCATACATTAATTGCCTCATAGATTGTTCCATGCAACATAATGGCCTCATAGATTGCTCCACACTGTAATGGCCCCATACATTGCTCCCTACTGTATAATGGCCCCCTAGATTGCTCCATGCTGCATAATGGCCCCCTAGATTGCTCCATACTGTATAATGGCCCCATAGATTGCTCCATACTGTATAATGGCTCCATAGATTGCTCCATATTGTATAATAGTCCCTAGATTGCTCCATACTGTAATGGCCCCATAGATTGCTCCATATTGTATAATAGCCCCTAGATTGCTCCATACATGAATTGCCTCATAGATTGTTCCATGCAACATAATGGCCTCATAGATTGCTCCATGCTGCATAATGGCCCCATAGATTGCTCCACACTGTAATGGCCCCATACATTGCTCCCTACTGTATAATGGCCCCCTAGATTGCTCCATACTATAATGGCCCCACATGATGCTGCATACTGTATAATGGCCCCATATATAACTCCATACTGTATAATGGCCCCATATAGTGCTGCATACTGTATAATGGCCCCATATAGTGCTGCATACTGTATAATGGCCCCATATAGTGCTCCATACTGTATAATGGCCCCATATAGTGCTCCATACTGTATAATGGCCCCATAGATTGCTCCATGCTGCATAATGACCCCATAGATTGCTCCATGCTGCATAATGACCCCATAGATTGCTCCATGCTGCATAATGACCCCATAGATTGCTCCATGCTGCATAATGACCCCATAGATTGCTCCATGCTGCATAATGACCCCATAGATTGCTCCATGCTGCATAATGACCCCATAGATTGCTCCATGCTGCATAATGACCCCATAGATTGCTCCATGCTGCATAATGGCCCCATAGATTGCTCCATGCTGTAATGGCCCCATAGATTGCTCCATAAGTATAATGGCCCCATAGATTGCTCCATAAGTATAATGGCCCTATAGATTGCTCCATGCTGTATAATGGCCCCATAGATTGCTCCATGCTGTATAATGGCCCCATAGATTGCTCCATGCTGTATAATGGCCCCATAGATTGCTCCATGCTGTAATGGCCCTATACATTGCTCCATGCTGTAATGGCCCTATACATTGCTCCATGCTGTAATGGCCCTATACATTGCTCCATGCTGTAATGGCCCTATACATTGCTCCATGCTGTAATGGCCCTATACATTGCTCCATGCTGTAATGGCCCTATAGATTGCTCCATGCTGTATAATGGCCCCATAGATTGCTTCATGCTGTAATGGCCCTATAGATTGCTCCATAAGTGTAATGGCCCCATAGATTGCCCCATGCTGTATAATGGCCCCATAGATTGCCCCATGCTGTATAATGGTCCCATAGATTGCCCCATGCTGTATAATGGCCCCATAGATTGCCCCATGCTGTATAATGGCCCCATAGAGTGCTCCATAAGTATAATGGCCCCATAGATTGCTCCATGCTGTAATGGCCCCATAGATTGCTCCATGCTGTAATGGCCCCATAGATTGCTCCATGCTGTAATGGCCCCATAGATTGCTCCATGCTGTAATGGCCCCATAGATTGCTCCATGCTGTAATGGCCCCATAGATTGCTCCATGCTGTAATGGCCCCATAGATTGCTCCATGCTGTAATGGCCCCATAGATTGCTCCATGCTGTAATGGCCCCATAGATTGCTCCATACTGTATAATGGCCCCATAGATTGCTCCATACTGTATAATGGCCCCATAGATTGCTCCATAAGTATAATGACCCTATAGATTGCTCCATAAGTATAATGACCCTATAGATTGCGCCATGCTGTAATGGCCCCATAGATTGCGCCAAAAGTATAATGGCCCCATAGATTGCTCCAAAAGTATAATGGCCCCATAGATTGCTCCATGCTGTAATGGCCCTATAGATTGCTCCATAAGTATAATGACCCTATAGATTGCTCCATAAGTATAATGACCCTATAGATTGCGCCATGCTGTAATGGCCCCATAGATTGCTCCAGAAGTATAATGGCCCCATAGATTGCTCCATAAGTATAATGGCCCTATAGATTGCTCCAAAAGTATAATGGCCCCATAGATTGCTCCATGCTGTAATGGCCCTATAGATTGCTCCATAAGTATAATGACCCTATAGATTGCTCCATAAGTATAATGACCCTATAGATTGCGCCATGCTGTAATGGCCCCATAGATTGCTCCAGAAGTATAATGGCCCCATAGATTGCTCCATAAGTATAATGGCCCTATAGATTGCTCCATAAGTATAATGACCCTATAGATTGCTCCATAAGTATAATGACCCTATAGATTGCGCCATGCTATAATGGCCCCATAGATTGCTCCAAAAGTATAATGGCCCCATAGATTGCTCCAAAAGTATAATGGCCCCATAGATTGCTCCAAAAGTATAATGGCCCCATAGATTGCTCCAAAAGTATAATGGCCCCATAGATTGCTCCAAAAGTATAATGGCCCTATAGATTGCTCCATGCTGTATAATGGCCCCATAGATTGCGCCATGCTGTAATGGCCCCATAGATTGCTCCATGCTGTAATGGCCCTATAGATTGCTCCATGCTGTATAATGGCCCCATAGATTGCCCCATGCTGTATAATGGCCCCATATATTGCTCCATGCTGTAATGGTCCCATAGACTGCTCCATAAGTATAATGGCCCCATAGATTGCTCCATGCTGTATAATGGCCCCATAGATTGCCCCATGCTGTATAATGGCCCCATAGATTGCTCCATGCAGTATAATGGCCCCATAGATTGCTCCATAAGTATAATGGCCCCATAGATTGCTCCATAAGTATAATGGCCCCATAGATTGCTCCATGCTGTAATGGCCCTATAGATTGCTCCATGCTGCATAATGGCCCCATAGATTGCTCCATACTGCATAATGGCTCCATAGATTGCTCCATACTGTATAATGGCCCCATAGATTTCTACATAAGTATAATGGCCCCATAGATTGCTCCATAAGTGTAATGGCCCTATAGATTGCTCCATAAGTATAATGGCCCTATAGATTGCTCCATAAGTATAACGGCCCCATAGATTGCTCCATGCTGAATAACGGCCCCATAGATTGCTCCAGAAGTGTAATGGCCCTATAGATTGCTCCATAAGTGTAATGGCCCTATAGATTGCTCCATAAGTGTAATGGCCCTATAGATTGCTCCATAAGTGTAATGGCCCCATAGATTGCTCCATGCTGTAATGGCCCTATAGATTGCTCCATAAGGATAATGGCCCCATAGATTGATCCATGCTGTATAATGGCCCCATAGATTACTCCCTACTGTATAATGGCCCCATAGATTGCTCCCTACTGTATAATGGCCCCATAGATTGCTCCATGCGGTAATGGCCCCATAGATTGCGCCATGCTGTAATGGCCCTATCGATTGCTCCATAAGTATAATGGTCCCATAGATTGCTCCATGCTGCATAATGGTCCCATAGATTGCTCCATGCTGCATAATGGTCCCATAGATTGCTCCATACTGTATAATGGCCCCATAGATTTCTCCATGCTGTAATGGCCCTATAGATTGCTCCATAAGTGTAATGGCCCTAAAGATTGCTCCATGCTGTATAATGGCCCCATAGATTGCTCCATGCTGTAATGGCCCTATAGATTGCTCCATGCTGTATAATGGCCCCATAGATTGCCCTATGCTGTATAATGGCCCCATAGATTGCTCCATGCTGTATAATGGTCCCATAGATTGCTCCATGCTGTAATGGTCCCATAGATTGTTCCATAAGTATAATGGCCCCATAGATTGCTCCATGCTGTAATGGCCTTATAGATTGCTCCAAGCTGCATAATGGCCCCATAGATTGCTCCATACTGCATAATGGCTCCATAGATTGCTCCATACTGTATGATGGCCCCATAGATTGCTCCATAAGTATAATGGTCCTATAGATTGCTCCATTAGTATAATGGCCGCATAGATTGCTCCATGCTGTAATGGTCTCATAGATTGCTCCATGCTGTAATGGCCCTATAGATTGCTCCATAAGTATAATGGCCCCATAGATTGCTCCATGCTGTATAATGGCCCCATAGATTGCCCCATGCTGTATAATGGCCCCATAGATTGACCCCTGCAGTATAATGGCCCCATAGATTGTTCCATGCAGTAAAATGGCCCCATAGATTGCTCCATGCTGTAATGGCCCTATAAATTGCTCCATGCTGCATAATGGCCCCATAGATTGCTCCATGCTGCATAATGGCCCCATAGATTGCTCCATGCTGCATAATGGCCCTATAGATTGCTCCATGCTGCATAATGGCCCTATAGATTGCTCCATACTGTATAATGACCCTATAGATTGCTCCATAAGTATAATGACCCTATAGATTGCTCCATAAGTATAATGGCCCTATAGATTGCTCCATAAGTATAATGGCCCCATAGATTACTCCATGCTGTATAATGGCCCCATAGATTGCTCCATGCTGTAATGGCCCCATAGATTGCTCCATAAGTATAATGGCCCCATAGATTGCTCCATAAGTATAATGGCCCTATAGATTGCTCCATGCTGTATAATGGCCCCATAGATTGCTCCATGCTGTATAATGGCCCCATAGATTGCTCCATGCTGTATAATGGCCCCATAGATTGCTCCATGCTGTAATGGCCCCATAGATTGCTCCATGCTGTAATGGCCCTATACATTGCTCCATGCTGTAATGGCCCTATACATTGCTCCATGCTGTAATGGCCCTATACATTGCTCCATGCTGTAATGGCCCTATAGATTGCTCCATGCTGTATAATGGCCCCATAGATTGCTTCATGCTGTAATGGCCCTATAGATTGCTCCATAAGTGTAATGGCCCCATAGATTGCCCCATGCTGTATAATGGCCCCATAGATTGCCCCATGCTGTATAATGGTCCCATAGATTGCCCCATGCTGTATAATGGCCCCATAGATTGCCCCATGCTGTATAATGGCCCCATAGAGTGCTCCATAAGTATAATGGCCCCATAGATTGCTCCATGCTGTATAATGGCCCCATAGATTGCTCCATGCTGTATAATGGCCCCATAGATTGCTCCATGCTGTATAATGGCCCCATAGATTGCCCCATGCTGTATAATGGCCCCATAGATTGCCCTATGCTGTATAATGGCCCCATAGATTGCTCCATGCTGTATAATGGTCCCATAGATTGCTCCATGCTGTAATGGTCCCATAGATTGTTCCATAAGTATAATGGCCCCATAGATTGCTCCATGCTGTAATGGCCTTATAGATTGCTCCAAGCTGCATAATGGCCCCATAGATTGCTCCATACTGCATAATGGCTCCATAGATTGCTCCATACTGTATGATGGCCCCATAGATTGCTCCATAAGTATAATGGTCCTATAGATTGCTCCATTAGTATAATGGCCGCATAGATTGCTCCATGCTGTAATGGTCTCATAGATTGCTCCATGCTGTAATGGCCCTATAGATTGCTCCATAAGTATAATGGCCCCATAGATTGCTCCATGCTGTATAATGGCCCCATAGATTGCCCCATGCTGTATAATGGCCCCATAGATTGACCCCTGCAGTATAATGGCCCCATAGATTGTTCCATGCAGTAAAATGGCCCCATAGATTGCTCCATGCTGTAATGGCCCTATAAATTGCTCCATGCTGCATAATGGCCCCATAGATTGCTCCATGCTGCATAATGGCCCCATAGATTGCTCCATGCTGCATAATGGCCCTATAGATTGCTCCATGCTGCATAATGGCCCTATAGATTGCTCCATACTGTATAATGACCCTATAGATTGCTCCATAAGTATAATGACCCTATAGATTGCTCCATAAGTATAATGGCCCTATAGATTGCTCCATAAGTATAATGGCCCCATAGATTACTCCATGCTGTATAATGGCCCCATAGATTGCTCCATGCTGTAATGGCCCCATAGATTGCTCCATAAGTATAATGGCCCCATAGATTGCTCCATAAGTATAATGGCCCTATAGATTGCTCCATGCTGTATAATGGCCCCATAGATTGCTCCATGCTGTATAATGGCCCCATAGATTGCTCCATGCTGTATAATGGCCCCATAGATTGCTCCATGCTGTAATGGCCCCATAGATTGCTCCATGCTGTAATGGCCCTATACATTGCTCCATGCTGTAATGGCCCTATACATTGCTCCATGCTGTAATGGCCCTATACATTGCTCCATGCTGTAATGGCCCTATAGATTGCTCCATGCTGTATAATGGCCCCATAGATTGCTTCATGCTGTAATGGCCCTATAGATTGCTCCATAAGTGTAATGGCCCCATAGATTGCCCCATGCTGTATAATGGCCCCATAGATTGCCCCATGCTGTATAATGGTCCCATAGATTGCCCCATGCTGTATAATGGCCCCATAGATTGCCCCATGCTGTATAATGGCCCCATAGAGTGCTCCATAAGTATAATGGCCCCATAGATTGCTCCATGCTGTATAATGGCCCCATAGATTGCTCCATGCTGTATAATGGCCCCATAGATTGCTCCATGCTGTATAATGGCCCCATAGATTGCTCCATGCTGTATAATGGCCCCATAGATTGCCCCATGCTGTATAATGGCCCCATAGATTGCCCCATGCTGTATAATCGCCCCATAGAGTGCTCCATAAGTATAATGGCCCCATAAATTGCTCCATGCTGTATAATAGCCCCATAGATTGCTCCATGCTGTATAATGGCCCCATAGATTGCTCCATGCTGTATAATGGCCCCATAGATTTCTCCATACTGTAATGGCCCTATAGATTGCTCCATAAGTGTAATGGCCCTATAGATTGCTCCATGCTGTATAATGGCCCCATAGATTGCCCCATGCTGTATAATGGCCCCATAGATTGCTCCATGCTGTATAATGGCCCCATAGATTGCCCCATGCTGTATAATGGCCCCATAGATTGCCCCATGCTGTATAATCGCCCCATAGAGTGCTCCATAAGTATAATGGCCCCATAAATTGCTCCATGCTGTATAATAGCCCCATAGATTGCTCCATGCTGTATAATGGCCCCATAGATTGCTCCATGCTGTATAATGGCCCCATAGATTTCTCCATACTGTAATGGCCCTATAGATTGCTCCATAAGTGTAATGGCCCTATAGATTGCTCCATGCTGTATAATGGCCCCATAGATTGCCCCATGCTGTATAATGGCCCCATAGATTGCTCCATGCTGTATAATGGCCCCATAGATTGCTCCATGCTGTAATGGTCCCATAGTTTGCTCCATAAGTATAATGGCCCCATAGATTGCTCCATGCTGTAATGGCCCTATAGATTGCTCCATGCTGCATAATGGCCCCATAGATTGCTCCATACTGCATAATGGCTCCATAGATTGCTCCATACTGTATGATGGCCCCATAGATTTCTCCATAAGTATAATGGCCCCATAGATTGCTCCATAAGTATAATGGCCCTATAGATTGCTCCATTAGTATAATGGCCGCATAGATTGCTCCATGCTGTAATGGCCTCATAGATTGCTCCATGCTGTAATGGCCCCATAGATTGCTCCATGCTGTAATGGCCCCATAGATTGCTCCATAAGTATAATGGCTCCATAGATTGCTCCATGATGTAATGGCCCTATAGATTGCTCCATGCTGTATAATGGCCCCATAGATTGCTCCATGCTGTATAATGGCCCCATAGATTGGCCCATGCTGTATAATGGCCCCATAGATTGACCCCTGCTGTATAATGGCCCCATAGATTGCTCCATACTGTATAATGACCCCATAGATTGTTCCATGCTGTATAATGGCCCCATAGATTGCTCCATGCTGTATAATGGCCCCATAGATTGCTCCATACTGTATAATGGCCCCATAGCTTGCTCCATGCTGTAATGGCCCTATAGCTTGCTCCATGCTGTAATGGCCCTATAGCTTGCTCCATGCTGTAATGGCCCCCTAGATTGCTCCATAAGTATAATGGCCCCCTAGATTGCTCCATGCTGCATAATGGCCCAATAGATTGCTCCATACATTAATTGCCTCATATATTGTTCCATGCTGCATAATGGCCTCATAGATTGCTCCATGCTGCATAATGGCCCCATAGATTGCTCCATGCTGCATAATGGCCCCACATGATGCTGCTGTAAACTGTATAATGGCCCCATATATAACTCCATACTGTATAATGCCCCCACATGCTGCTGCATAATGTATAATGGCCCCATATAGTGCTCCATACTGTATAATGGCCCCATATATTGCTCCATACTGTATAGTGGCTCCATACATTGCTCCATGCTGTAATGGCC
This sequence comes from Phyllobates terribilis, assembly GCF_046119375.1. NCBI lineage: Eukaryota > Metazoa > Chordata > Amphibia > Anura > Dendrobatidae > Phyllobates > Phyllobates terribilis. The sequence goes on along the minus strand of NW_027363798.1, from coordinate 416,049 downwards.
CTATAGATTGCTCCATAAGTATAATGGCCCTATAGATTGCTCCATAAGTATAATGGCCCCATAGATTGCTCCATGCTGTAATGGCCCCATAGATTGCTCCATAAGTATAATGGCCCCATAGATTGCTCCATGCTGTAATGGCCCTATAGATTGCTCCATGATGTAATGGCCCTATAGATTGCTCCATAAGTATAATGGCCCCATAGATTGCAACATGCTGTAATGGCCCCATAGATTGCTCCATACTGTAATGGCCCCATAGATTGCTCCATACTGTAATGGCCCCATAGATTGCTCCATACTGTATAATGGCCCCATAGATTGCTCCATACTGTATAATGGCCCCATAGATTGCTCCATACTGTATAATGGCCCCATAGATTGCTCCATACTGTATAATGGCCCCATAGATTGCTCCATACTGTATAATGGCCCCATAGATTGCTCCATGCTGTAATGGCCCCATAGATTGCTCCATGCTGTAATGGCCCCATAGATTGCTCCATGCTGTAATGGCCCCATAGATTGCTCCATGCTGTAATGGCCCCATAGATTGCTCCATGCTGTAATGGCCCCATAGATTGCTCCATGCTGTAATGGCCCCATAGATTGCTCCATGCTGTAATGGCCCCATAAATTGCTCCATACTGTATAATGGCCCCATAGATTGCTCCATGCTGTAATGGCCCTATAGATTGCTCCATAAGTATAATGACCCTATAGATTGCGCCATGCTGTAATGGCCCCATAGATTGCTCCAGAAGTATAATGGCCCCATAGATTGCTCCATAAGTATAATGGCCCTATAGATTGCTCCATAAGTATAATGACCCTATAGATTGCTCCATAAGTATAATGACCCTATAGATTGCACCATGCTATAATGGCCCCATAGATTGCTCCAAAAGTATAATGGCCCCATAGATTGCTCCAAAAGTATAATGGCCCCATAGATTGCTCCAAAAGTATAATGGCCCCATAGATTGCTCCAAAAGTATAATGGCCCCATAGATTGCTCCAAAAGTATAATGGCCCCATAGATTGCTCCAAAAGTATAATGGCCCTATAGATTGCTCCATGCTGTATAATGGCCCCATAGATTGCGCCATGCTGTAATGGCCCCATAGATTGCTCCATGCTGTAATGGCCCTATAGATTGCTCCATGCTGTATAATGGCCCCATAGATTGCCCCATGCTGTATAATGGCCCCATATATTGCTCCATGCTGTAATGGTCCCATAGACTGCTCCATAAGTATAATGGCCCCATAGATTGCTCCATGCTGTATAATGGCCCCATAGATTGCCCCATGCTGTATAATGGCCCCATAGATTGCTCCATGCAGTATAATGGCCCCATAGATTGCTCCATAAGTATAATGGCCCCATAGATTGCTCCATAAGTATAATGGCCCCATAGATTGCTCCATGCTGTAATGGCCCTATAGATTGCTCCATGCTGCATAATGGCCCCATAGATTGCTCCATACTGCATAATGGCTCCATAGATTGCTCCATACTGTATAATGGCCCCATAGATTTCTCCATAAGTATAATGGCCCTATAGATTGCTCCATAAGTGTAATGGCCCTATAGATTGCTCCATAATTATAATGGCCCTATAGATTGCTCCATAAGTATAACGGCCCCATAGATTGCTCCATGCTGAATAACGGCCCCATAGATTGCTCCAGAAGTATAATGGCCCTATAGATTGCTCCATAAGTGTAATGGCCCTATAGATTGCTCCATAAGTGTAATGGCCCTATAGATTGCTCCATAAGTGTAATGGCCCTATAGATTGCTCCATAAGTGTAATGGCCCCATAGATTGCTCCATGCTGTAATGGCCCTATAGATTGCTCCATAAGGATAATGGCCCCATAGATTGATCCATGCTGTATAATGGCCCCATAGATTACTCCCTACTGTATAATGACCCCATAGATTGCTCCATGCTGTATAATGGCCCCATAGATTGCTCCATAAGAATAATGGCCCTATAGATTGCTCCATAAGAATAATGGCCCTATAGATTGCTCCATAAGTATAATGGCCCCATAGATTGCTCCACGCGGTAATGGCCGCATAGATTGCGCCATTCTGTAATGGCCCTATCGATTGCTCCATAAGTATAATGGCCCCATAGATTGCTCCATGCGGTAATGGCCCCATAGATTGCGCCATGCTGTAATGGCCCTATCGATTGCTCCATAAGTATAATGGTCCCATAGATTGCTCCATGCTGCATAATGGTCCCATAGATTGCTCCATGCTGCATAATGGTCCCATAGATTGCTCCATACTGTATAATGGCCCCATAGATTTCTCCATGCTGTAATGGCCCTATAGATTGCTCCATAAGTGTAATGGCCCTAAAGATTGCTCTATGCTGTATAATGGCCCCATAGATTGCTCCATGCTGTAATGGCCCTATAGATTGCTCCATGAGTGTAATGGCCCTATAGATTGCTCCATGCTGTATAATGGCCCCATAGATTGCCCTATGCTGTATAATGGCCCCATAGATTGCTCCATGCTGTATAATGGTCCCATAGATTGCTCCATGCTGTATAATGGTCCCATAGATTGTTCCATAAGTATAATGGCCCCATAGATTGCTCCATGCTGTAATGGCCTTATAGATTGCTCCAAGCTGCATAATGGCCCCATAGATTGCTCCATACTGTATGATGGCCCCATAGATTGTTCCATGCAGTATAATGGCCCCATAGATTGCTCCATTAGTATAATGGCCGCATAGATTGCTCCATGCTGTAATGGTCCTATAGATTGCTCCATGCTGTATAATGGCCCCATAGATTGACCCCTGCAGTATAATGGCCCCATAGATTGTTCCATGCAGTATAATGGCCCCATAGATTGCTCCATGCTGTAATGGCCCTATAAATTGCTCCATGCTGCATAATGGCCCCATAGATTGCTCCATGCTGCATAATGGCCCTATAGATTGCTCCATGCTGCATAATGGCCCTATAGATTGCTCCATGCTGCATAATGGCCCTATAGATTGCTCCATGCTGTATAATGACCCTATAGATTGCTCCATAAGTATAATGACCCTATAGATTGCTCCATAAGTATAATGACCCTATAGATTGCTCCATAAGTATAATGGCCCTATAGATTGCTCCATAAGTATAATGGCCCCATAGATTACTCCATGCTGTATAATGGCCCCATAGATTGCTCCATGCTGTAATGGCCCCATAGATTGCTCCATAAGTATAATGGCCCCATAGATTGCTCCATAAGTATAATGGCCCTATAGATTGCTCCATGCTGTATAATGGCCCCATAGATTGCTCCATGCTGTATAATGGCCCCATAGATTGCTCCATGCTGTATAATGGCCCCATAGATTGCTCCATGCTGTAATGGCCCCATAGATTGCTCCATGCTGTAATGGCCCTATACATTGCTCCATGCTGTAATGGCCCTATAGATTGCTCCATGCTGTAATGGCCCTATAGATTGCTCCATGCTGTATAATGGCCCCATAGATTGCTTCATGCTGTAATGGCCCTATAGATTGCTCCATAAGTGTAATGGCCCCATAGATTGCCCCATGCTGTATAATGGCCCCATAGATTGCCCCATGCTGTATAATGGCCCCATAGATTGCCCCATGCTGTATAATGGCCCCATAGATTGCCCCATGCTGTATAATGGCCCCATAGAGTGCTCCATAAGTATAATGGCCCCATAGATTGCTCCAAGCGGTAATGGCCCCATAAATTGCTCCATGCTGTATAATGGCCCCATAGATTGCTCCATGCTGTATAATGGCCCCATAGATTGCTCCATACTGTATAATGGCCCCATAGATTTCTCCATACTGTAATGGCCCTATAGATTGCTCCATAAGTGTAATGGCCCTATAGATTGCCCCATGCTGTATAATGGCCCCATAGATTGCCCCATGCTGTATAATGGCCCCATAGATTGCCCCATGCTGTATAATGGCCCCATAGATTGCTCCATGCTGTATAATGGCCCCATAGATTGCTCCATGCTGTAATGGTCCCATAGATTGCTCCATAAGTATAATGGCCCCATAGATTGCTCCATGCTGTAATGGCCCTATAGATTGCTCCATAAGTGTAATGGCCCTAAAGATTGCTCCATGCTGTATAATGGCCCCATAGATTGCTCCATGCTGTAATGGCCCTATAGATTGCTCCATGAGTGTAATGGCCCTATAGATTGCTCCATGCTGTATAATGGCCCCATAGATTGCCCTATGCTGTATAATGGCCCCATAGATTGCTCCATGCTGTATAATGGTCCCATAGATTGCTCCATGCTGTAATGGTCCCATAGATTGTTCCATAAGTATAATGGCCCCATAGATTGCTCCATGCTGTAATGGCCTTATAGATTGCTCCAAGCTGCATAATGGCCCCATAGATTGCTCCATACTGCATAATGGCTCCATAGATTGCTCCATACTGTATGATGGCCCCATAGATTGCTCCATAAGTATAATGGTCCTATAGATTGCTCCATTAGTATAATGGCCGCATAGATTGCTCCATGCTGTAATGGTCCCATAGATTGCTCCATAAGTATAATGGCCCCATAGATTGCTCCATGCTGTAATGGCCCTATAGATTGCTCCATAAGTGTAATGGCCCTAAAGATTGCTCCATGCTGTATAATGGCCCCATAGATTGCTCCATGCTGTAATGGCCCTATAGATTGCTCCATGAGTGTAATGGCCCTATAGATTGCTCCATGCTGTATAATGGCCCCATAGATTGCCCTATGCTGTATAATGGCCCCATAGATTGCTCCATGCTGCATAATGGCCCCATAGATTGCTCCATACTGCATAATGGCTCCATAGATTGCTCCATACTGTATGATGGCCCCATAGATTTCTCCATAAGTATAATGGCCCCATAGATTGCTCCATAAGTATAATGGCCCTATAGATTGCTCCATTAGTATAATGGCCGCATAGATTGCTCCATGCTGTAATGGCCTCATAGATTGCTCCATGCTGTAATGGCCCCATAGATTGCTCCATGCTGTAATGGCCCCATAGATTGCTCCATAAGTATAATGGCTCCATAGATTGCTCCATGATGTAATGGCCCTATAGATTGCTCCATGCTGTATAATGGCCCCATAGATTGCTCCATGCTGTATAATGGCCCCATAGATTGGCCCATGCTGTATAATGGCCCCATAGATTGACCCCTGCTGTATAATGGCCCCATAGATTGCTCCATGCTGTATAATGGCCCCATAGATTGCTCCATGCTGCATAATGGCTCCATAGATTGCTCCATACTGTATAATGGCCACATAGATTGCTCCATAAGTATAATGACCCTATAGATTGCTCCATAAGTATAATGGCCCTATAGATTGCTCCATAAGTATAATGACCCTATAGATTGCTCCATGAGTCTAATGGCCGCATAGATTGCGCCATGCTGTAATGGCCCCATAGATTGCTCCATAAGTATAATGGCCCCATAGATTGCTCCATGCTGTAATGGCCCTATAGATTGCTCCATGCTGTAATGGCCCCATAGATTGCTCCATGCTGTATAATGGCCCCATAGAGTGCTCCATAAGTATAATGGCCCCATAGATTGCTCCAAGCGGTAATGGCCCCATAAATTGCTCCATGCTGTATAATGGCCCCATAGATTGCTCCATGCTGTATAATGGCCCCATAGATTGCTCCATACTGTATAATGGCCCCATAGATTTCTCCATACTGTAATGGCCCTATAGATTGCTCCATAAGTGTAATGGCCCTATAGATTGCCCCATGCTGTATAATGGCCCCATAGATTGCCCCATGCTGTATAATGGCCCCATAGATTGCCCCATGCTGTATAATGGCCCCATAGATTGCTCCATGCTGTATAATGGCCCCATAGATTGCTCCATGCTGTAATGGTCCCATAGATTGCTCCATAAGTATAATGGCCCCATAGATTGCTCCATGCTGTAATGGCCCTATAGATTGCTCCATAAGTGTAATGGCCCTAAAGATTGCTCCATGCTGTATAATGGCCCCATAGATTGCTCCATGCTGTAATGGCCCTATAGATTGCTCCATGAGTGTAATGGCCCTATAGATTGCTCCATGCTGTATAATGGCCCCATAGATTGCCCTATGCTGTATAATGGCCCCATAGATTGCTCCATGCTGTATAATGGTCCCATAGATTGCTCCATGCTGTAATGGTCCCATAGATTGTTCCATAAGTATAATGGCCCCATAGATTGCTCCATGCTGTAATGGCCTTATAGATTGCTCCAAGCTGCATAATGGCCCCATAGATTGCTCCATACTGCATAATGGCTCCATAGATTGCTCCATACTGTATGATGGCCCCATAGATTGCTCCATAAGTATAATGGTCCTATAGATTGCTCCATTAGTATAATGGCCGCATAGATTGCTCCATGCTGTAATGGTCCCATAGATTGCTCCATAAGTATAATGGCCCCATAGATTGCTCCATGCTGTAATGGCCCTATAGATTGCTCCATAAGTGTAATGGCCCTAAAGATTGCTCCATGCTGTATAATGGCCCCATAGATTGCTCCATGCTGTAATGGCCCTATAGATTGCTCCATGAGTGTAATGGCCCTATAGATTGCTCCATGCTGTATAATGGCCCCATAGATTGCCCTATGCTGTATAATGGCCCCATAGATTGCTCCATGCTGCATAATGGCCCCATAGATTGCTCCATACTGCATAATGGCTCCATAGATTGCTCCATACTGTATGATGGCCCCATAGATTTCTCCATAAGTATAATGGCCCCATAGATTGCTCCATAAGTATAATGGCCCTATAGATTGCTCCATTAGTATAATGGCCGCATAGATTGCTCCATGCTGTAATGGCCTCATAGATTGCTCCATGCTGTAATGGCCCCATAGATTGCTCCATGCTGTAATGGCCCCATAGATTGCTCCATAAGTATAATGGCTCCATAGATTGCTCCATGATGTAATGGCCCTATAGATTGCTCCATGCTGTATAATGGCCCCATAGATTGCTCCATGCTGTATAATGGCCCCATAGATTGGCCCATGCTGTATAATGGCCCCATAGATTGACCCCTGCTGTATAATGGCCCCATAGATTGCTCCATGCTGTATAATGGCCCCATAGATTGCTCCATGCTGCATAATGGCTCCATAGATTGCTCCATACTGTATAATGGCCACATAGATTGCTCCATAAGTATAATGACCCTATAGATTGCTCCATAAGTATAATGGCCCTATAGATTGCTCCATAAGTATAATGACCCTATAGATTGCTCCATGAGTCTAATGGCCGCATAGATTGCGCCATGCTGTAATGGCCCCATAGATTGCTCCATAAGTATAATGGCCCCATAGATTGCTCCATGCTGTAATGGCCCTATAGATTGCTCCATGCTGTAATGGCCCCATAGATTGCTCCATGCTGTATAATGGCCCAAAGATTGCTCCATGCTGTATAATGGCCCCATAGATTGCTCCATGCTGTATAATGGCCCCATAGATTGCTCCATGCTGTATAATGGCCCCATAGATTGCTCCATGCTGTATAATGGCCCCATAGATTGCTCCATGCTGTAATGGTCCCATAGATTGCTCCATAAGTATAATGGCCCCATAGATTGCTCCATGATGTAATGGCCCCATAGATTGCTCCATACTGTATAATGGCCCCATAGATTGCTCCATAAGTATAATGGCCCTATAGATTGCTCCATAATTATAATGGCCCCATAGATTGCTCCATGCTGTATAATGGCCCCATAGATTGCTTCATGCTGTAATGGCCCTATAGATTGCTCCATAAGTGTAATGGCCCCATAGATTGCTCCATGCTGTATAATGGCCCCATAGATTGCTCCACACTGTAATGGTCCCATAGATTGCTCCATAAGTATAATGGCCCCATAGATTGCTCCATGCTGTAATGGCCCTATAGATTGCTCCATGCTACATAATGGCCCCATAGATTGCTCCATACTACATAATGGCTCCACAGATTGCTCCATACTGTATAATGGCCCCATAGATTGCTCCATAAGTATAATGGCCCTATAGATTGCTCCATAAGTATAATGACCCTATAGATTGCTCCATGAGTCTAATGGCCCTATAGATTGCTCCATGCGGTTATGGCCCCATAGATTGCGCCATGCTGTAATGGCCCCATACATTGCTCCATAAGTATAATGGCCCCATAGATTGCTCCATGCTGTATAATGGCCCCATAGATTGCTCCATGCTGTAATGGCCCTATAGATTGCTCCATGCTGTATAATGGCCCCATAGATTGCTCCATGCTGTATAATGGCCCCATAGATTGCTCCATGCTGTATAATGGCCCCATAGATTGCTCCATGCTGTAATGGTCCCATAGATTGCTCCATACTGTATAATGGCCCCATAGATTGCTCCATAAGTATAATGGCCCTATAGATTGCTCCATAAGTATAATGGCCCCATAGATTGCTCCATGCTGTATAATGGCCCCATAGATTGCCCCATGCTGTATAATGGCCCCATAGATTGCCCCATGCTGTATAATGGCCCCATAGATTGCTCCATGCTGTATAATGGCCCCATAGATTGCTCCACGCTGTAATAGTCCCATAGATTGCTCCATAAGTATAATGGCCCCATAGATTGCTCCATGCTGTAATGGCCCTATAGATTGCTCCATGCTGTAATGGCCCTATAGATTGCTCCATGCTGCATAATGGCCCCATAGATTGCTCCATACTGCATAATGGCTCCATAGATTGCTCCATACTGCATAATGGCTCCATAGATTGCTCCATACTGCATAATGGCTCCATAGATTGCTCCATACTGTATAATGGCCCCATAGATTGCTCCATACTGTATAATGGCCCCATAGATTTCTCCATAAGTATAATGGCCCTATAGATTGCTCCATGAGTATAATGGCCGCATAGATTGCTCCATGCTGTAATGGCCTCATAGATTGCTCCATGCTGTAATGGCCCCATAGATTGCTCCATGCTGTAATGGCCCCATAGATTGCTCCATACTGTATAATGGCCCCATAGATTTCTCCATAAGTATAATGGCCCTATAGATTGCTCCATAAGTATAATGGTCCCATAGATTGCCCCATGCTGTATAATGGCCCCCTAGATTGCTCCCTGCTGTATAATGGCCCCATAGATTGTTCCATGCTGTATAATGGCCCCATAGATTGCTGTATAATGCCCCATAGATGGCTCCATAAGTATAATGGCCCCATAGATTGCTCCATGCTGTAGAATGGCCCCATAGATTGCTCCATAAGTATAATGGCTCCACAGATTGCTCCATAAGTATAATGGCCCCATAGATGGCTCCATAAGTATAATGGCTCCACAGATTGCTCCATGCTGTATAATGGCCCCATAGATTGCTGCATGCTGTAATGGCCCTATAGATTGCTCCATGCTGTAATGGCCCTATAGATTGCTCCATGCTGTAATGGCCCTATAGATTGCTCCATGCTGTAATGGCCCTATAGATTGCTCCATGCTGTAATGGCCCTATAGATTGCTCCATGCTGCATAATGGCCCCATAGATTGCTCCATGCTGCATAATGGCTCCATAGATTGCTCCATACTGTATAATGGCCCCATAGATTGCTCCATACTGTATAATGGCCCCATAGATTTCTCCATAAGTATAATGGCCCTATAGATTGCTCCATAAGTATAATGGCCGCATAGATTGCTCCATGCTGTAATGGCCTCATAGATTGCTCCATGCTGTAATGGCCCCATAGATTGCTCCATGCTGTAATGGCCCTATAGATTGCTCCATAAGTATAATGGCCCCATAGATTGCTCCATGCTGAATAATGGTCCCATAGATTGCCCCATGCTGTATAATGGCCCCCTAGATTGCTCCCTGCTGTATAATGGCCCCATAGATTGTTCCATGCTGTATAATGGCCCCATAGATTGCTGTATAATGCCCCATAGATGGCTCCATAAGTATAATGGCCCCATAGATTGCTCCATGCTGTAGAATGGCCCCATAGATTGCTCCATAAGTATAATGGCTCCACAGATTGCTCCATGCTGTAATGGCCCTATAGATTGCTCCATGCTGTAATGGCCCTATAGATTGCTCCATGCTGCATAATGGCCCCATAGATTGCTCCATACTGCATAATGGCCCCATAGATTGCTCCATACTGCATAATGGCTCCATAGATTGCTCCATACTGTATAATGGCCCCATAGATTGCTCCATACTGTATAATGGCCCCATAGATTTCTCCATAAGTATAATGGCCCTATAGATTGCTCCATAAGTATAATGGCCGCATAGATTGCTCCATGCTGTAATGGCCTCATAGATTGCTCCATGCTGTAATGGCCCCATAGATTGCTCCATGCTGTAATGGCCCCATAGATTGCTCCATACTGTATAATGGCCCCATAGATTTCTCCATAAGTATAATGGCCCTATAGATTGCTCCATGCTGTAATGGCCCCATAGATTGCTCCATGCTGTAATGGCCCCATAGATTGCTCCATACTGTATAATGGCCCCATAGATTTCTCCATAAGTATAATGGCCCTATAGATTGCTCCATAAGTATAATGGTCCCATAGATTGCCCCATGCTGTATAATGGCCCCATAGATTGCTCCATACTGTATAATGGCCCCATAGATTGCTCCATACTGTATAATGGCCCCATAGATTTCTCCATAAGTATAATGGCCCCATAGATTGTTCCATGCTGTATAATGGCCCCATAGATTGCTGTATAATGCCCCATAGATGGCTCCATAAGTATAATGGCCCCATAGATTGCTCCATGCTGTAGAATGGCCCCATAGATTGCTCCATAAGTATAATGGCTCCACAGATTGCTCCATAAGTATAATGGCCCCATAGATGGCTCCATAAGTATAATGGCTCCACAGATTGCTCCATGCTGTATAATGGCCCCATAGATTGCTGCATGCTGTAATGGCCCTATAGATTGCTCCTTAAGTATAATGGCCCCATAGATTGCTCCATGCTGTAATGGCCCTATAGATTGCTCCATGCTGTAATGGCCCTATAGATTGCTCCATGCTGTAATGGCCCTATAGATTGCTCCATGCTGCATAATGGCCCCATAGATTGCTCCATGCTGCATAATGGCTCCATAGATTGCTCCATACTGTATAATGGCCCCATAGATTGCTCCATACTGTATAATGGCCCCATAGATTTCTCCATAAGTATAATGGCCCTATAGATTGCTCCATAAGTATAATGGCCGCATAGATTGCTCCATGCTGTAATGGCCTCATAGATTGCTCCATGCTGTAATGGCCCCATAGATTGCTCCATGCTGTAATGGCCCTATAGATTGCTCCATAAGTATAATGGCCCCATAGATTGCTCCATGCTGAATAATGGTCCCATAGATTGCCCCATGCTGTATAATGGCCCCCTAGATTGCTCCCTGCTGTATAATGGCCCCATAGATTGTTCCATGCTGTATAATGGCCCCATAGATTGCTGTATAATGCCCCATAGATGGCTCCATAAGTATAATGGCCCCATAGATTGCTCCATGCTGTAGAATGGCCCCATAGATTGCTCCATAAGTATAATGGCTCCACAGATTGCTCCATGCTGTAATGGCCCTATAGATTGCTCCATGCTGTAATGGCCCTATAGATTGCTCCATGCTGCATAATGGCCCCATAGATTGCTCCATACTGCATAATGGCCCCATAGATTGCTCCATACTGCATAATGGCTCCATAGATTGCTCCATACTGTATAATGGCCCCATAGATTGCTCCATACTGTATAATGGCCCCATAGATTTCTCCATAAGTATAATGGCCCTATAGATTGCTCCATAAGTATAATGGCCGCATAGATTGCTCCATGCTGTAATGGCCTCATAGATTGCTCCATGCTGTAATGGCCCCATAGATTGCTCCATGCTGTAATGGCCCCATAGATTGCTCCATACTGTATAATGGCCCCATAGATTTCTCCATAAGTATAATGGCCCTATAGATTGCTCCATGCTGTAATGGCCCCATAGATTGCTCCATGCTGTAATGGCCCCATAGATTGCTCCATACTGTATAATGGCCCCATAGATTTCTCCATAAGTATAATGGCCCTATAGATTGCTCCATAAGTATAATGGTCCCATAGATTGCCCCATGCTGTATAATGGCCCCATAGATTGCTCCATACTGTATAATGGCCCCATAGATTGCTCCATACTGTATAATGGCCCCATAGATTTCTCCATAAGTATAATGGCCCCATAGATTGTTCCATGCTGTATAATGGCCCCATAGATTGCTGTATAATGCCCCATAGATGGCTCCATAAGTATAATGGCCCCATAGATTGCTCCATGCTGTAGAATGGCCCCATAGATTGCTCCATAAGTATAATGGCTCCACAGATTGCTCCATAAGTATAATGGCCCCATAGATGGCTCCATAAGTATAATGGCTCCACAGATTGCTCCATGCTGTATAATGGCCCCATAGATTGCTGCATGCTGTAATGGCCCTATAGATTGCTCCTTAAGTATAATGGCCCCATAGATTGCTCCATGCTGTAATGGCCCTATAGATTGCTCCATGCTGTAATGGCCCTATAGATTGCTCCATGCTGTAATGGCCCTATAGATTGCTCCATGCTGCATAATGGCCCCATAGATTGCTCCATGCTGCATAATGGCTCCATAGATTGCTCCATACTGTATAATGGCCCCATAGATTGCTCCATACTGTATAATGGCCCCATAGATTTCTCCATAAGTATAATGGCCCTATAGATTGCTCCATAAGTATAATGGCCGCATAGATTGCTCCATGCTGTAATGGCCTCATAGATTGCTCCATGCTGTAATGGCCCCATAGATTGCTCCATGCTGTAATGGCCCTATAGATTGCTCCATAAGTATAATGGCCCCATAGATTGCTCCATGCTGAATAATGGTCCCATAGATTGCCCCATGCTGTATAATGGCCCCCTAGATTGCTCCCTGCTGTATAATGGCCCCATAGATTGTTACATGCTGTATAATGGCCCCATAGATTGCTGTATAATGCCCCATAGATGGCTCCATAAGTATAATGGCCCCATAGATTGCTCCATGCTGTAGAATGGCCCCATAGATTGCTCCATAAGTATAATGGCTCCACAGATTGCTCCATAAGTATAATGGCCCCATAGATGGCTCCATAAGTATAATGGCTCCATAGATTGCTGCATGCTGTAATGGCCCTATAGATTGCTCCATAAGTATAATGGCCCATAGATTGCCAAAGGCAATGGTACTCACCAGCCAAGGTTTCAAGAAAAAATGCACACCAGGACACGGCCGGCCCCCTTTTGTTAGAAGGAGGTAACACAGGTGCAGAATGCTAATGAACAATCGCCCTCAACCACTCTCACTGGAGGGGCGACTACCCAGCACTAAAACTGCACACAGATGAAACTTGCAGTAGGGTGCAATTCACACACTCGCGGCACCGTGCCTAGCCAGCATCCTATTATACGCCCCTACTATTCGACTAGGCGTAAAAGGGGGCCGGCCGTGTCCTGGTGTGCATTTTTTCTTGAAACCTTGGCTGGTGAGTACCATTGCCTTTTGCTATTTTCTAAAAATCCTGTCTATTGTTCTGGCTATGCTGTCTGTTTTTCCCCATAGATTGCCCCATGCTGTATAATGGCCCCATAGATTGCTCCATGCTGTATAATGGCCCCATAGATTGCTCCACGCTGTAATGGTCCCATAGATTGCTCCATAAGTATAATGGCCCCATAGATTGCTCCATGCTGTAATGGCCCTATACATTGCTCCATGCTGTAATGGCCCTATAGATTGCTCCATGCTGCATAATGGCCCCATAGATTTCTCCATAAGTATAATGGCCCCATAGATTGCTCCATAAGTATAATGGCCGCATAGATTGCTCCATGCTGTAATGGCCCTATAGATTGCCCCATGCTGAATAATGGCCCCCTAGATTGCTCCCTGCTGTATAATGGCCCCCTAGATTGCTCCCTGCTGTATAATGGCCCCATAGATTGCTGTATACTGGCCCCATAGATGGCTCCATAAGTGTAATGGCCCCATAGATTGCTCCATGCTGTAATGGCCCTATAGATTGCTCCATGCTCCATAATGGCCCCATAGATTGCTCCATAAGTATAATGGCTCCACAGATTGCTCCATGCTGTATAATGGCCCCATAGATTGCTGCATGCTGTAATGGCCCTATAGATTGCTCCATGAGTGTAATGGCCGCATAGATTGCTCCAAGCTGCATAATGGCCCCATAGATTGCTCCATGCTGTAATGGCCCCATAGATTGCTCCATGCTGCATAATGGCCCCATAGATTGCTCCATACTGCATAATGGCTCCATAGATTGCTTCATACTGTATAATGGCCCCATAGATTTCTCCATAATTATAATGGCCCTATAGATTGCTCCATAATTATAATGGCCCTATAGATTGCTCCATGCTGTAATGGCCGCATAGATTGCTCCATGCTGTAATGGCCCCATAGATTGCTCCATAAGTATAATGGCCCCATAGATTGCTCCATGATGTAATGGCCCTATAGATTGCTCCATAAGTATAATGGCCCCATAGATTGCTCCATGCTGAGTAATGGCTCCATAGATTGCCCCATGCTGTATAATGGCCCCCTAGATTGCTCCCTGCTGTATAATGGCCCCATAGATTGCTCCATAAGTATAATGGCCCTATAGATTGCTCCATAATGGCCCCATAGATTGCTCCATAAGTATAATGGCCCCATAGATTGCTCCATGCTGTATAATGGCCCCATAGATTGCTCCATGCTGTATAATGGCCCCATAGATTGCTCCATGCTGTGTAATGGCCCCATAGATTGCTCCATGCTGTGTAATGGCCCCATAGATTGCTCCATGCTGTGTAATGGCCCCATAGATTGCTCCATGCTGTATAATGGCCCCATAGATTGCTCCATGCTGTATAATGGCCCCATAGATTGCTCCATGCTGTATAATGGCCCCATAGATTGCTCCATGCTGTGTAATGGCCCCATAGATTGCTCCATGCTGTGTAATGGCCCCATAGATTGCTCCATGCTGTGTAATGGCCCCATAGATTGCTCCATGCTGTATAATGGCCCCATAGATTGCTCCATGCTGTATAATGGCCCCATAGATTGCTCCATGCTGTATAATGGCCCCATAGATTGCTCCATGCTGTATAATGGCCCCATAGATTGCTCCATGCTGTGTAATGGCCCCATAGATTGCTCCATGCTGTATAATGGCCCCATAGATTGCTCCATGCTGTATAATGGTCCCATAGATTGCTCCATGCTGTATAATGGCCCCATAGATTGCTCCATGCTGTATAATGGCCCCATAGATTGCTCCATGCTGTATAATGGCCCCATAGATTGCTCCATGCTGTATAATGGCCCTATAGATTGCATTATACTTATGGATTGCTAGATAAGACAGAGGGCGCACGGTAGTGACGACAGACTCCGAAGACGCTGAAGACACAGGAGTTGCTGGGAACGGGAGAGGTAAGTATTTGAGGAGGGGGCCCCGATGCCAGCGCGCAGGGTAGGACTGGCCTGGTGTGATAGCTGGAAAAATTCCCGGTGGGCCGCGATGAGAGAGTGAGAGAATTGGTAGCGGAGGCTCTTAAAAAGTGCGGGCCCTTTAAAAGCGCAGCCGAAGGAAATGTAGCGTCGCGTGCGGCGCTCATACTGTTCAGTGGTGACAGCGGGTGACGCGCATAGTCACATGACTGAGGACGTGTTCTTGGTGGGCGGTGACACGCACCGCGCTCTGCTTTGCCGCTGGTGGCTGGCAGTGGTGTGTTGTCAGGTGACACGCTGACGTCGCGCTCTCCTCTACCTGCTCCCCTGCCGGCTTTTGATACGCCGACGCCGCGCTCTGCTCTCCAGTCCCGGCTCCTGCTCCTTTGGAATTGGCCTTGTAACACCGGCTCCCGTCCGGGTATGGAACACCGCACCAGCACCGCGCACCGCCCTCTTCTCTCCTGCTCTCTTGCCTTTTAAGCCGGCTCCTGGGCTGAGTATGCGGTGACCAGCACTCTGCTCTCTCACCATAACCCTGGAAACAAGGCTGCAGGTCTGGCTACAGCTCTCCCTGCTTCAACTTCAAGTCAAGTGCAATATCCACGTTTTTCTGGGTGAGTGTTCCCAGCATTGGTCATCATCCATATATGGAGGGGTCGCAGGCTGGTCACATGGGGACATGGATGGGGACATGGGGCTGAAGGGGGGGCTGGTTGGACCCATGGGGACATGGGTCTGAAGGGGGAGCTGGATGGACCCATGAGGACATGGATGGGGACATGGGGCTGAAGGGGGGGCTGGCTGGACCCATGGGGACATGGGGCTGAAGGGGAGGGGGCTGGCTGGGCCCATGGGAACATGGATGGGGACATGGGGCTGAAGGGGGGGCTGGTTGGACCCATGGGGACATGGGTCTGAAGGGGGAGCTGGATGGACCCATGAGGACATGGATGGGGACATGGGGCTGAAGGGGGGGCTGGCTGGACCCATGGGGACATGGGGCTGAAGGGGAGGGGGCTGGCTGGGCCCATGGGAACATGGATGGGGACATGGGGCTGAAGGGGAGGGGGCTGGCTGGGCCCATGGGAACATGGATGGGGACATGGGGCTGAAGGGGAGGGGGCTGGCTGGGCCCATGGGAACATGAATGGGGACATGGGGCTGAAGGGGGGGCTGGCTAGACCCATGGGGAGACATATGGATGGAGGCACGGGGCTGAAGGGGGGGCTGGCTGGACCCATGGAGACATGGATGGGGACATGGGGCTGAAGGGGAGGGGGCTGGCTGGGCCCATGGGAACATGGATGGGGACATGGGGCTGAAGGGGGGGCTGGCTGGACGCATGGGGGACATATGGATGGAGGCACGGGGCTGAAGGGGGGGCTGGCTGGACCCATGGAGACATGGATGGGGACATGGGGCTGAATGGGGGGCTGGCTGGACCCATGGGGAGACATATGGATGGAGGCATGGGGCTGAAAGGGGGGGGCTGGTTGGACGCATGGGGAGACATATGGATGGAGGCACGGGGCTGAAGGGGGGGGGCTGGATGGACGCATAAGGGGACACATGGTGGTGAAGGGGGCCAAGTTGGGGACCTGGATGGACACATGGAGGTGAAGGGGGGCAAGCTGGACACATTGGGACCTGGATGGACACATATAGGTGAAGGGCAGCAAGCTGGACACATTGGGACCTGGATGGACACATATAGGTGAAGGGCGGCAAGCTGGACACATGGGGTCCTGGATAGATATATGGGGTGGGGTGGGATGCATATATGAGTGGGACAGGATGGATATATGAAGGGGGGCAGGCTGGACACATGGAGACCAGAATGGATCTATGAGGGGGGGGGTCAGGATGGATAGATGGGGGGCCACGCTGGACAAGGGACTTTATTACTGTTTAGGGGCCAGATTGAGGAACTTTATTAGTTTATGATGGCGAGTGGGGAACATTATTACTTTAGAGTCCAATTAGGGACATTATTACTTCTGTAATATAATTTTATTTTTAGGAAACTGTTTTCCGTAAGAGGGGACAAAAGGGGCGTCCTGTTACTGTGCAGGGCGCCACTATGTCGCTTTATTTCTTCAACTGGTGTAGTGTAGAAGCCTGGGGAAAAGTGGGAATGTGCTCTAAAAGATCAGTTATTGATAACTGTGTGTTATTTTCTGCAGAGATGATTCCTGGCTGGAAGAAGTGATGGTGGACTGTGCCAGATGAGGAAAAGCGAAGATGAAGAACTTCACCTAGAGACATCACTGGTGAGTCAGTGTATTACTGTACACTTACACAGGAGCTCTGTATATACTATATAGTGTATGTCACTGGTGACCAGTGTATTACCTATACACTATATACAGAGCTCCTGTGTATAATGTCACTCGTGATAACTGTATTATCTGTACACTACATACAGAGCTCCTGTGTATAATGTCACCGGTGATCACTGTATTACATGTACACTGACACTATATACAGAGATCCTGTTTATAATGTCACTGGGGATCACTGTATTACCTGTACACTGACACTATATACAGAGCTCATATGTATAGTGACAGTGTTGTTAGTATTGTGGTTTGTATTCCTGATCAGTATTGTATTATTTGGTCACTATATGGTGGTAATATGTGGTCTGGTCATGGTGTGGTGATATTTGTCCCTTTTGTATGTGATATTATTGGTGTTGTTATAGTGGATTATGTTGTGTATGGCGGTCATTTGTTCTCGCTGAGATTAACTAGGAAAAGATTTTTTTCCATGAGGCCACGGCTTCACTATCAGTATTTGGTCAGTATTTTTTCTCAGTAGTGAGAGCCAAAAGCAGGAGTGGGTGATAAATACAGAATTGGTGACTTGTTTCTATTCTACCTTTTCTCTGATTGTTCCTCACCTGGTTTTGGCTCCCACTCCTGAGAAAAAATCCTGACTGAATACTGATAGTGGGGCTGTGGCCTTAGAGATGAAATACTTGGAGCAGAGCGTCAGAGATGCACTCACAGGGGTTCTCCGGGGAGAACAAGTAATCCCCTCTCCACAGGATAAGTGATAATTTATTGATTGGTGGGGTCTGACTACTGGGACCTGCAGCGATCGGCAGACTGTGGAGCTTTTCTCCCCATTACACTGGAGCTCATGTGCGACTCGACCACTGATCCATTCATTCCCTCAGGGGCTGTGAGCGCTGCTCTTCTTTGGAAGCCCCCAAGAGAACGAATGAGGCTGTGGTCAGACGTCCCACCTGTCGCTGCATTTTAAAATGGGGATAAGTGTCCTGTCAGGGATAAAACTTCCCCATTCTTCCAATCAATAAGTGATCACCTATCCTGTGTAGCCCATGAATCTGTGATGACTTGTTTTAACCAAAGAAGCTCTTTCATGCAAACTACAGAAATTGTCCATCCCTGTTGTAGTCTGTGCAGAGTAGATGTGAGGAGCCGCCGGTCACTGCTCCACTATAACAGGGAGAGCAGAGAAGAGCGATCTGCATATTGCTGGAGGTGGCCCCTAGAGTCAGTGTCCCCTGTGGGCCCCAGACACCCCAGTCCGACCCTGCTGACATCTGATTAAGGCCCCGTTCACATGTCAGGTTTTAATCAGTGTTTTTTTTCTAATTTTCATCTGATTTTGGTCAGTGTCAGTTTTTCTCCTCAGTGGGGCATATTTTTTTATATGTAAAGTAAAAAGCTAAAGGTTTCCTCGCCTCGCTTGCCCGGCCTATAGACACTGGAAAACAAGCAGTACAGGCAACATGGTTGGTTCTGGGCATTTTTCTGACAGACTCGTTGACTTCAATAGATGATCTTTATCTACAAATCGGATGAAAATCGAACCGGTCTCAGTTCTGATTTGCAGATCAATCGTCCACAATAAATAGAGCTGTAAACCTGTCCACGGTCTATAACGGAGCATATTCTACCTGCTAGAAGAATAACCAGACGTGAAAAGAGCCATGTGCTATTCTTACAGGGAAGGGGCCACGATTTTATGTTTTGTATTAATAATTATGTAATCAATTATTTTTAATACAAAATTAAATGTACCACTTTATTAGTTTTTTATTTATTTTTACATTGGCCACTAGGGGCTGCCATTTTTATTTGGGGGGTGTGTAAGAAGCGCTCTTACACACCTCATTTACGGCAGCCCTGGCCATAAGAGACAGTAGTCTGTCACCGACCCTTTCTCTAACATTAGAGGCCGCTCCTCCTGCCTCTAGCTGTGACCTGGGCACGCCCCCTTGGCTGTTCAGGTCGCAGCCGTGGGAGGAGATTGCAGCCATCTTTGTGGAGCCTGCAGTGTAAGCTGTACATTCCCCCTGTCGTCGCATGCACTGCTCAGTCAGAGCATGCCATGACAGGAGCTGCCGGGGAGGAAATGCCTAGGAGTGGACGTCCCGAGTGAGTATCTGCAGCGGCGCCGTGCGGTGATCTCAGCCTCTCAGCTGTTATCACCGCCGACATCTTCAGGCAACACAGACACAGCGCTGCGTGGGAACGTGGAAGGTGAAGGTGAGTAGAAGCGTTTGTTTTGTTTTTTTTCCCTTCGCATTGAATATATGGGGGCATATACCCACCAGGATGGAGGAGGAGGCATATACCCACCAGGATGGATGGAGGGGGGGGGCATATACCCACCAGGATGGATGGAGGGGGGGGGCATATACCCACCAGGATGGATGGAGGGGGGGGGCATATACCCACCAGGATGGATGGAGGGGGGGGGCATATACCCACCAGGATGGATGGAAGGGGGGGGCATATACCCACCAGGATGGATGGAGGGGGGGGCATATACCCACCAGGATGGATGGAGGGGGGGGCATATACCCACCAGGATGGATGGAGGGGGGGGCATATACCCACCAGGATGGATGAAGGGGGGGGCATATACCCACCAGGATGGATGGAGGGGGGGGGGCATATACCCACCAGGATGGATGGAGGGGGGGGCATATACCCACCAGGATGGATGGAGGGGGGGGGGCATATACCCACCAGGATGGATGGAGGGGGGGGGCATATACCCACCAGGATGGATGGATGGAGGGGGGGGGGCATATACCCACCAGGATGGATGGATGGAGGGGGGCATATACCCACCAGTATGAAGGGGAGGATATATCCACCAGGATGGATGGATGGAGGGGCATATACATCTACCCAGGATGGATGGGGGTGTGTGACGCCTAGCTGCGCTTGGTATCACAGATCCTAGCAGGGTGTATTGATGGATTCCTCCACAAGAGGCCCCCATAACCATTCACACATCTCCACCTTCCACCTCAGACCATCAGAGGGAGCCCGTTAGGGATAGATATATAAGGGAAGGTGGAGCCAGGCAGCAGTTAGTCTAGACTGGAGTCGACAGAAAGCAAACCTGTTGAGAGAGCTCCTGCAGTGCAAAAGCCTGAGAGAGGTCAGTCTGCAGTGGAGCACGTTCTAGACTCAGTTGTAGCTCAGAGAGGTGAGCTTTAGGTGTGCAGGCGCCATAAGATCGGTGAAGCGCGGCAAGCTGCCGTTAGTGTGTATAGCCTAGTGAGGGCCCGAGTAGGCCGAAGGCGAGTGGAGAGTTAATACATAGGGGGCAGAGGAGCTTAACTAGCTCACCCCGATGAAGCAGTTACCGGACATCGGGTCCGAAGCTTACCGGGATCTCCACGACCCAGTAAGATATAACCAGAATCCCTGGAGAACTACAAGTCCCAGTATCGCAAAAGTGCTGATACGTAATAGAGCCAGGAGACACATAGTCCCCTTAAGTCGGGAGCGTGTAATCCAAGAAAAGGCCCTACCACAAGGTCAGCCAGCGCAGGACAGAGACAAAGTTAGGCCTTGCTCCAGGAAGGTCAGAAACTTACTACGCAGAGGCAAGAAACAGGAGGCCCAAAACCCGCTCATTGGGGAGGATCCTGACGTGCACCCTTCACCCTACAGTGCTCTGGGACGTGCCTGAATTTCCATCAGTAAAAGGTACTGAAGTGACAATCGTGTCTGTCCCTGTTCTTGCTCTGACCCGGCTGGGTCTCTCCGTCCTGCTTTCCCCGTCCATACGCTGCCCTGAGGCCTAGCTCCACCTGTGGGAAGCTATACCATCGAGCTGCCTTATCACCGGCCTCAGTGGACTGCACAGCGCTGGTGATCCTCACCAGAAACCACAGGTGGCGTCACAAACTCTTTTATAAACTTCACAACTCACCAACCCTTTTAAAGGAGCGACCCCAGGGTACGGGCCCGGGAGCCGACCACCGCGACATCCCTAAAGGCCCGGGTACCGAGTCATACCCATTCCCCTGGGCTAGTCAGGGGCATATAAACCTACCCAGCATGGATGGATGGAGGGGCATTTACACCTACCCAGGATGGATGGATGGAGGGGCATTTACACCTACCCAGGATGGATGGATGAAGGGGCATATACACCTACCCAGGATGGATGGATGGAGGGGGCATCTACACCTAACCAGGTTGGATGGAGGGGCATATACACCTACCAGAATAGACTACCCAGGATGGATGGGTGGATGGAGGGGCATCTACACCTAACCAGGATGGATGAATGGAGGGGGCATCTACACCTAACCAGGTTGGATGGAGGGGCATATACACCTACCAGAATAGACTACCCAGGATGGATGGAGGGGCATCTACACCTACCCAGGATGGATGGAGGGGCATCTACACCTACCCAGGATGGATGGAGGGGCATCTACACCTACCCAGAATGGATGAAGGGGCATATACACCTACCCAGGATGGCTGGAGGGGCATATACAGCTACCCAGGATGGATGGATGGAGGGGCATATACACCTACCCAGGATGGATGGAGGGGCATATGCACCTACCCAGGATGGATGGAGGGGGCATATACACCTACCCAGGATGGATGGAGGGGCAAATACTCCTACACTGGATGGACGGAGGGGCATATACACCTACCCAGGATGGATGGATGGATGGAGGGGCATATACACCTACCCAGGATGGATGGATGGAAGAATGGATGGAGGGGTGTTCGCATCTACCATGGATGGATGGAGGGGCATCTACACCTACCCAGGATGGATTGATGGATGGAGGGGCATCTACACCTACCCAGAGTGGATGGATGGAGGGGCATTTACACCTACCCAGGATGGATGGATGGAGGGGCATTTACACCTACCCAGGATGGATGGATGGAGGGGCATCTACACTTGCCCCTCCATCCATCCATCCTGGTTAAGTGTAGATGCCCCTCCATCCATCCATCCTGGGTAGGTGTAAATGCCCCTCCATCCATCCATCCTGGGTAGGTGTAAATGCCCCTCCATCCATCCACTCTGGGTAGGTGTAAATGCCCCTCCATCCATCCATCCATCCTGGTTAGGTGTAGATGCCCCTCCATCCATCCATCCATCCTGGTTATCTACACCTAACCAGGATGGATGGAGGGGCATATACACCTAGCAGAATAGACTACCCAGGATGGATGGATGGATGGATGGAGGGGCATCTACACCTAACCAGGATGGATGAATGGAGGGGGCATCTACACCTAACCAGGTTGGATGGAGGGGCATATACACCTACCAGAATAGACTACCCAGGATGGATGGAGGGGCATCTACACCTACCCAGAATGGATGAAGGGGCATATACACCTACCCAGGATGGCTGGAGGGGCATATACAGCTACTCAGGATGGATGGAGGGGCCGATACACCTACCCAGGATGGATGGAGGGGCATATACACCTACCCAGGATGGATGGATGGGCATATACACCTACCCAGGATGGATGGATGGAGGGGCATATACACCTACCCAGGATGGATGGAGGGGCAAATACTCCTACACTGGATGGATGGAGGGGCATATACACCTACCCAGGATGGATGGATGGAAGAATGGATGGAGGGGTATTCGCATCTACCATGGATGGATGGAGGGGCATCTATTCCTACCCAGGATGGATTGATGGATGGAGGTGCATATACACCTACCCAGGATGGATGGATGGAGGGGCATATACACCTACCCAGGATGGATGGATGGAAGAATGGATGGAGGGGTATTCGCATCTACCATGGATGGATGGAGGGGCATCTATTCCTACCCAGGATGGATTGATGGATGGAGGAGCATCTACACCTACCCAGAGTGGATGGATGGAGGGGCATGTACACCTACCAGAATAGACTGCTCAGGATGGATGGATGGAGGGGCATCTATGCTTACCCAGTTTGGATGGATGGATGGAGGTGCATATACACCTACCCAGGATGGATGGATGGAGAGGTATCTACACCTACCCAGGATGGATGGAATGAGGGGCATATACACCTACCCAGAATGGATGGATGGAGGGGCATCTACCCCTACCCACGATGGATGGATGGAGGGGCATCTACACTTACGCAGGATGAATGGATGGATGGAAGGGCATCTACACCTACCCAGGATGGGTGGATGGATGGAGGGGCATCTAGACCTACCCAGGATGTATGGATGGATGGAGGGGCATATACACCTACCCAGAGTGGACGGATGCAGGGGCATCTACCCCTACCCACGATGGATGGATGGAGGGGCATCTACACTTACTCAGGATGTATGGACGAATGGAGGGGCATCTACACCTACCGAGAATGGATGGATGGAGGGGCATATACACCTACCCAGGATGGATGGATAGAGGGGCATATACACCTACCAGAATAGACTGCGCAGGATGGATGGATGGAGGGGCATCTACGCCTACCCAGAATGGATGGATGGATGAAGGGTCATATACACTCACCCAGGATGGATGGATGGAGGGGGAAATACACCTACTCAGGATGGATGGAGGGGCATATACACCTACCCAGGATGGATGGAGGGGCAAATACTCCTACCCAGGATGGATGGATGGAGGGGCATATACACCTACCAGAATAGACTACCCAGGATGGATGGAGGTGCATCTACGCAAACCCAGAATGGATGGATGAAGGGGCATATACACCTACCCAGATTGGATGGATGGATGGAGGTGCATATACACCTACCCAGGATGGATGGATGGAAAGGTATCTACGCCTACCCAGGATGGATGGAGGGGCATACACACCTACCCAGAATGGATGGATGGATGGAGGGGCATATACACCTACCCAGAATGGATGGATGGAGGGGCATCTCCCCCTACCCAGGATGGATGGATGGAGGGGCATCTACACTTACCCAGGATGAATGGATGGATGGAAGGGCATCTACACCTACCCAGGATGGGTGGATGGATGGAGGGGCATCTAGACCTACCCAGGATGGGTGGATGGATGGAGGGGCATCTAGACCTACCCAGGATGGATGGATGGATGGAGGGGCATCTACACCTACCCAGGATGGATGGATGGATGGAGGGGCATCTACACCTACCCAGGATGAATAGATGGAGGGGCATCTACGCCTACCCAGAATGGATGGATGGAGGGGCATATACACCTACCCAGGATGGATTGATGGATGGAGGGGCATATACACCTACCCAGGATGGATGGATGGGCATATACACCTACTCAGGATGGATGGATGGAGGGGCATATACACCTACTCTGGATGGATGGATGGAGGGGCATATACAGCTACCCAGGATGGATGGATGGAGAGGCCGATACACCTACCCAGGATGGATGGAAGGGCATATTCACCTACCCAGGATGGATGGAAGGGCATATTCACCTACCCAGGATGGATGGATGGAGGGGCATATACACCTACCCACTATGGATGGAGGGGCAAATACTCCTACCCAGGATGAATGGAGGGGCATATACACCTACCCAGAATGGATGGATGGAGTGGTATCTACACCTACTATGGATGGATGGAGGGGCATCTACACCTACCGAGAATGGACGAATGGATGGAGGGGCATCTACACCTACCGAGAATGGATGGAGGGGCATCTACACCTACCGAGAATGGACGAATGGAGGGGCATCTACACCTACCGAGAATGGATGGATGGAGGGGCATATACACCTACCCAGGATGGATGGATAGAGGGGCATATACACCTACCAGAATAGACTGCGCAGGATGGATGGATGGATGGAGGGGCATCTACGCCCACCCAGAATGGATGGAGGGTCATATACACCTACCCAGGATGGATGGAGGGGCATATACACCTACCCAGGATGGATGGAGGTGCAAATACTCCTACCCAGGATGGATGGATGGATGGAGGGGCATATACACCTACCAGAATAGACTACCCAGGATGGATGGAGGTGCATCTACGCAAACCCAGAATGGATGGATGAAGGGGCATATACACCTACCCAGATTGGATGGATGGATGGAGGTGCATATACACCTACCCAGGATGGATGGATGGAAAGGTATCTACGCCTACCCAGGATGGATGGATGGAGGGGCATATACACCTACCCAGAATGGATGGATGGAGGGGCATCTACCCCTACCCAGGATGGATGGATGGAGGGGCATCTACACTTGCCCCTCCATCCATCCATTCATCCTGGGTAAGTGTAGATGCCCCTCCATCCATCCATCCTGGGTAGGTGTAGATGCCCCTCCATCCATCCATTCATCCTGGGTATCTACACCTACCCAGGATGGGTGGATGGATGGAGGGGCATCTACACCTACCCAGGATGGATGGATGGAGGGGCATCTACACCTTACCCGGGATGGATGGATGGAGGGGCATCTACACCTACCCAGGATGAATGGATGGAGGGTCATCTACGCCTACCCAGAATGGATGGATGGAGGGCATATACCCCTACCCAGGATGGATTGATGGATGGAGGGGCATCTACACCTACCCAGAATGGATGGATGGAGGGGCATCTACGCCTACCCAGAATGGATGGAGGGGCATATACACCTACCCAGAATGGATGAATGGAGGGGCATATACACCTACCCAGAATGGATGGATGGAGGGGCATCTACGCCTACCCAGAATGGATGGATGGAGGGGCATATACACCTACCCAGAATGGATGAATTGAGGGGCATATACACCTACCCAGAATGGATGGAGGGGCATGTATACCTACCCAGGATGGATGGATGGAGAGGCATCTACACCTACCCAGGATGGATGGATGGCGGGGCATATACACCTACCCAGGATGGATGGATGGGGACGCATGGATTCCACTCAGTATCAGCAGATTCTTGACAATAATGTTCAAGAATCAGTGATAAAGTTGAAGTTACGCAGGGGATCGATCTTTCAGCAAGACAATGATCCAAAACACGGCTCCAAATCTACTCAGGCATTCATGCAGAGGAACAATTACAATGTTCTGGAATGGCCATCCCAGTCCCCAGACCTGAATATCATTAAACATCTGTGGGATCATTTGAAGAGGGCTGTCCATGCTCGGCGACCATCAAACTTAACTGAACTGGAATTGTTTTGTAAAGAGGAATGGTCAAAAATACCTTCATCCAGGATCCAGGAACTCATTAAAAGCTACAGGAAGCAACTAGAGGCTGTTATTTTTGCAAAAGGAGGATCTACTAAATATTAATGTCACTTTTCTGGTGAGGTGCCCATACTTATGCACCTGTCAAATTTTGTTTGAATGCAGATTGCACATTTTCTGTTAGTACAATAAACCTCATTTCAAGGCAGAAACATTACTGTGTCCAACAGTTATTACATATATCAAACTGAAATAGCTGTTGCAAAAACACCAATTTTTATAAAACATTAAGCTTAAGATTAATAGGGGTGCCCAAACTTTTTCATATAACTGTATGTTCTAATTATTTTTTTAATATGAACTATTGGCACAATAGTGAATGAATGTGACCTTTTTTCAGTCTCTATAACTATATAATGGAATCTTACTTATGGGCTATCTACTTTGTTTTAGGTTTTAAGCGCCACTTCTCTGACCGGACTTCTGGAAAAACTTCAGGACAGCAATGTGCTTCTGGATAAAATCATGAAAGGGCTGAATGCCTATCTGGAGAAGAAGAGGCTTTTTTCCCACGGTATAGTCCTTTCACTTGTTGCAATGATTCTATATACTACTTAAAGAAATTTTTTTTTTTCTTATTTAAACGCATTGAAATCATTTTTGTAATTGGATTTCATTAATAATTTTGCACTGTTTGCCTTCTATTGGCTCTGTGTTGCGCTGGCTATTGGACTTATTTTTAATCTGTCTTTTTTCAGCTCCTCTTAGCCGATTTATGACCACAGATCACATCAAAGCTGAATGTGCAGGAAACAAAAAGCCGAACGGTGCAACATTTTTAATGAAACTGAATTGTCGCAAATACTCGCAATTAAATGGGTATTCCCATCTCCAAGATCCTATCCCAATATGTAGTAGGCGTAGTAATAATAATAATATTAGCAAATACTTCCAATTAGAAGTGTAGTATAGTTCTTCTGATTCGCTATGTCGCTTTCCCCATGTGCAAGGCATTGCAGTAGCTTCGGTATCCATGGTTACGACCACTCATATAGTGACAGTTATTTGCTAGTGGTCGTAACCTAAGCTACTGCAATGCCCTGCACATGGGATAAGCGACAAAGCAAATCAGAAGAACTATACTACACTTCTAATTGGAGGTATTTGCTAATATTATTATTATGACGCCTACTACATATTGGGGTAGAATCCTGGAGATGGGAATACACATTTCAGTTAAATAAAAAAAGTTCCCAAAACTGGATAGCCCCTTTAAGCTAGCCATACGCATGAGATATGAGATACCCGTCGTCTGAATGGTTATTTGGCTATTTCTTCTGACTCCCACATATTCTGCTGAACAGTCATGTGTTTTTAATGGGGAGAGAGGAGAAAGTCAGTACTGGACACCTCCGGCAGCGGGTTATCTCCCCTGAGAACCAAAAGACCGGGTATTGAAATCCCATCTGCCCGATCCTTCTGGCCCTGACATCCTCTATCGGGGGAGAGTCAGGAGACCCCCATACACATCAGTGGGTAGGCCGGTCCTGCTGCAATCGTCAGGTTTAAACTATTTTAATCCAATGTGTATGGGGACTGAATCTTTACTTTAAAGCTTTGCTTTTCTATTTTCTCACAGACACTAATACAAATGGCTCCTGACCCAATACTTTAATGACATTTTTTATCATATTGTGCATTTTCGCTTTAGCTTTTTCTTCCTGTCCAACGACGAAATGCTAGAAATTCTCTCTGAGACTAAAGATCCTCTGCGGTTCCAACCACATCTAAAGAAGGGCTTTGAAGGCATCGCAAAGCTGGAGTTCCTTCCTAACCTGGACATCAAAGCCATGTACAGCACCGAGGGGGAACGCGTAGAGCTCATCCAGACCATCTCCACCTCCGAGGCTCGGGGGGCCGTGGAGAAGTGGCTCATCCAAGGGGAAGATGTCATGTTAAGGAGCGTGCATGATGTTATTGCTCGGTCACGAATGGTACGGATCTACCTACAGACCAAAAGCATTAATTGGAACTAATCTAGTACTTTTATATTTGTATAAGATTATTTGGCAGCAGTGAATGATTTGTGGATGATGTATCTCTTGCAATAGAGCCAGGTAGCAGATCTTCTACCTGCAATCGGTAGAAATGAATTTGCTAGATAATACTAGTAAGGTTGTCCCTCTCTTAAATGCTTCTGTCAACGTAATTTAACTTTGTTTTTTAAAAGGCATACCCTGAGACTGCAAGAAAAGACTGGGTGAGGGAATGGCCGGGACAGGTCGTGCTCTGTGTGTCTCAGATGTTCTGGACCAGTGAAGTGCATGAAGCTATCGGCAGTGGCCCCGAGGTACGGCATAAGCTCCTTTACTCATCAAGGTTGCTTCACTAGAAACAGTCATGGCCGGAAGTGTTGGCACCCTTGAAGTATTTTCCATAAAATTATTGCAATTGCATGTGTATTTTTTGTTATACACATGTTTATTTCCTTTGTGTGTATTGGAACAACACAAAAAAAACAGAGAAAAAAAGGCAAATTGGATATAATTTCACACAAAACCCCAAAAATGGGCCGGACAAAATTGTTGGCATCTTTCCAAAATTGTGGGTAAACAATTTTGTTTCAAGCTTGTGATGCTCATTCAAACTCACCTGTGGCAAGTAACAGGTGTGGGCAATATGAAAATCACACCTGAAACCCGATACAAAGGGGAAAAGTTGACTCAATCTTTGCGTTGTTACGTGCCACACTAAGTAGGGAGAACAGAAAGAGGAAAAGAGAACTGTCTGAGGACTTGAAAACCAAAATTGTTGACCAATATCTTCTTTTTGTGTTGTTCCAATACACACAAATTAAATAAACATGTGAACAACAAAACATGTGTAATTGTAATAATTTTCTGGGAGAAATACATATATATACATTCATAGACAGACTTCATGAGTTCTCCTACTAATAGACTGTCATACCCAGGGACGCAGCTTATAGGAGTTTCCAGGGGCGGATATACCATTGGTGCAACAGAGGTAAGGGGACCCACATTCACATCAAAAGATGCAAGTAGCTTCTTTCACAGCACGTTATTAGACTGCAAAGAGCCCATGTACTGTTCTTGCCCAGGGGTCTTCTCCTGGGGGTTGCAGTTGTACAGCGGCTCAATATCTTGAAGGTACCCAAAAGGCTCCATAGTATTGTTGGGATTTTGCATTGATTCATGCATCTTGTCTAGAGATGAGCAACTAAATTTGCAGGACCTTGGTCTAAGAGAGCAGGTTAGTAGTCTGTGGCTGTTGGATGGGAGCCTTGCTAACCGCCTTTTACATGCCGGCATCCCTGGCTCCTCTTTTGATTAGCCGGCCAAGCGTGATGTCATTTGTGCCTCACACCACAACTATGACATCGACATCAAAAGAGGAGCCGGAGATGCCGGTTCACGGGGCTCCGGTCCTGCGGCCGTGGAATATTGACCCGACTGTTGGACCAGAGTCCTGCAAATCCATTCGCTCATCTCTACTCTCGTCATATCTACCAATAAGGGAAGACATTGTATGGGATTTCCCATAATACCAGCATAATATGAATCCATCTGCATTGAGTTTTCCATGCTGTTTGTGGCAGGGTTTTATAGAGGTACATCTGGGTATTTGGAGCTCTGGGTTCAATCCAGATCTCCAACTTCTATAAAGATATGTTGTAAAATTGTTGTGTACATTATAAAGTGCCTGCATATTGTGGAGTTCTCCATCTAGTCTGCAGCTTATAATCTGTATAGATTTCAGCCCCCTTGCAATATGTATGTTCTATGAATGTTTCTGCAGATGATTTCACCGTTACATCCTTCTTGTAGGGCCTGAAAAACTCCTATGATAATCTGCAGCTCCAGCTAAATGATATTGTGGAGCTTGTGCGAGGAGGCAAATTGTCCCAGCAGACTCGCACCACATTGGGGGCTCTCGTCACCATAGAGGGGCACGCTTGTGACGTGGGCATGGAAATGATCCAAACAGGTTTGTGCAAACATCATGGCTGGCACCAAACTTTCCAATACCATGTTCTATTTATTATACACTACATGGAGAAAGGCATTGTGCCCCCTCCACATTACACCTACAGGGGCTTTTATGGCCTCCTATTCTAAATCCATATACAGGATGTTAATATGGAGTCCGTCCCTCTACAGATATCACAGCTCAATATGCAGAGCACCTTCATACATTTCACCCCATTCCTATGTTCTTTCCATATCTATGTTATATTCCCCCCTCTTTTCTTTGAGTTTTCATAGGACACAATTGATCTTGTCACAGTAAAGCAATCTTGGGGTGTACTTACAATGACGTCTATGGGGCAGTAGTCATTTCTGCATATTGAGATGGTGGTCCCTATATAGGAATGTTTTGGCATCTGTAGGTGTCGGCGTCCCCTGTATATGACTCATTGCCACAATTGATATTCTTTATAGTCAGTGTTTTGGATGGCCTAGGTGCGGTGTGTAATATTTTCTATCAATGGTGTGTGTGCCCTCCTCTGTGCGGTGTCCTTCCATAACCATGGATGTACTAATAAAGGGTTTTTATGTCAATTCCTTTAATGACCTTTTGTTCGGTTTCTTTGTAGGTATTATGTAATTCTCCGAATGGTCAGCCATTCTAAGCCTGAGCAGACATATGGCAATGTAATTGATGTGTGACTGACATTGTTCTTCCCTATGTGGCGGTGACATATTTATGCTGCCATTGTGCAGTATTTTTTCTAATTAATCATCCTAAAGGTGTTTAGTGGGGTTGAGGTTGAGAACGTGTGTGAAACAGTTCTGCTCTTCTATTCCCTTAGGGTTGGAAGCTACAATTGTTTAAAATGTCTTGTGCTGAAGCATTAAGATATCTTTTCACTGGAACTAAGGGGCCTAGACCAACCCCTAAAAACAAGGCCATACCCCCACCAGCAAACTGTACAGCGGGCACAATGCAGTTAATAGGGTAACGTTCTCCTGGCATTCACCAAATCCAGACTCGTCCATCAGATGCCAGATAGAGAAGTGTGATCCGTCACTGCACAGAACAGGTCTCCTCCAGAGTCCTGTGGTGGTGGCTTCACACCACTCCATCTGACGCTCGGCATCGTGCTTGGTGATGTAAGGCTGCATGCAGCTGCTCGGCCATGAAGCTCCTGGCGGGGGCGCAGTGTTTGTGGTGATGTTACCAATGGAGTCAGGAAAGCGTTCTGCCCTCTGCTCCTCAGCACTCAGTGACCCCGCTCTGTAATGTTCCGGGGTCTCCTGAGTTGCTGCAGTTCCTTCTACTCCTTAATAATATCACTCACATGTGATGGGGGAAGATTTAGGAGGGAAGAAATGTAATATCCAGACTTGTTACCCCGGTGGCTCCTATTACAGGACCGAGCTGGTATCAGAGAGCTCTGCACCACCAGCCGTTCTGTCATATGTTAGTAACAGCACACAGCATGGGAGGGCGGATGTTATACACCGGGGGGCGTGGGGATTGATGTTATACACTGGTGGGGGCGAGAGTCTTAATATTATACAAGGCCGAGGGGCTAGATGTTATACACTGAGGGGCAAGGGGACGGATATTATACACCAGGGGCGAGGGGACGGATATTATACACCAGAGCCGAGGGGATTGATGTTATACACTGGGGGTACAAGGGGCTAGATGTTATACAAGTCCGAGGGCTGGATGTTATACACTAAGGGGCGAGGGGACGGATATTATACACCGGGGCGAGGGGACGGATATTATACACCGTGGGCGAGGGGACGGATATTATACACCGTGGGCGAGGGGACGGATATTATACACCGTGGGCGAGGGGACGGATATTATACACCGTGGGCGAGGGGACGGATATTATACACCGTGGGCGAGGGGACGGATATTATACACCGTGGGCGAGGGGACGGATATTATACACCGTGGGCGAGGGGACGGATATTATACACCGTGGGCGAGGGGACGGATATTATACACCGTGGGCGAGGGGACGGATATTATACACCGTGGGCGAGGGGACGGATATTATACACCGTGGGCGAGGGGACGGATATTATACACCGTGGGCGAGGGGACGGATATTATACACCGTGGGCGAGGGGACGGATATTATACACCGTGGGCGAGGGGACGGATATTATACACCGTGGGCGAGGGGACGGATATTATACACCGTGGGCGAGGGGACGGATATTATACACCGTGGGCGAGGGGACGGATATTATACACCGTGGGCGAGGGGACGGATATTATACACCGTGGGCGAGGGGACGGATATTATACACCGTGGGCGAGGGGACGGATATTATACACCGTGGGCGAGGGGACGGATATTATACACCGTGGGCGAGGGGACGGATATTATACACCGTGGGCGAGGGGACGGATATTATACACCGTGGGCGAGGGGACGGATATTATACACCGGGGGGCGAGGGGACGGATATTATACACCGGGGGGCGAGGGGACGGATATTATACACCGGGGGGCGAGGGGACGGATATTATACACCGGGGGGCGAGGGGACGGATATTATACACCGGGGGGCGAGGGGACGGATATTATACACCGGGGGGCGAGGGGACGGATATTATACACCGGGGGGCGAGGGGACGGATATTATACACCGGGGGGCGAGGGGACGGATATTATACACCGGGGGGCGAGGGGACGGATATTATACACCGGGGGGCGAGGGGACGGATATTATACACCGGGGGGCGAGGGGACGGATATTATACACCGGGGGGCGAGGGGACGGATATTATACACCGGGGGGCGAGGGGACGGATATTATACACCGGGGGGCGAGGGGACGGATATTATACACCGGGGGGCGAGGGGACGGATATTATACACCGGGGGGCGAGAGGCCGGATGTTATACCCTGGGGGTCGAGGGGACGGATATTATACACCGGGGGGCGAGGGGACGGATATTATACACCGTGGGCGAGGGGACGGATATTATACACCGTGGGCGAGGGGACGGATATTATACACCGTGGGCGAGGGGACGGATATTATACACCGTGGGCGAGGGGACGGATATTATACACCGTGGGCGAGGGGACGGATATTATACACCGTGGGCGAGGGGACGGATATTATACACCGTGGGCGAGGGGACGGATATTATACACCGTGGGCGAGGGGACGGATATTATACACCGTGGGCGAGGGGACGGATATTATACACCGTGGGCGAGGGGACGGATATTATACACCGTGGGCGAGGGGACGGATATTATACACCGGGGGGCGAGGGGACGGATATTATACACCGGGGGGCGAGGGGACGGATATTATACACCGGGGGGCGAGGGGACGGATATTATACACCGGGGGGCGAGGGGACGGATATTATACACCGGGGGGCGAGGGGACGGATATTATACACCGGGGGGCGAGGGGACGGATATTATACACCGGGGGGCGAGGGGACGGATATTATACACCGGGGGGCGAGGGGACGGATATTATACACCGGGGGGCGAGGGGACGGATATTATACACCGGGGGGCGAGGGGACGGATATTATACACCGGGGGGCGAGGGGACGGATATTATACACCGGGGGGCGAGGGGACGGATATTATACACCGGGGGGCGAGGGGACGGATATTATACACCGGGGGGCGAGAGGCCGGATGTTATACCCTGGGGGTCGAGGGGACGGATATTATACACCGGGGGGCGAGGGGACGGATATTATACACCGGGGGGCGAGAGGCCGGATGTTATACCCTGGGGGTCGGATGTTATGCAAAGGAGGGCTTGGGGTTGGATGTTATACAGTGGGGTTGAGGGGATGGATTTTATACACTGGCGGGGGGGCGAGGGGACGGATGTTATACACCGGGGGGCGAGGGGACGGATGTTATACACCGGGGGGCGAGGGGACGGATATTATACACCGGGGGGCGAGGGGACGGATATTATACACCGGGGGGCGAGGGGACGGATATTATACACCGGGGGGCGAGAGGCCGGATGTTATACCCTGGGGGTCGAGGGGACGGATATTATACACCGGGGGGCGAGGGGACGGATATTATACACCGGGGGGCGAGAGGCCGGATGTTATACCCTGGGGGTCGGATGTTATGCAAAGGAGGGCTTGGGGTTGGATGTTATACAGTGGGGTTGAGGGGATGGATTTTATACACTGGCGGGGGGGCGAGGGGACGGATGTTATACACCGGGGGGCGAGGGGACGGATATTATACACCGGGGGGCGAGAGGCCGGATGTTATACCCTGGGGGTCGGATGTTATGCAAAGGAGGGCTTGGGGTTGGATGTTATACAGTGGGGTTGAGGGGATGGATTTTATACACTGGCGGGGGGGCGAGGGGACGGATATTATACACCGGGGGGCGAGGGGACGGATATTATACACCGGGGGGCGAGAGGCCGGATGTTATACCCTGGGGGTCGGATGTTATGCAAAGGAGGGCTTGGGGTTGGATGTTATACAGTGGGGTTGAGGGGATGGATTTTATACACTGGCGGGGGGGCGAGGGGACGGATGTTATACACCAGGGGGAGGGAGCGAGGGGACAGATATTATACATCGTGGGCGAGGGGATGGTTGTTATACACTGGGAGCGAGGGGACGGATATTATACATCGTGGGCGAGGGGACGGATGTTATACATCGTGGGCGAGGGGCCGGATGTTATACACCGGGGGCGAGGGGACGGATATTATACACCGGGGGAGGCGAGAGGCCGGATGTTATACACCAGGGGGAGGGAGCGAGGGGACAGATGTTATACACCGGGGCTGGGGGCCAGATGTTATACCCTGGGGGCCGGATGTTATGCAATGGAGGGCTTGGGGTTGGATTTTATACAGTGGGGTTGAGGGGATGGATTTTATACACTGGCGGGGGGGGCAAGGGGACGGATGTTATACTAAACTAGGGGCAAGGGGCGGATGTTATACACCGGGAGAGGCCGGATTTTATAAACTGGGGGCTGAGAGTCCGGATGTTATACACCGTGGGCAATGGGACTAAATGAAAAAAGCAGAATTCGGTGACTAGGAGTTTTGTCCTATAATGTATGTGCATTTGCCTTCCCTTTAGAAACTCTCCCTTGTGATTCTGCAGTGTCTTAGAGGTTGACTATCTTTTCCTACATTGCTCAGGAGTTTCTCATGAACAGACTTCCAGTGGCTTGCCCAACTCCGCTATTACTGGGAGAATGAGAATGCGAGAGTGCGAATCATCAACTGCAATGTGAAGTCCGCCTATGAGTACCTGGGCAACTCCCCACGCCTGGTCATCACTCCGCTCACTGACAGATGCTAGCGGACTCTGCTATGATGTGATGGGTTATGCTCAGAAATCTTTTTGACTTTTGTATGATGCATGAAACTTATTAGAAAGTTTATTGATATTTCATACCAGTTCTTTCATGTTTCATTGGTAGATCGGTGCTTTTTATCTAAATCTTGGTGGAGCTCCAGAAGGTCCGGCCGGCACAGGAAAAACTGAGACCACCAAAGATTTGGCCAAGGCGCTGGCCGTGCAGTGTGTGGTCTTTAACTGCTCTGATGGTTTGGACTACATAGCAATGTCAAAGGTACATACAATGTTAAGCTGCTCCATTGCAGATAATAAACTGACTCCAACCGATGTTCTGCTGACATCTTTTGATTGTATAGTACAGACCAAAAGTTTGGACACACCTTCTCAGGAGGTGTGATGGTGTGGGGGTGCTTTGCTGGTGACACTGTTGGGGATTTATTCAAAATTGAAGGCATACTGAACCAGCATGGCTACCACAGCATCTTGCAGCGGCATGCTATTCCATCCGGTTTGCGTTCAGTTGGACCATCATTTATTTTTGAACAAGACAATGACCCCAAACACACCTCCAGGCTGTGTAAGGGCTATTTGACCAAACTGAGAGTGATGGGGTGCTACGCCAGATGACCTGGCCTCCACAGTCACCAGACCTGAACCCAATCGAGATGGTTTGGGGTGAGCTGGACCGCAGAGTGAAGGCAAAAGGGCCAACAAGTGCTAAGCATCTCTGGGAACTCCTTCAAGATTGTTGGAAGACCGTTTCCGGTGACTACCCCTTGAAGCTCATCAAGAGAATGCCAAGAGTGTGCAAAGCAGTCATCAAAGCAAAAGGTGGCTACTTTGAAGAACCTAGAATATAAGACATATTTTCAGTTGTTTCACACTTTTTTGTTAAGTATATAATTCCACATGTGTTAATTCATAGTTTGATGCCTTCAGTGTGAATGTACAATTTTCATAGTCATGAAAATACAGAAAATCTTTAAATGAGAAGGTGTGTCCAAACTTTTGGTCTGTACTGTATATACTTTTTTTTAGTTTTTCCAAGGGCTGGCATCATCGGGAGCATGGGCGTGTTTTGAGGAGTTTAACCGTATTGAGCTGGAGGTGTTGTCCGTGGTGGCCCAACAGATTCTCCGCATCCAGAGAGCCATCCAGATGAAGATGGACATGTTCAACTTCGAAGGAACAGAACTGAAGTTTAACCCAAATTGCTTCGTAGCCATTACCATGAATCCTGGCTCCGCGGGACGTTCTGAGCTGCCGGATAACCTCAAGGTAAAGAGTCCCAGTGCCTTGCATCGGGCCCTTCCACAACATTTCTATAGGATTAAGCTCAGGACTATGACTCGGCCATTCCAAAACTTTGTTTATTCAACCATTCTTTTGTAGAACGACTTGTGTCTTTGGGCCATTGTCTTGCTGCATGACCCACGTTTTCTTGAGATTCAGTACATGAACTGATATTCTGATATTTTCCTTTAGCATTTGCTGATGGACTTTAGAATTCATTGTTCCATCAATGATGGCAGCCGTCCTTGGCCAAGTGCAGCAAAACAGGCCCAAAGCATGTTACGATTACCATCTTTGTGTTTCATAGATGATAGGAGGTTCTTATGCTGTAATGCAGTATTTTCTTTCTGCAAACATATAGCTTCTCACTTAAAATCTCTATCTTGGCCTCATCCTTCCACAAAGCATTATTCCAGTTACCTATTGATGTGCCCAGGTGAGTTTTAGCAGTGACATTTTAAATCGCATTGCCTTTCTCCTTGCAATCCTGCCATGCTCGCCATTGTTGTTCATTGTCCTTCTGATGGTGGACTCATGAACAATTACATTAGCTAATGTGAGGAGAGGCCTTTAGTTGCTTAGAGGTTACCTTGAGTTCCTTTGTGACCCCACAGACTGATGTAGCTTTAAGTCAAATTTATACAGTAATACAGAAATTTTTGAGGGGTTCACAAACTTTCAAGTAAATACTAGGTTTACAAAAGAAACATAAGATTTCATCAAAGGGATTATTCTCCCCCAAACCTATATGAGATTGTACATTTCCTATGTATAATCACAACACCTGATGCCCTCATTTCTGCAAGCTCCTTAATATTGATGTCCCGTTCTCCTATTTTCCAAAATGGACACAGTAGAGGTGTGGAGAGAGATTTGGAAAGTGTTAAAGGAGTATTCCCATCTCCAAGATTCTATCCCAATATGTAATAGGTGTAATAATAATATTAATAGCAAATACCTCCAATTGGAAATGTAGTATAGTTCTTCTGATTAGCTATGTCGCTTAACCCATGTGCAGGGCATAGCAGTAGCTTAGGTATCCATGGTTACGACCACTAGCAAGTAACTAACTGTTACTATGAGTGCTCGTAACCATGGATACCTAAGCTACTGCAATGTCCTGCACATGGGTTTAAGCAACATAGCTAATCAGAAGAACTATACTACATTTCTAATTGGAGATATTTGCAAACATTATTATTATTATACCTATTACATATTGGGACAGGATCTTGGAGATGGGAATACCCCTTTAACCACACTTTGACTGACTTTCCTCTGATGTGGAATAGACACATCACTTTTAGGTCTGGGGTGGAGGATAGTGTAAATGGACATAATGGGTTCCCCGGCTCTATGCCTAGTTTACAGTAATTTAGTTTCATTTGTTGACTGACCCATCTGGTTTGCGCATTTCAGGTTCTTTTCCGGACTGTAGCAATGATGGTCCCCAACTATGCTCTGATTGCGGAGATCTGCCTTTATTCTTACGGTTTTCTGCACGCTAAACCTCTCTCGGTGAAGATGGTAATGACTTACCGGCTGTGCTCGGAGCCGCTCTCGTCCCAGTTTCATTATGATTATGGGATGCGTGCAGTAAAGGCTGTGCTGATCGCTGCTGGCAATCTGAAGCTGAAATTCCCCCATGAAAATGAAGATATTCTTGTAAGTTCTGAACTGTTGGTCGCTTTACATCTCGTATAGGATAGCATTACCATCTTACCGAGAAGCATTTGGATCACAAAAATTACAGCTGTATGATTTTATAGTAGCAGACAGAGACTTGCAAATAATTTCTGCACATTACTGTTCCTGGCTTGTTAGATCTCATCTGTGCAAAAGTGTCAAAACTATAGTTGTTAAACACGTAGCTTGTTCATCTTATGGGACAGTTTTGATTTTTAACTTAATCGCATGTATTTTAGGCTAAAAATGATTTTAACAATTGGGTTTTATTAAAAACGTTGCATCGCTTGGCTTTCACCGGCTTTTTGATTCCCTGCACATTCAATTTTGATGAGGTCTGTGGTCATAAATA
This sequence comes from Phyllobates terribilis, assembly GCF_046119375.1. Taxonomy (NCBI): domain Eukaryota; kingdom Metazoa; phylum Chordata; class Amphibia; order Anura; family Dendrobatidae; genus Phyllobates; species Phyllobates terribilis. The sequence goes on along the minus strand of NW_027363798.1, from coordinate 376,308 downwards.
AACTGAGAGGAGCTCAGAAAAAGACAGATAAAACATTTACAAACTCCCCGTCAGCCAGCAAAAACGAGTTCACTGACAGTATCTCACTTAACTCATTCTGCAGCCGGCAATTAACAGTGCAACACAGAGGCCACATGTATTCCCTATGGAAAAACAATTCTGCAGCATATTTTAGTGCAACTCAGCAGCGTTCCATTCCTCTTTTATCATTCCTGGAAATGTAGGAATTAATTGAAATCTGTCAATAACGAGTACCCTACACAGTCTGACAATGTCACCACTGTTTGGGCGCAGTCAGATTGTATAGAGTTGTCCCCTATATAGATTATATATACATTATATATCATTTACACATACATTTCCAGGAGGTATAACAGAGGGACGATACAATGTAGAGTTTTAGGAAAAGAGGTTTCATCCTTATTTTTTGGAGAATACTATTCTTTACTAATACAGACATACCACAAGAACTGACGGCTCCTTTGTAATGGGGTTCTTCACTTTTAATATTGTTTCATGTCATATTGTATATGAATTATTTTATCATTTAATCCTTTTTCATTCTATTTAGCTCTTGCGGTCAATTAAGGATGTAAACGAACCCAAATCTTTGTCTCCTGATATTCCTCTGTTCAATGGGATTACCAGCGACCTGTTCCCTGGCATTCAACTTCCGGAAGCCGACTATAAGGTATTAAAATATAATAGTGTCTTAAAGGGGTTTTCCAAGACTTAAAGAGGACTTGTCCCTCGCCATAAATATGTAAATGCCGCTGTTCTCCTGACTCCGGCATTGTTTTTCTTTTCTTCCTGCTCCTCTCCGTTCCTGACATCTGTCACTCTCCTCTAGCCCTTTAAGCCAACTGGGCAAGGCCTTCCTGAAGACTCCCACAGAGAGGACTTGATGACCACGCCCACTTGGCTATTAAAATTATGAACTAGATTTCTATAAAGAGGCTATATCTCAGGAATGGAGAGGCGCAGGAGCAAAAGAAAACAACACCGGATTCAGGAGAACAGCGGCATTTACACCAGGTAATAAAATTGCATATTAATGGCAAGTGATAGGTCCTATATAGCTGGCCAGCTATCATTTGGATGACCGTTATCTTTCCCGGCTCCCCCATATTCAGGAATGCTCGCTCCTGTTTTCTCTATGACCGAGTCGCTGCCAGAATCTTATGGCAGCTGCTAATTTCAGGGTCAGAAAATAAGGATTGGGTGATTAAATTCCAACCGCCCAATTTTTATGTCCCCCAACATAATCTGTCATGAGGCCCCCATACACAGTAGATGGTAGACCAATCCCATTGAATTCACCCGATCCTGATCCACTGCTTTGGAATTGGGTTACATGACCTTGTCACTCATCGTCCGGTCCCATTAGTGCAACCTGGGCAGCTGCACAGGGGCACCAGAGGTAAGGGGGCTCACTTATACCTCCAATGCAGGATGATCTGATGTAGAAAAAAAAATGGTTAAAACATCTGTGAGTGATTTATCACTAGTTTAGTTGTAGGTTATGGAGAATTTTTTTTTAGATGAATGAATCGATTTGCAGGAGCCTGATTCAATGGCCAGGTGTCATGGGTGCGTCAGATGTGACAGACAGTCGCGCTGCAGTTGGTTGCAGGAGATCCCTTCGTTTGGCATTCCAGACATCTTCTTAGCGGTCTCACTGTAGGACCCAGCGGCTACCTCCCTCCTGTTCTAACTGACAATCAGGCCTGGGTGTTTAAATACTTCCTGGTTGCTACACAGAGGTGCCAGTGATATTCACATGACCCCTTGTGAAGGCTTGGAGCAAGTGCAGTTCTTACTTCCTCTCTGGTGCTAAGAGGATGTGTATGCCATCTCTCTGAAGTCGACTCAAGCTAAGCTACTTCCCCTGTGTCTGTCTCCCCTTGCTGTCTTTAGTTGTCAGTGGGGATCGACTAGTGCTCACCCCCCCTTCCCTATCCAGGGCCAAGCGCTAAGGAAATACAGGGATAGGTTCCTGTGCGGCAATTGGTGAGGAACCAATATAGAGTCGGTAGGGGAGACAGGGTGATTGCAGATCAGCCTAGGAGGTCTCCATTTCCCCCTTTCCCTAGTGTCTGGGCTCCCTTCCCCTCATCCCTTTGTGTCGCACTTTGTCTTTCCTACACTGTGCGTGACATCAGGTCAGTGGTGGGCACTGAATGAGACCCCTGAGAGCCACCTTATTTCTTCCTGCCCCCCCCGGCTCTTCTTCACATTAGCCGGCCTGGCATGACGTTATGGTTGCAGCATGATGTACACCAGGCCATATAATCAGAAGAGGAGCCGGGGATGCCGGCAGCTAAGAGGCGGCTCTCAGGGGTCCCGTCCAGCGGCCACAAAATGCTGATCTGGGTCCTGAAAATGTAGTCTCCCACCTCTAATTGGATCCACTGTAAACAGACTGATGAAATATTTTACCTTCCTTTTGCTCAGGATTTACTGGAATGCGCACAGGAGAGCTGTGCTGGACACAACATCCAGCCCGAGAAGGTCTTCCTGGAGAACATGATCCAGACGTATGAGATGATGATTGTCAGACACGGGTAAGCTGCAACTACAGAAGTCCATGGGACGGGGGATTTATTCTTCGCTGTTTCCATTTTATACAATGGACCATGCTGCATTTTGTTTATCCCGTACAGTTTTATGTTGGTTGGAGAGCCGTTCTCTGGAAAAACGAAGGTCCTCCACGTCCTCGCTGATACGCTGTCTCTTATGAGTGAGCGAGGGTGCGAAGAAGAAAAAGTGATTTACCGGACAGTGAACCCTAAAGCCATCACCATGGGGCAGCTGTTCGGGCAGTTTGATCCAGTGTCACATGAGGTTCGTCTATGATTGGAATTATTGTTTATAATACTAATATCTTTGCTGAAAATGGGAAAATCTCCCCTTTTATGGCTTATGGACATGGTAGAAGGGGTTCCTTCAGAGACATAGACCCCAGCCATACATTGCCGGGCAATCATTTTATTATGACTTACTCCCTGTTTGCACAAAAATTTTATTTTCCTCATCAGACATGGAAGCAACAAATTGTATTATTTATGCCAGAAATTAGCATAAATTTGCATACTTCCAGCCACATTCTGACTAGACTGTGTCTGGCCTCACTCAATACACTTGCTTTGAGTGAGGTCACGCACTTCTAGTTGGCATGTGACCGCATATATGCAAATCACTTACTTGCGGTCTCTCCCGGTGCCGGCACATTCACTTCAATAGGGGCCACGTGTAGTCAATACATGTGTATCATCAATACCATAATCCCAGGCGTTCCCTTTAATAATCCTTTCAATTGTGGGATTGTATTGGATTTTATGGGAAGAGCAATTTTATTGATGCCTCTCTTCATTTGCAGTGGACCGATGGGATAGTCGCTAATACTTTCCGGGAGTTTGCGTTATCTGAGACCCCGGAAAGAAAATGGGTTATCTTTGATGGAGCTATTGATACGCTAGGGATAGAAAGTATGAACACAGTCCTAGATGATAATAAAAAGGTAACTCTCTATTTTACTTTGTGAAAACTTTTTTTTTTAAATTTAACCACTTCCCGACCACCCACTGTAGATAAACGTCGGCGCTGCCAGGGCTCTGTGCAGCGCGGACGCTTAAAAACGGTGGGTGGTCCCGCAGCGCTACGGGTGCGGTGCAGAACGATAGCTCTGACAGGGAACATGATCGGGACCTGATTGGATCAGGTCCCAGTGATGTTAACCCTTTGCTGTCTTCTATATGCCGCGATCTATAGTGATCGCGGCATATAGAAGACAGCAGGAGGAGAAGGGGGTCTTCTACTTACCTCTCCGACGACCCCTGATACCTTCCAGGACCTGACGTTGCTATGGCAGCTGGAGGTCAAATGACCGCCTCCAGATCTGCCATATATGGTGTCCTGCCAGGCTCAGCCTGCAGCTGAAGCCTGGCAGGAGACTCTGACTGTGAAACAGTCAGCAAAGATCTCATGTAATGTAATATATGTCTATTACATTACATGAGATCAGTGATCAGAAAAATAAAAATTAATGTCCCATACAGGTACTAAGTAAAAATGTAAAAAAAAAGTAACAAAAAATGTTTTCAAACTACTAAAAAAAAAAAATCACAAAATAAATAAATAAAATATTAAACCGATAAATCCGTATATTTATGCAAAAACAAAAAAAGTACACATATTTGGTATCGCTGCATCTGAAACAACCCGAGCTATAAAACTGTCACGCTAATTAACTCCTTCTGTGCACAACGTAATAAAAATAAATAAAAAACGGAGCATGACACATGACTGTCGGCCCAAATATGGAAAAATTATAGCTCTCAAAATATGGCGACGCAAAAACTAGATTTTACAAAAAAAAGCGTCTTTTAGTGTGTTACAGCTGTCAGTCATAAAAACCCGATATAAATCTGGTATCTCTGTAATCGCACCGACCCGAAGAATAAAGTAATCTCTTCACTTATACCGCACGAGGAACGGCGTAAAAAATAAATAAAACCAATTCTTCACCTGCTACTGATTTGTTTATTATGTCTCCCAATGTGCTCACCACACATCTAGATAAGTTCCCTAAGGGGTCTAGTTTCCAAAATGGTGTCACTTGTGGGGGGTTTCCACTGTTTAGGCACATCAGGGACTCCCCAAATGCGACATGGCGTCCGCTAATTATTCAAACAAATTTTACATTCAAAAAGTCAAATGGCGCTCCTTCCCTTCCGAACCCTGCAGTGTACCCAAATAGTGGTTTTCCCCCACATATGGGGTATCGGCATACTCAGGAGAAATTGCACAGCAAATTTAATGGTGCAATTTCTCCTGTTATCCTTATGATAATGCAAAATTAGGGGATGAAAAACATTTTTTGTGGGAAAAATGTGAAAATTTTATTTTTACGGCTCAATATTATAAACTTCTGTGAAGCACCTGGGGGTGCAAGGTGCTCACCACACATCTAGATAAGTTCCCTAAGGGGTCTAGTTTCCAAAATGGTGGCACTTGTGGGGGGGTTTCCATTGTATAGGCACATCAGGGGCTCCCTAAATGCAACATGGCGTCCGCTAATTATTCAAACAAATTTTACATTCAAAAAGTCTAATGGCGCTCGTTCCCTTCCGAACCCTGCAGTGCGCCCAAACAGTGGTTTTCCCCCACATATGGGGTATCGGCATACTCAGGAGAAATTGCACAGCAAATTTAATGGTGCAATTTCTCCTGTTATCCTTATGATAATGCAAAATTAGGGGATGAAAAACATTTTTTGTGGGAAAAATGTGAAAATTTTATTTTTACGGCTCAATATTATAAACTTCTGTGAAGCACCTGGGGGTGCAAGGTGCTCACCACACATCTAGATAAGTTCCCTAAGGGGTCTAGTTTCCAAAATGGTGGCACTTGTGGGGGGGTTTCCATTGTATAGGCACATCAGGGGCTCCCTAAATGCAACATGGCGTCCGCTAATTATTCAAGCAAATTTTACATTCAAAAAGTCTAATGGCGCTCGTTCCCTTCCGAACCCTGCAGTGCGCCCAAACAGTGGTTTTCCCTCACATATGGGGTATCAGCGCGCTCAAGAGAAATTGCACAAAAAATTTAGGGGTTCATTTTTTCCTGTTACCCCTGCAAAAATAAAAAAAAATTGGGTCTAAAGTAATATTTTTGTGAAAAAAGTAAAATGTTAATTTTTTTCTTCCACATTCCAAAAATTCCTGTGAAGCACCTGAAGGGTTAATAAAGTTCTTGAATGTGGTTTTGAGCACCTTGAGGGGTGCAGTTTTTAGAATGGTGTCACTTTTGGGTATTTTCTGTCATAAAGACCCCTCAAAGTGACTTCAAATATGATGTGGTCCCTAAAAAAATGGTTTTGTAAATTTTGTTGGAAAAATGAGAAATCGCTGGTCAACTTTTAACCCTTATAGCTCCCTAACAAAAAACAATTTTGGTTCCAAAATTGTGCTGATGTAAAGTAGACATGTGGGAAATGTTATTTATTAACTCTTTTGTGTGACATATCTCTCTGATTTAAGGGCATAAAAATTAAAATTTTGAAAATTGCAAAATTTTCAAAATTTTCGTTTTTTTCAAAAATAAACGCAAGTGATATCGAAGAAATTTTACCACAATCGTGAAGTACAATATGTCACGAAAAAACAATCTCAGAATCAGGGGGATCAGTTGAAGCATTCCAGAGTAATTACCTCATAAAGTGACAGTGGTCAGAATTGTAAAAATTGGCCTGGTCATTAACGTTCAAATCACCCTCGGGGGTAAAGGGGTTAAACACTGCACCCCCTCAACGTATTTAAAATTGCTTTCATATAGTTCATTAACCCTTCTGGTTCTTTTCAGGAAGTAATGGAAAGTGGAATGACCAGAATGAAACAGTTTATTTTTACAATCTAGATTTTGATAACTTCTGAACAGGCAATTATAGCCGGCATACTTTAAAGGTAGTTATTTGGCCATGAGCTGCCAAGGCAAACATCAGGACCACAAAATCAAGATATCAAGGTGCCGATAAAGTTAAAAAGAAGCCCCCACACTGTGTTAACTATTTAGATTCTATAATCACTATTGACAACAGAATCAAAGGGGTTAAACGTCCATGGTCTGTGCCAACACTGATCATGGCTGATGCAGCAAGTTGTCAGCTATAATGTACAGGTGACAGCTACAGGATAGTCACCTGTCGGGGAACGCTAGTCTCTTATATTGCAGATCAGTAAAAAGACGTCTATTGGTCAATAAGGGGTTAAGGATAACAAAGTCAATGTTTTGGAGCGGCCATCACAAAGCCCTGATCTTAGTCCTATTGAAAATGTATGGGCAAAGCTGAAAAGGCCGGTGCGAGCAAGACGACCTACAAACCTGGATCAGTTACACCAGTTGTGTCAGGAGAAATGGGCCCAAATTCCGACCTAAGAGTATGTGCCCACGTAGCGTTTTACAAGCGTATATGCTGCGGACTTTCCTCAGGGTAAACGCTTGTGAAACGCTAGGTAATCTGCCCCCCATGGTCCCCAAGGGGAATCCGCAAGTTCTATGCCCATGCTGTGGATTTTTCCGCAGCGTTTTTGATGCGCGCAATAATCCACAGCATGTCGATTAATTTTGCGTTTCCGCAAGCGGAATTACCTTTGCAATGCAATAAAAAACGCAAGGCAATTCCACATGTGGAAAACGCGCGATAAACGCAGGATAAACGCGCGTGGAATTCCGCATGTGGAAAACGCGCGATAAACGCAGGATAAACGCGCGTGGAATTCCGCATGTGGAAAACGCGCAATAAACGCAGGATAAACGCGCGTGGAATTCCGCATGTGGAAAACGCGCAATAAACGCAGGATAAACGCGCGTGGAATTCCGCATGTGTTTTTCCGGGAGAGGACATGCGGAAATGAAGCAGAAATTTTCTGCTTCATTTCCGCACCGTGGGCACATAGCCTTATATTGTGAGAAGCTTGTGGGAGGAAATCCCAAATGTTTCACCCAAGTCATTCACTTTAAGGACAATGGTACCAAATACTAATGAAATGGATGGAAAGTTTTGACTTTGTTTTAAGCATTTTTATTACTTACTGCATTCTCGCTCTCTCATTATTCTGGCATTTGGCAAATATTACAAATGATGGTAATCCTAATTGACCTAAAACAGGAAAGGTTTATTCTGATTTCATGTCAGATATGGAGAGAAACATGCAGATACTGTATGTCTTTTTATATAGTGTATGGAAACTTCTGGTTTCAACTGTATATGAGATATTGAAATGTAATTGGTCATATTGTAATTTATTTTGAATGAAGTAAGTGAATTCCCACATTAATTTGACATTATATAATAATGTCTTTATATTTAAATAAATCTCAAGTGATTTCAACAATACAACAGGATGTTATTTTCTTATAATAAAAAAATTAAAATAAAAAATTCTATTGTGGTGTTAATTTTGTAATATTGATTTCTTTATCTGTTTCATTTATGTCTCAGTGTTTGAAAAAGGCCTTTTGCATAAGGCTGAAACGTTACATTGAATTTTGGGATTTCTTTATGAAATAAAGAATTGCATTATCATTATGAATATTTGAGTGCCGAGTATCTATATATACACTGGCATGCCAGGCATGTCAATCTCCACAAGGAGAAAAATGACCCTTTAGATCCCAGTGAGAAGCCTCTCATACAGTCAAATCGGATCTCATGCTTTGTACTGACGAGGAGCAATACCCTGAAACACCGTGGCTGCAAATTGAGATTCTGGTTTGGCTTTTATCCCAAGTCATGTGACAAGGCTCGTTAAAGGGTCGATATTGACTTTTAGGATTGCTACTTCCAATAGACTTGTCACTTATCTCACTTTTAGCAAATCAGAATATACCGTAGATCATATATAATAGAAATAATCATTATCCACTGTCTGTCTTTCCAAAAGTGATAATAGGAAGTGCAGCCATATCGGTTGTGACCTTTGAATTAATTTCTCAGAAACAGACAGTGAACAGTCATTTTGTCAGGATGTTATATCAATGACTAAGTCATTAGTTTCCAAGAAGCTGCTTTAAAATTGACAAACTACTTCTTCCTATTTTTGCAGCGGTGCAATATTGCCATCTTATTAGAGAAGAGCAGTTAAAGAGAATGTGTTATCAAAAAATAACCAATTGTTTAAATTACCTTTTTAACATGAAATTTATTATTTTTTTTTTACTTTTTTTCCACTATAGTAACCATCTAAACTAAAAAAAAAACACACCCACAGATCCTGCAATTATCACCCTGGCCAAAATTAGTTTCAGATTTCCTGTTGTATGCAGAAGATTTTTCAGCAGTTTTATTATCATGACTGAAAATGACAATGAAAGATGACACCTCTATATAAAGCAGATAAAGTAGCCACCATTCACAATAAATGAGTCACAGCTCACCTCCTCACCCTTCCTTCACAATGAGTCTATTCTTAGGACTAGTGGCCAGTGTGAAAATTGTAAGACTTCAGGATTGTTTTTTTTGATTGTGATGTTAAAAAGTGAAAATCTAAAAAAAATGACATTTACAGTAAATTTAATGTAATCCCTTCTCACCATGGACAGTTTTAGTTTTTGTGCTTTTTCTTTGTTCCTCTCCTTCTTTCTCCCCTTTCGTGTGACATAGCCGTATGAGGGCTGTTTTTTTTACCCTACAATATACTGGAAAACTGGAACAAAAATTCCAAGTGAAGTTAAATGGGATTGCGTTTTTCATTGTTTTTGGGTTTTGTTTCTAAGGTTTCATTGTGCAGTGAAAATGACCTGTGAACATGATTCTTCATGTCGAGCAAACTTGAAAAACCAGATATCAAACTTGTATAGTTTTATTTTGATGGTGAAAATATTTCAGAGATTCGGTCGATAGAGCTTTATGAGGGCTTGTTAATTGCTGAGGTTTTCATTAATAACATTTTTTGGGTTATATACGATGTTTCAATCCCACTTTTTCATGTACCAACATGGCAGCCATGGGGGCGGTCAGCAGGCTCATGGTTGCCACTGAAATCCATAAGCAGCACTTTCACTTAGTGAAGGGGGGTGGAAGGCAACATCCCATGGGCATCCAAAATGGTGAACCTCTGGGACATCGCACCTTAACTACCACGGTCAGGGATTTACTGCAGCATCTAAGGGGTTAACAGCAGCAACCAGAGCTGCTCTAATAGCGGCTTTTACAGACAAATACCGGCAGTATAACACAGCTGGAATCTGCAGGTATATTGCGGGTGGAGTTGCAGAGTCCACTCCACACACTCGCACCCAACATGCACTATACATGTAGGGCAGATAGGGGTTAAACAACAGAGGACACGTTCCTTTTAAGCACTTAAGAATGTATTTATTTTTTACTTTGCAGATAGTATACTGGCATATGCTTTGTACTTAAAAGGAATGTCTGCATTAGTTAATGTCTTTTTGTTAGAAGGGCCCCAATATGCTGACTAAAGGATGATCTGTTGCTGGCAATCTCAGCGATAAGCCATTTGTTGAAAAATCTGGCAACAAGCATTTAATTCTCCTGCACTGCCACCAAAGGAAACAGGAGGTACTGCACAGTATCCAGTGAAATCAATAAACTGACTATGTAATGAATGAAGTACTGGGACCTTCAAAGTGGGAATGACTCCATGTAACTGCTCTCTAGTCTGCATAAAATGGGTTCAGGTTTACATCGGAGAATCCCCACTATTAACCTGTATAGTGCCCCAAGTATGTGCAAGTGGTTTCTAAACCAGACAACCTCATTAAGTCTCATAACACCTTTGTCAATAAACAGGTATTCTCAAGTTACTAAGTTGCTTTAATTAGTTAAACAGCATGAAAATACACAAGTTTGCCACTGACTTGCTTTTTCTATCTGCTGTCATTCTCCTGCAATGAGAGCTTTTATCTTACATAGTGTAAAGCTCATTTCCTTGGAGTTCAGCCACTAGTAGACCTTGGTAGAGAGTGTGCAGTAGTCACATTCCAGGAGAAAAGTTAATTCCTAACATACCGTTATCTCTGTCCAGCCCATTCATTTCTATACACCAGTTAGCTGCTCCCTGCCTTCTCCCTTTAGGCTTTTGACGAGATGCTCTTATCCATCCTGTAGAATCACAATTCCTGCACCCAGTATCTAGGCTCTCACTGTCTGTGGCTGTGTGCTTGCTCATCAGAGCTATCACTCTGGGAGAAGAGCCCGTCCTGCCAGAAATCAGGAAGTAAGGAGACTGCACAGCTCTGAGCTGCTCAAGAGATCACTTATGAAAACTCCTTTTAGGCATCAAACATTTCCTTTGTTCAAATAGAAAGAATATAGATCTACATATTTTAGAATGTGTATGAACTACATGTCTGAAATAAAAATAAATGATTCTAAATAATATATATATATATATATATATACATATATACAGTACAGACCAAAAGTTTGGACACACCTTCTCATTTAAAGATTGTTCTGTATTTTCATGACTATGAAAATTGTACATTCACACTGAAGGCATCAAAACTATGAATTAACACAGGTGGAATTATATACTTAACACAAAAAATTTGGGAAACAACTGAAAATATGTCTTATATTCTAGGTTCTTCAAAGTAGCCACCTTTAGCTTTGATAACTGATTTGCACACTTTTGGCATTCTCTTGATGAGCTTCAAGAGGTAGTCACTGGAAATGGTCTTCCAACAATCTTGAAGGAGTTCCAAGAGATGCTTAGCACTTGTTGGCCCTTTTGCCTTCACTCTGCAGTCCAGCTCACCCCAAACCATCTCGATTGGGTTCAGGTCTGGTGACTGTGGAGGCCAGGTCATCTGGCGTAGCACCCCATCACTCTCAGTTTGGTCAAATAGCCCTTACACAGCCTGGAGGTGTGTTTGGGGTCATTGTCTTGTTCAAAAATAAATGATGGTCCAACTGAACGCAAACCGGATGGAATAGCATGCCGCTGCAAGATGCTGTGGTAGCCATGCTGTTTCAGTATGCCTTCAGTTTTGAATAAATCCCCAACAGTGTCACCAGCAAAGCACCCCCACACCATCACACCTCCTCCTCCATGCTTCACGGTGGGAACCAGGCATGTAGAGTCCATCCGTTCACCTTTTCTGCGTCGCACAAAGACACGGTGGTTGGAACCAAAGATCTCAAATTTGGACTCATCAGACCAAAGCACAGATTTCCACTGGTCTAATGTCCATTCCTTGTGTTCTTTAGCCCAAACAAGTCTCTTCTGCTTGTTGCCTGTCCTTAGCAGTGGTTTCCTAGCAGCTATTTTACCATGAAGGCCTGCTGCACAAAGTCTCCTCTTAACAGTTGTTGTAGAGATGTTTCTGCTGCTAGAACTCTGAGGAAGCCATACGGCGAGAGCGTGGGTTCGGGGATAGGCTGACGACCTGGTGCGGGCTGCACACACATGGGTATGCATTGTTTCTGACTGTTTCTCTCTCTACTTTTTGGGGAAGCTCCTCTTATATTCATGCTTTTATGGCATGCCTAATACATTCTTTACTGAGGGCTCCCATGTATAGGCATCTCACCTGTCATTAGTGGCACATTATTGCAGGGACTGTGATTATACAATCTACTGGGTAATCTATTGCATAGAGCTTTTGCATGGAACATTGAATGGATTACTACTATTATTATTTATTTTTCTTTGCGCAAGACACCTGCACTTTATGATTCATTGGGGAGATTATTACATGGACCTCTGCACGTAATATTGTATGGACTACCAATATATGTTTAACCCCCCCCTTCCCCTTTTTTTTCTCTCTGCAAAGTGCCTGGTATAAGTACTGCCCCATTTTTGTCCAATAAATGCAGCTGATCTCTGCGACCTGTGTATGTGCTGTGTGACTGGGCACTTCAGCCCTCACTGGGTACCCATCTTTACATCTTAAACTGTATGTTAAATTATGTATGCAAGTTTTTAAGAAATTGAATTAATAAAAATTGTTTTTTATCGCTAAACTCAATGTCCTCCTCTCTTTCTGCTAGAACTCTGTGTGGCATTGACCTGGTCTCTAATCTGAGCTGCTGTTAACCTGCGATTTCTGAGGCTGGTGACTCGGATAAACTTATCCTCAGAAGCAGAGGTGACTCTTGGTCTTCCTTTCTTGGGGCGGTCCTCATGTGAGCCAGTTTCTTTGTAGCGCTTGATGGTTTTTGCAACTTCACTTGGGGACACTTTCAAAGTTTGCCCAATTTTTCGGACTGACTGACATTTATTTCTTAAAGTAATGATGGCCACTCGTTTTTCTTTACTTAGCTGCTTTTTTCTTGCCATAATACAAATTCTAACAGTCTATTCAGTAGGACTATCAGCTGTGTATCCACCTGACTTCTGCACAACTGATGCTCCCAACCTAATTTATAAGGCAAGAAATCCCACTTATTAAACCTGACAGGGCACACCTGTGAAGTGAAAACCATTTCCGGTGACTACTTCTTAAAGCTCATCAAGAGAATGCCAAGAGTGTGCAAAGCAGTCATCAAAGCAAAAGGTGGCTACTTTGAAGAACCTAGAATATAAGACATATTTTCAGTTGTTTCACACTTTTTTGTTAAGTATATAATCCTACATGTGTTAATTCATAGTTTTGATGCCTTCAGTCCAAAATTAATGGGTATGCTTCAGATTTTTCCGCAATGATAATCCACAGCGTAAATTTCCGCAGCATGTGCACAGTGTTGCACAGCTTCTGGATACCCACAGTTGCAGTATAAAACTTCACAGAGCAGATTACTGGGGATGACAAGCTTTTACTTCTCAGAACATGAAGTAAAGGAAAAAACGCACAGTCACACAGTACTGCATCAGGAAATAAGAACAAAATAGAAAATACAAGAGAGACTTTTTTTCTTTCACAATACAGTAAACAAGGAAACTTTACACAACATCGCCATCTACTGTCAGATCAGCATAAAGTCCTCCTTCACACAAACAAAGAAGTCCACAACTGTTGCATATACCAACACACAGCACATGCGGGTTATCAGTGAGGACCATGGGGCACGCATTACCAAGCGTTTAAGCGTTTTCGCTTCGAAAATTCCGCAGCAAAAACGCTTGAAAAACGCACAGTGGGCACGCAGCCTCAAAGTCACTTCAAAACTGAACAGGTCCCTATAAAAATAAGTTTTGTAAATTTCCTTGAAAAAAATGAAAAATAACTGCTACATTTTTAAATCTTCTAAAATGCTCACAAAATAAAACAACATTTTACAAATGGTGCTGATGTAAAGCAGACATGAGGGAAATGTTATTTAGTACTGTTTTTGTGTGGTATGACTATTGGGATTAAAGGCATAATCAATCATAGTTTGAAAAGTGCAATTTTTAAAACATTTTTGCCAAGTTTCTGATATTTTTATAAATAAACGCAAACCATATCAGCCTAAATTTACCATTGTTTTTTGTGATGCATGATACTTTATAATAGTCTCGAAAGCTATGGGATATGTTGAAGCATTCCAGAGTTATTACTATATAAAGTGACACTGGTCAGATTTAAAAAAAATTGGTTTTGTCATGAAGGGGTTAAGCCACTTTGTTACCATTTTGGCAGTATGCTTCGGGTCATTGTCCATTTGGAGGACCCATTTCTGCTCAAGCTTTAACTTCCTGGCTGATATCTTGAGATGTTCCTTCAGTATTGCCACATAATCTTCTTTTCTCATGAAGCCATCTATTTTGTGATGTGCACCAAGTCCCTCTTGCAGCAAAGCAACCCCACAACATGATGCTGCCGCCCCCGTGTTTCACAGTTGGAATGGTGTTCTTAGGCTTCTAAGCTTCTCCCTTTTTCCTCTAAACTTAACGATGGTCATTATGCACAAAAAGTTAAATTCTAGTTTCATCAGACCACATTACATGTCTCCAAAAATTAAGGTCTGAGTTCCTGTGTGCATTTGCAAACATTAATCTGGCTTTTTTATGTTTCTTTTGGAGTAATGGCTTCTTCCTGGCAGAGTGGTCTTTCAGCCCATGTTGATACAGTACTCGTTTCACTGTGAATTGTCACTCTGCCAATCTTACTAGCTTCTGCCATCCTCTTCACAAGGTCTTTTGCTTTTGTCCTGGGGTTGATATGCACATGTCGGACCAAAGCACGTTCATCTCTGGGACACAGAACCCGTCTCTTTCCTGAGTGGTATGATGGCTGGACATTCCAATCTTGTTTGTACTTGCATATAATTGTTTGTACAGATGAACGAGGCACCTTCAGATATCTTGAAATTGTACCTAAGGATAAGCCAGACTTGTGCAAGTCTACAATTCTCTTCCTGATATCTTGGCTGATTTCTTTACACTTTCCCATGATGCTACACATAGAAGCAGTGTGTTTCAGGTGTGCATTAAAATACATCCACAGGTGTGTCTCTAATTGACTCAGATGTTGCCCAAAAAACTATTAGAAGCTTCCAAACACATGGCATCATCATATGGGCAGTCCAGAATTGTTTAAATACATAGTAATCTTAGTGTATGTAAACTTTTGACTTTGCAGTAAGTAATAAAAATGCCTTAAAACATTATCTCTCTCATTATTCTGGCATTTGGCAAATATTAAAAATGATGGTAATCCTAATTGACCTAAAACAGGAAAGGTTTATACTTATTTCATGTCAGATATTGAGAAAAACATGCATATGTGTCTTTTTATATAGTGTATGTAAACTTCTGGTTTCAACTGTATATATGTGCACATCTCATTGCTATAGCAAATCAGTGGGAGTCATCAACAGTGATAAAGTAATAGAAAAAAGGAAGAAAATTGAATCCTTAGAGGAAAAGTAAGATAATTTGTCTAAAAAATGCCAGTGTAAGGAGGCTCATAAGCTCCCCGGGGAGCCATTGCATGGTTTATAAGCCTCCTTACTCTGGCATTTCACTCTCCTCACTGGGATCTAAGGGGTAAAGTTTTTCCTTCTGAAGTCTCTCACACAGCTAAATCAGATCTCATGCTTTGCACTGCTGAGGGGCAACACCCCGAAACACCATGGCTGCAAATTGAGATTCTAGTTTTCCATTTATCCTAAATCATGTGGCAAGGCTTGTTAAAAGGTTGATATTGACTTTTAGGATTGCTACTTCTAATAGGTTGCACTGGAAGAGACAGTTTGCAAGTTTTAGGTGGAATTTCTCTTCAATAAAAATACTTTGATTACACCAGTGATTTTTTTCCTTTCTTACAGACTGGACCAGTCATTGGGGAAGCCCTCACTGTTTCTTTCTGGATAGATTCCACTTCCTACCACTATGAAATGGAATAAATGCTATGTTTTAGAGAAATTAACAATAGTAATGGTAATAATCTGACACCATATGATGGCAAATCCAAGCAATACGCCGTCATTTGTAACAATGGGAAAGCCTTTTTTTTAAGAGGTTGTCCAGAATAAGGATGCCATATTTCATCGCTTTGTGGAAGAATAGGTAAATCGTTTCTCATGTTATATTCTCTGAACTGTAAATCGTAAACGGTTTCACAAATTTGGTTGAATGCCAGTGGACCCAAAAAATGCTAATTTCTAATAGTAAATTTAAAAATGACTTTTTTTTACTTTTATTTATTTCCAGATAAAGTGAAAGATCGAGGCTCTAATACAATTGGGTCAAGATTGAACCGTGTCGAGGACAAGGTAAGAAAATAAGATAAAACCATATATATTTATATTATGCACAGCTACTACTTACACATACACACATGGAGTACAGGATATACAGACAATTACCACATACTACATACAGAATATTCCTCACTCTCTGAAAAAGTGTAAAATACATAATGGTGCATCCAGACACCAATTCTACAGCGCTGCTCACACACTGCAAAGAGTCTAAATACCTGTGGTCATCTGTGACTTGCACACACAAGTTAAGGTGGCCACACACAATAACTGAACGTTGATTGCTGGTTCGGCCGTCCACTACCTCTCCCAACTCTCATACACGAGAAGGTTTGGCTTGGTTAAATGTTCATGTGTTTTCAAAGTGGAGAACTGTGAAAATCACTGCCAAACGGCTCTGGCAGCAGCTTATCACCTGAATAACAAAAGGGTCGGGCATTAAGGGTCAGGCAGTTTGAATTTTACCTCCTCTGACCTCATCTGTCAGGGAAGAGTCTGGATGTCCCCTTAGACTATTAGCTTAGTCTGTTGTGTATGGAGGCTTAAAGGGGTTTTCCATTACTCAGACAACTCCTTCTCAATCCATATGTGTGTCCCCCAGTAAAATAATAACACCTATACTCACCTCCAGTGCCAGCACTATTCCAGCGGTGTCTGCACTGGCTCTCCTGGGGATTGCGTGTGTCATGGGTGTGTCAGAAGTGACAGACAGTCATCCTGCAGTTGGTTGCAGGAGATCTCTTCATTTGGCCTTACAGACAACTTCTTAGAATATGTATCTCTAGGACCCAGGGGCTAGCTTCCTCTGGCTAATTAACACCCTGGCCTGGATGTATAAATACCTGTTGTGAGCCAGAGGGAGGTGCCAGCGATATTCATTGCCCCTTGTGAAGGCTTGAGCAAGAGCAGTACTTCTTCCTCTCTGGTGCTAGAGAACGTGTGCGCATTTGTCTGGAGTCGAGTAAAGCTAAGCGATTTTCCCTTGTTTGTCCCCCATTGTTGTCTTTAGTGTTCAGTGGGGATCAACTAGTGCTCATCCTTTCTGTTCCCTAGCCTGAGCCTAATGCCAGGGATAGACAGGCTGAGGTACTCGTGCGGCGATTGGTGAAGAACCAATAAAGGGACATTAGTGGAGACAGGGTGACACTAGATCAGCCTAGGAGTTCTCCACTCCCCACTTTCCCTAGTCTGGGTTCCCTTTCCGTTTTACCTTTGTGTTGCACTTAGTCTTTCCCACACCTTACGTGACAGCATGACATTATGTCTCATGATTCCTAGGGGCAATCAGTGCTGACTTTACTCTCCCCGCCTTTGGCCAACTTGCATACATCCAGAGGAAGTGAGAGATGTTGCTGGTCTTACTTCCTCCGGATGTACAGGTATGTGCTATAACTGGAGGCAGGAAGAGTGAAGCCAGCGCTGATTGGCAGCAGGGATCACTTGACATAACAATGTCACGTGATTCCAAGGAGAGCCAATGCCGACATGGCTGGAACACTGGAGGGGAGTATAGGTGTTATTATTTTACTGAGGGCAAAAATATATATATGGAGAAGGAGATGTCCGAGTAGTAGAAAACCCCTTTAAGTGTTGGCTACTACTTTCATGGATGTGGACAGAAAGCTCTTTCTGAGTTCATTAAGTAGTTCAATCTGACAAAGGTTTCCAATAGAGTTGGTGCGAGTCAATTCGCAGGACCCAGTCCATCAGCCACATCCATAATCTGTGACGGCTGCATCGGAGCCCTGAGAACCACCTCCTACATCCCGGCATCCACTGCTGTTCTACTGATTAGCCGGCCTGATGCAATGTCACATATGCATCATGCTGTAACCATAAAGATGCAGCTAATCAGAAGAGAAGCAGGGAATCTTGGAAGGTAGAAGGCAGGTCTTGAGGCTCCTGTCCAGCATCCAAAGATTACTGACGTGGCCGATGGACCGAGTGCTGCGAAACGAATCGCACCAACTATAGATTTCAATTAAAACAACAATGTCTAAATGGCTAACCAATATTGCATTAAGGGATCGATCTACTTTATTTCTCCCCAAAACTGTGCCTCTCTTGTCCATGGGGTGTGTCTGGTATTGCAACTCAGCGCCCCATTGATTTGGTTAGGGATAAGCTACAATATCAGGCAGCGCTCATGGGTAGTGTGAAATGTGTATGGAGTGTGGTCTGTATCTATGCTATTCTCTTTGTTTGAAGTTTTTTTTTATACATTTGTAGGTAACTCAAATGGATCATAAACTCAATCTCATAACCGATATGATTCACCACCTGATAGCAAACCAACAAAGCGGTCAGTCTACAACCAGAACACCGCACCGGAGCAACTCTCTGAACGACGGGAGCAACCTCTCCAGTACTCTGCCTACCTACCAACAGTTACAGTGCCAAGACGAGACCAAGATAATGCATCTTGATGAACAAACACAAACTAGTTCTTCTACTGCCTCAATGCAGATATTCATTATTTTAATGAATGCATTTATAAGCAGAAAGTAAAATGAATGATGAAATTAGACTGAGTATGGAGTAAGTGTGTAACACTGTAAAGGACGTCTTGTCTATTCTCTGTAGATCCTATCAGCGTTCATTGAAGGTTTCTTAGAGGAAGGGACATGGAACATATGTGTATTGCTCCATGTAGAAACATGCAAGAAAGCATCTGATACATTGATGAATCCTTTCTCAGGAAGATTGTAGCTCATCGGCCTGTGGGATGGTAAATCGCTACGGGTCGTGCTGTAAAACTGGCAATACAACTGAACAATTACCCTGATTTTTTTTATTGTATTAAAATACACTTTTTACATTGATTTTCAATTTTTGGGGGGCCTAAAATGAAAATTCTTTTGAGAAAAATAGAAATAAATATTATACTGTAGAAAATTACACTTCTTTTTTTTTTACAATGTATTTTTGGTAAAAATGGTATTAAAGAGTTAATTTTTCTTTATGATTTCTGATCACAATTTTTTTTTTCTGGAATATTTTTTGACATCTGATCAAATGTATTGTATTTTCTCAAAAATGTTGATATTTGCACATTGATTGGTTTAAAGCAGTGATGGCGAATCTTTTAGAGACCGAGTGCCCAAACTGCAATCCAAAACCCACTAATTTATCACCAAGTGCCAACACGGCAATTTATCCTAAATATTGAGGTTTTACTGATACAAACAACTGATACAAAGAGCAGGCGAGGGCAGCATAGAGCAGCCACAGACAGGAGCAGGGGTAAGAGACTGCAGAAATAAAGAATGTGCTCGCCCACATCCTGGTATATATGCTGGCCCTCCCCTCAATCCTGGTATATATGCTGGCCCTCCCCTCAATCCTGGTATATATGCTGGCCCTCCCCTCAATCCTGGTATATATGCTGGCCCTCCCCTCAATCCTGGTATATATGCTGGCCCTCCCCTCAATCCTGGTATATATGCTGGCCCTCCCCTCAATCCTGGTATATATGCTGGCCCTCCCCTCAATCCTGGTATATATGCTGGCCCTCCCCTCAATCATGGTATATATGCTGGCCCTCCCCTCAATCATGGTATATATGCTGGCCCTCCCCTCAATCATGGTATATATGCTGGCCCTCCCCTCAATCCTGGTATATATGCTGGCCCTCCCCTCAATCCTGGCATATATGCTGGCCCTCCTCTCAATCCTGGTATATATGCTGGCCCTCCTCTCAATCCTGGTATATATGCTGGCCCTCCCCTCAATCCTGGTATATATGCTGGCCCTCCCCTCAATCCTGGTATATATGCTGGCCCTCCCCTCAATCCTGGTATATATGCTGGCCCCCCCCTCAATCCTGTTATATATGCTGGCCCTCCCCTCAATCCTGGTTTATATGCTGGCCCTCCCCTCAATCCTGGTTTATATGCTGGCCCTCCCCTCAATCCTGGTTTATATGCTGGCCCTCCCCTCAATCCTGGTTTATATGCTGGCCCTCCCCTCAATCCTGGTTTATATGCTGGCCCTCCCCTCAATCCTGGTATATATGCTGGCCCTCCCCTCAACCCTGGTATATATGCTGGCCCTCCCCTCAACCCTGGTATATATGTTGCCCTCCCCTCAATCCTGGTATACATGCTCCCTCCCCCCCCCCCCAGCCACTGTGCATCCCATATATAAAAAAAAAAAAAAAAAACACATAATAAACCCTCCTCCTCACCTTCCTTCTTCTCCAGCGCAGCGTCCTCTCCTGTAGTCGGCACATCTAGCTGAAGTGTATTGCAGCGCACGTACTAGCCAGGCCCGTGCGCGCTGCAGTACACGCTGCCGGCCAATCAGAGGCCAGCGGCCGCTGGCCTCTGATTGGCCAGCCGATGTCATGCTGGCCTCTGATTGGCCGGCAGCCGCTTCTGATTGTCCGGAAGCCGCTAGCCTCTGATTGTCCGGCCGAATTCATGCTGGCCTCTGATTGACCGGCCGACGTCATGCTGGCCTCTGATTGACCGGCAGCCGCTGGCCTCTGATTGGCCGGCAGCGTGTATTGCAGCTCACGGGCCTGGCAAGTTCGTGCGCTGCAATACACTTCAGCTAGATGCGTTTCCGTCCGAGAGAGATCGCACATCTAGCTGCAGTAGCGGAGCTGGTGCCGGCACTCGGCGGCTCAGAGTTCTCCCCCGCCGGCCCGATCCAGTAGCGCTAGTGCTGCGGCCATGGTGCCCACCAGGAGGGCTCTGCTGCCCCCTCTGCACGCTGCCATAGGTTCCCAGCACTGGTGTAAAGCATTTCTTCTTTTACAGCTGACGACCCAAAATTGGTGATTTTCTGAAAAAAAAAAAAAAAAAAAATGGCCAGTATGCATTATATATGGTGGAAGTGAGAATCTATCATCTGGATAAGGGGGTGGTCTTCACAGAGGGGTCTATGGAGAGATGTCACTTTATAAGGAGCAGATAGCATGGAATACCGGGGGGAAGCCTTTTGGCTCCTTATGTTGCTTCAGTCCGGAATGCTCCACTATGGTCCATCCTTCTATAGTTCTTCTCTTACACTTTCTGCTGGTCGGTATAAGGACGTATTCGCTCTATGCTGACAGGCGCTCCCTTAGTATAGCCCATGTAATGCACGGCACCACAATGTTGTAGGTTCTGACTACTGTGTAAAAAAAACAACCACCCAGAGACCGGCCATAATCTTATAGTCTGGGTGTGAATACGCTGCAGGTATAGCTACACTTTTGTTGTGGAAATTTTGGTCATTTTATTTACCTTTTTGCATTTACCCAAATGAGGCTTGTGAGAAATCCTTAAATATGCTGCAGATTTCTCCTGTATGATGCTGACCAATCATAAGCAAGCAGCAACACTCAAAGAAAAGAAGAACACGCCCCCACCATAGCTCAAAGCGGGTTTCTTAGGGTATAAAGCTACGTTCTCACAATGAGTTTTTAGTGAGTTTTTACGCTGCATATTTTAGAAATAATGCAAGTAACCTATCTTAATGGGTGCAGAAATTCTGCAACATCAAAAACTCACCAAAAGCTCATCGTGGGAACCTAGCCTAAGATGTATAATGATGGAGAGTCCTGATCTCCTGGTCTAACCTTCTGCATGATTAGAAAGCAGAGATAACAGCTCTTAGACAAGGAAGGAGCCGCACAGCTGAGTTTCTCTGTGTCACATTACAAACCCTTTTATTGACTCCTGATTATGGAGTGTGCCAGTATCACACTTATGTCTTCTGTGCTAAAGCAACTTGTATTCTTTCTGCAGTGATATTAGGCTGTTATTACACCTCACACAGGAGCAGTGTGTTCTGGGTTACTTCTATGGTGAAATGTAATGACAGTCTGCTCTAATCTCACTGCAGAATGAGTACAAGTTGAGCACAACGGATCTAAGTGTGATACTGACACTGTGCTCTCATTTCTGGACAGGCAGTTTGGGATAGGCGCAGTACAGCAGAGGTGAGAGTGCCATAAGAGGAGGAAAGCTGTTAGAAAGGTTTGTAATGTTGCACAACTAAACTCTCTTGTGCTGCCCCTTCACCCACAGAGACCTTAACTGAAAGGTATTAGTCAGTTGTGTGCTCTAATCATGCAGGAGGTTAGCCCAGGAGACCAGGTCTGTATCCTTACATCTTAGACACTGAGAAATCTGCTCTAAGCTATGGTGGGGATGTGATCATCTTTCTTTTCAGTGTTGTCGTCTGCTTATAATTGGTCAGCATCATGCAGGGAGAAGAATTTCGCACCCCCAGTGAAAACTCTGATAACATCTACTTGGACTTAATTTTTTTTAACTCATTAGGCGCCAAATACTTTCATTGCTAATATCTCCGCAAATGAAAGATAAAATAGAAAAAAAAAACATGAAAAATTTGGTGACAGGTCCTCTTTAGGATAAGACAACCCCTTTAAATGTAAGAATTGAATTTTAGTCGAAAAAATGTATGCAACAAAAATGCCACATGTGATTTGATCCAAAAACATGCTGCATTTCAGGATGAGAGAAGCAAGTATTTGCAAAAAAAAGTTAAAAGGGGTGTTGACTGTTATGATATTGATCACTTATACTTAGGATGGACCACCAAGATCAGATTGGTAGAGTTCCAACACTCTGCCACCCCATTGATTCCATGCTGGAGCTGGTAACAGCTGATTGGTGGTGTTAGGATTTGGACACCTATCAATCTGATACTACTGACTTATATTGATGCCTTCTCCTAATTGATAAGTGGTAGCATACCCCTTTAAAACAATACGTAGTTTTTATTTAGTTGTAAGATGAAAGTGACTCTACACATTAAGGCGTGTCATGGTCTGAGCACAAAATGATTCTAAGATTAGTTGCTGGCCTCTTGACCTGAACTTAAGAGCTTAAGGCCATGTTCATACATTCAGTAATTTGGTCAGTATTTTACCTCAGTATTAGGAAGCCAAAACCAGGAGTGGAACAATTAGAGGAAAAGTATAATAGAAACACGTCACTGATGAAACTTACTGAACGTGTGAAGGTGCCTAATAGAGACGCTGTGGAGAAGGACAGGAGCGCACACAAAATAGGGCAATAGCGTCTGATAAGGGGTCGGGATAATTGATGGCAGCGCTCACCTAGAGGTGTTGTGTGCAGTCACCACAGCTATAATGGTGTAGAAAGCCGCTGCTGCCCTGTGGCTGCAGGAAAGGTTCTTCAAGAGGTGGAATGGCAAAAATGGAAGCTGGCACATTTAGGTGGGCTGTGCTGCGGGAGTGAAGAGCTTGTTTTTTTTATACCTTGAGAAAGGCCCTGGTCCATTGCAGAAACGCATTGATATTAATAAAAAACGTTTGGGAATCCCAAGGCTCTTCATTCCCACAGTGCAGCCCACCTAAACGTGCCAGCTTCCATTTCTGCCAATGTGGCCTAATAGACGTATATGAGGCTGTCAAAGATCGGGGCAGGAGACTCGCAAACAGCTTGTGCATCACGATCTATGACACACAGATGTGTGAATACGCCATTACTCTCATATAAGATTACCTGCATCAAGTTTCAAAGGAGCAATTGTAACCCTCTTTCAATTATTTAAAGGCATTTTCCCACAAACAAAATTCATTTTAATCAATAGATCTTGGAATAATAATAAGTTCCACAATTGGATGTGTTTAAATAAAATGTTCCTGTGCTGAGATAATCTTAGAAATATGCCCCTGCTGTGTACTGTGTAATGTCTGACCGTACAGGAACATGGTCTGAACATACCACATCTCCTGGACGGGGAGGATGCAAGAGAGTATACAGACATTACAGCCGGGGATCACAGCCGATTCTTTATGTGAGGTAAAACAAGTTTTTAAACAGGCAGGGAAATGTTTTACCTCACAGAATCAGCTGCCATCCTGTGGTGTCCTGTCTGTATACTCTTTCGCTTCCTCCCATGGCCAGCTGTGTTATGTGCAGACCATGTTCGCTCCAGTGGGAGTCTGTTTATGACACGACACAGTAAAAGTGCAGTCATCAGTAATGATGTCAGGTACAAAGCTATTATAGTAAGGCCCAGTGTAGTGTGGAAGTCCAATGTGACACTGAAGATGTCCGCCTAGAGATAGATGCTAGTTATTGAGCTGCAGCTGTTGATCCATGTAACGCATAGGTTCACCTTTATACACCATTTCACCCGTTTACCCAGATCATCAATCTTCAGAACGTCTTCAAATGTAGCATAAGTTTGTAAAAAATGATTCTGTACTTGTATCATAGCTCAAAGCTGCATTCACACTGAATTACTACTGAATGTAAAGGTGTGGGATGACACATGATTAGCTACAGCTTAGTTCTGCTGTACTGCTTTTTGTAGGGTCCTGTTCTGTGCTCCGGCCCTCCGTCTGTAGCTCCATTATGCATTCATTTGCTCTTCATGGCAAAAAAGGTGCAGCATGCAGCGCTATTCCTTACCATCCAAACAATGCAGACCTCGAAGACCACTCAGCGGCTTGCGTCAATGGGATCCAGGGGTGCCATATGGCAATGGATCCGCAGGGATCCAGCATTGAATTTTATTTCCACTAATAACTGACTTAATGATGCCCTTTCTAACACATCAGATGACTGTATGATGCCAAGAATACAAATAAAGTAAAGAGCATAATTGCTGTCCAGACACTGAACAAGCAGGCTATGCAGTAAAATTAAGAATGATCAATGTAGATGTGGAAGAGAATAAGGTATAACTCAGGGCCAGTGCAAGACAAGCAATTCTATCTAGTAACAAAGTTGCTCAATTTATTATGTAGATTATAAATGGATGTAATATAAAATTGTTTTGCGGATGAATCGCTGCTCTGAGTGTTAGATTTTCAAAGCGGTAAAAGGGTTTATCTGCCAGTAATGATATTTACCTGGGGACATCCACCTATTGGAGACAGGCCATTAAAACTGGCCAAACTTTCTCCTTACTTTCTTGGCCACTGTGGGTCTTTTTGGACTGCAAATGGTTGATAAGTGTTGGTAAGAGTTTTTGAAGTATATATGTCATAAGTGTCTATGGTTGGAGAACCCCTTTAAAGAAAAACATTGGTCAACAATTTTAGGAATTGTAAGGAAGGTTAGAAGATGTTTGGCTACGGTAACAGTCTGGTGGTTTCACATTTTATATAATTTAGGCTTTACATGTGTTAGTTCACTATATCGCACCTCTGATCTCTCTATTGGACCATGTAAAACATAAAAAACCTATTGACAGGAGAAAGGATCTGCAGGATCGGTGATGGTAGTTACTGGGAACCCCACCAATCACTAGAGTGGGGATCCCTATCCTCTCTTATGGAGGAAATAGTATGGAGCCGTTGCCAGGCATGCGCACTGCCACACTCCATTCAGTGTCTATGGGACTGATGGGGACAGCCGAGAACATCAGCAGCCGCGTATGTGTATATATATATATATATATATATATATATACATACACAGTACAGACCAAAAGTTTGGACACACCTTCTCATTTAAAGATTTTTCTGTATTTTCATGACTATGAAAATTGTACATTCACACTGAAGGCATCAAAACTATGAATTAACACATGTGGAATTATATACTTAACAAAAAAGTGTGAAACAACTGAAATTATGTCTTATATTATAGGTTTTTCAAAGTAACCACCTTTTGCTTTGATGACTGCTTTGCATACTCTTGGCATTCTCTTGATGAGCTTCAAGAGGTAGTCACCGGAAATGGTTTTCACTTCACAGGTGTGCCCTGTCAGGTTTAATAAGTGGGATTTCTTGCCTTATAAATGGGGTTGGGACCATCAGTTGTGTTGTGCAGAAGTCTGGTGGATACATAGCTGATAGTCCTACTGAATAGGCTGTTAGAATTTGTATTATGGCAAGAAAAAAGCAGCTAAGTAAAGAAAAACGAGTGGCCATCATTACTTTAAGAAATGAAGGTCAGTCAGTCCGAAAAATTGGGAAAACTTTGAAAGTGTCCCCAAGTGCAGTTGCAAAAACCATCAAGTGCTACAAAGAAACTGGCTCACATGAGGACCGCCCCAGGAAAGGAAGACCAAGAGTCACCTCTGCTTCTGAGGATAAGTTTATCCGAGTCACCAGCCCCAGAAATCGCAGGTTAACATCAACTCAGATTAGAGACCAGGTCAATGCCACACAGAGTCCTAGCAGCAGACACATCTCTTCAACAACTGTTAAGAGTAGACTTTGTGCAGCAGGCCTTCATGGTAAAATAGCTGCTAGGAAACCACTGCTAAGGACAGGCAACAAGCAGAAGAAACTTGTTTGGGCTAAAGAACACAAGGAATGCACATTAGACCAGTGGAAATCTGTGCTTTGGTCTGATGAGTCGAAATTTGAGATCTTTGGTTCCAACCATCGTGTCATTAACTTGTTAATAACCTGCAGTCTATAATGAGCCATGTTAATAATATGATCCCACCAATAGTGACTCTGTATGGCCAATTTGACAATAAACTGTGTTGGTATTCTACTTTTTATTTTTCATCACTAGATGGCAGTGCAGCAGTGTAAATGTGTGAGAGAATGGGATGATGGCGCCATTACTGATCATTATGTAAAATCAGGAGCTGACCTTCTTTATTGGTAAATCACGATGTAATTCAGGTTAATGATTCTTATGATTTTGCTAATAAAAACACTATTGCATTGTACACGTGTCGTTGTGTGATTGATCTAGATCCCAGCAGCCTCAATTGTCCGCTATTATTGAGAAGTCTTGGCTGCTAGATATGGCAGTGTCATCAATCTCAAGAAGCCTTTTATTCTCACATACATGATAGAATCCAATAGTAAACATC
Source organism: Phyllobates terribilis (assembly GCF_046119375.1). Taxonomy (NCBI): domain Eukaryota; kingdom Metazoa; phylum Chordata; class Amphibia; order Anura; family Dendrobatidae; genus Phyllobates; species Phyllobates terribilis. The sequence continues at coordinate 349,379 of NW_027363798.1, read as the reverse complement.
AGCATATCCCTTCCAGGAGCGGAACGACATCGGTCACAGAGGTTGCGACCGGGCCCGTGCAGGAGGGGGGTCGGCCGCCACCAGCACCTATTTCAGTTAGAGGTGCATGCAAGGACACACATTCAGCTGAAATGTATTGAGACGCAGAGACCATCTGTGTCCCTTCACCGCAATACACCCTGCCAGCCAATCAGAGGCCGGCTGTTGACGTTGGTGTGCCAGTCACAGGCGGCACATGACCGTGACGTCATGCACCATGCCAGCAAGACGAAGTTAGATGCCAGTTCCTTCAAGTGCTATAAAAGAATACGCTGCGAGTTGTGGGAGTGGAGGAAGGGAAGAAGAATAATTTATTTATTTTTAAATGTATTGGAGAAGAACAGCAAACATTATTAATGGAAGGGGCACAGGATGGGGGACATTATACCAGGAAGGGTACAATAAGAAAGCACAGCAACACACTGCAAGGGCCAATACATATGGAGACACTGAGAACATAAGAGCTAAACTGCATTATTGCTAAATAAAATGTACTTACAAAAAATGAAGGCTCTTAGCGCACAAATTGGCCAATTCATGTATGCCCATCAACCACGACAAGGTAGCCTCCGCATGATGGTTAACTAACCTCTTAAACATGCCGCTCTTGGGCTATAAGGCTACAATATAAATGGGCAAACATGCCTCTCTTGGGATAGAAACCTACAAATTTAAGTGGGCAGGTAGAAACCAACACTAATTAAAAGCACCCTTGGGCTGATGGGTGCTTATACCAGGAAGGGTCCCAGGATGGAGTGCATTATACCAGGAAGGGTCCCAGGATGGAGTGCATTATACCAGGAAGGGTCCCAGGATGGAGTGCATTATACCAAGAAGGGTCCCAGGATGGGGAACATTATACCAGGAAAGGGCTCAGGATGAGGGACATTATACCAGGAATGTGCTCAGAATGGGGTACATTATACCAGGAATGTGCTCAGAATGGGGTACATTATACCAGGATGATGCCCAGGATGGAGTGCATTATACCAGGAAAGGGCTCAGGATGAGGGACATTATACCAGGAATGTGCTCAGGATGGGGGACATTATACCAGGAATGTGCTCAGAATGGGGTACAATATACCAGGAATGTGCTCAGAATGGGGTACATTATACCAGGATGATGCCCAGGATGGAGTGCATTATACCAGGAAAGGGCTCAGGATGAGGGACATTATACCAGGAATGTGCTCAGGATGCAGGACATTATACCAGGAATGTGCTCAGCATGGGGTACAATATACCAGGAATGTGCTCAGAATGGGGTACATTATACCAGGATGATGCCCAGGATGTAGTGCATTATACCAGGAAGGTGCTCAGGATGTAGTGTATTATACCAGGAAGGTGCTCAGGATGGGGAACATACAGTTATATGAAAAAGTTTGGGGAACCCCTATTAATCTTAAGCTTAATGTTTTCTTAAAATTGGTGTTTTTGCAACAGCTATTTCAGTTTGATATATGTAATAACTGTTGGACACAGTAATGTTTCTGCCTTGAAATGAGGTTTATTGTACTAACAGAAAATGTGCAATCTGCATTCAAACAAAATTTGACAGGTGCATAAGTATGGGCACCTCACCAGAAAAGTGACATTAATATTTAGTAGATCCTCCTTTTGCAAAAATAACAGCCTCTAGTCGCTTCCTGTAGCTTTTAATGAGTTCCTGGATCCTGGATGAAGGTATTTTTGACCATTCCGCTTTACAAAACATTTCCAGTTCAGTTAAGTTTGATGGTCGCCGAGCATGGACAGCCCTCTTCAAATGATCCCACAGATGTTCAATGATATTCAGGTCTGGGGACTGGGATGGCCATTCCAGAACATTGTAATTGTTCCTCTGCATGAATGCCTGAGTGGATTTGGAGCGGTGTTTAGGATCATTGTCTTGCTGAAAGATCCATCCCCTGCGTAACTTCAACTTTATCACTGATTCTTGAACATTATTGTCAAGAATCTGCTGATACTGAGTGGAATCCATGCGTCCCTCAACTTTAACAAGATTCCCGGTGCCGGCATTGGCCACACAGCCCCAAAGCAAGATGGAACCTCCACCAAATTTTACTGTGGGTAGCAAGTGTTTTTCTTGGAATGCTGTGTTTTTTTGCCGCCATGCATAACGCCTTTTTGTATGACCAAACAACTCAATCTTGGTTTCCTCAGTCCACAAGACCTTCTTCCAAAAAGAAATTGGCTTCTCCAAATGTGCTTTTGCATACCTCAGCTGACTCTGTTTGTGGCGTGCTTGCAGAAACGGCTTCTTTCGCATCACTCTCCCATACAGCTTCTCCTTGTGCAAAGTGCGTTGTATAGTTGACCGATGCACAGTGTCACCATCTGCAGCAAGTTGATGCTGCAGCTCTCTGGAGGTGGTCTGAGGATTGTCCTTGACTGATCTAACCATTCTTCTTCTCTGCCTTTCTGGCCTGCCACTTCTGGCCTTAACAAGAACTGTCCCTGTGTTCTTCCATTTCCTTACTATGTTCCTCACAGTGGAAACTGACAGGTTAAATCTCTGAGACAGCTTTTTGTATCCTTCCCCTGAACAACTATGTTGAATAATCTTTGTTTTCAGATCATTTGACAGTGGTTTTGAGGAGCCCATGATGCCACTCTTCAGAGGAGATTCAAACAGGAGAACAACTTGCAAGTGGCCACTTTAAGTAGCTTTTCTCATGATTGCATACACCTGGCTATGAAGTTCAAAGCTCAATGAGGTTACAAAACCAAAAAAAGTGCTTTAGTAAGTCAGTAAAAAGTAGGTAGGAGTATTTAAAACAAGAAAATGATAAGGGTCCCATACTTATGCACCTGTCAAATTTTGTTTGAATGCAGATTGCACATTTTCTGTTGGTACAATAAACCTCATTTCAAGGCAGAAACATTACTGTGTCCAACAGTTATTACATATATCAAACTGAAATAGCTGTTGCAAAAACACCAATTTTAAGAAAACATTAAGCTTAAGATTAATAGGGGTGCCCAAACTTTTTCATATAACTGTAATACCAGGAAAGGGCACAGAATAGAGCACATTATACAAGGAAGAGGCCCAAGATGTACAGTTGAAACCAGAAGTTTACATACACTATATAAAAAGACACATATGCATGTTTTTCTCAATATCTGACATGAAATCAGGATAAACCTTTCCCGTTTTTTTAAATGCCTTAATACATTCTCTCTCTCCTTATTCTGGCATTTGGCAGATATTAAAAATTATGGTAATCCTAATTGACCTAAAACGGGAAAGGGCATCAGCGTTCCCATGTAACTTCCCAGGCCTATGCTCTACATGAAAGTTGAAATCCTGAAGAGCTAGGAACCATCTAGTTACCCTGGCATTGTTACCCCTCTTTTCCCTCAACCATCTCAACGGGGCATGGTCTGACAACGGGCACAGGACAGTGTATGGAACTATGCTTTAAACCTGCAGGAGGCGCTGAGGGCCATCAAACAGGTAGACCCTGACAGTGTGCGTGATGAAAACAGACTGTTAACTGAGCAGTTTATTGAGGGTTTACTGTCCAGCGCCCACCGAACCCAGCTGCGCATAGTGGCTCTGCAAAACCCTGACTTAGACTTTGCTAAGTTTAAGGACAGGGCCATCCGGGTGCTACGAGAACCAGCACCAGGTGGCGCTACAGCTCACCGCCGCCCAGATATCACCTACCACCAGGAGGTGGCACCCTTTTCCCCGAAGCCTGTAGGAGCTGATGCGCAAACTCTGGACAGTGCCCCGTCAACAGACCTGCACCATCAGGTCCAAGAGCTAACTAAAAGTGTAGCAGCACTAACCAAAACTGTACAGTCCTTGCAGGTGTATCCCAAAGGAAAGATCCAGCTGGCTTCCAGTCCGGAGGACATCCCGTGGCGCCAACAGAAGAGGATTCCACCATCCAGAGGGAGGAACATCGATCGCTACGACCAGGACGGACAACCCATCTGCCGCCGCTGCAATCAGCCAGGACATTATGCAAGGTACTGTCATTTAAACGAGCAAAACCTGGGGCAGAGGGCCAACCCCCAGGCATAAGACCACCAGGCCCATCAAGCTGGCGAGACAAATATGTGGGAGGACGACCGGTCCTACCTGTCGTGCTGGACGGCTTTCCAATGAGCGCGTTGCTGTACACTGGATCCCAAGTGACCACCATCCCCTACATTCTTTTCAAACGGTACTGGACTGACTCTGATATTACCCGCCATCCAGATGAACATTTGAGTATTTATGCCAGCAATGGTCAACCAGTACCTCAGGTGGGGTTCAAAGAAGTGACCATAAAGTTGGCAAAGTGGAACTGCCAGCACAAGGACTGATTATTGTCGACATTGATCGCTGAGAAAGTCATCCCATGATAACCTTGGGCACTAATGTCATTGAAAATTGTCTTGCAGAGATAATTGTCTTGTTACAGCAGGTTGCGGAGACCGCCAGATCCAGCCAGCAGCCGGTTCTACAAAGAGAGATCAGAGCCCTGATGAAAAGACAACAGGTAGAACTGTCTGGTGGTGAAATTGGCAGTGTCAGGATGAGTGACCCATTTCCTATTGCCATGCCCCCAAGAAGTGAAATTATGATATGGTGCCGGGCAGCTATTGGTCTAAGGGGTAGAGATTACCAGGCCATGGTAGAGCCCGTCTACTCTGACAGTAGGCCCACCATTTTGACAGCCCAGAGGGTGGTTGATGTCCGCCATGGGAGGGTACCCGTCCGCATCCTAAACATTGGGGAGAGAGAAGTCCATTTGCCCCGGTATGCCACTCTAGCCAAACAGTTCACTGTCAACCAGAATTCTATAAAGACAGTGGAACCCTTGTCTCCATCCCAACAGGCAGAGGATAACGGCTCCAAGGAACAAATGGAGGACTGGTGCCAGAAGCTGCATGTGGGCACTGACTCCACCTCTCCACACCGAAAACAAGGAGTGTACCGGGTGGTACTGGAATACGAAAGGGTCTTCAGTAAACATCCACTTGACTTCGGGCAGGTAAAAGGGGTTCAACACCATATCCCCACGGGAGACCATCCATCCATTAAAGAAAGGTACTGGCCTGTACCCCCTGCACACTACCAAAATGCCAAAGGGATGTTGCGAGAAATGAAGGAGGCTGGGGTAATAAGAGACAGTTGTAGCCCCTGGGCAGCTCCATTAGTTCTTGTAAAGAAAAAGGATGGCACTATGAGAATGTGTGTAGACTACAGTAAAATCAACCGCATAATACACAAAGATGCATACCCGTTACCCAGAATAGAGGAATCACTAGCTGCATTAAAGTCTGCTAACTATTTCTCCACTTTGGATCTTACTAGTGGGTATTGGCAGGTTCCTGTAGCAGAGGCGGATAAGGAAAAGACCGCATTCACCTCCCTGATGGGCCTCAGCGAGTTCAACTGCATGCCATTCTGGCTCTGCAACGCCCCAGGAACCTTCCAGCGGTTGATGGAGTGCTGTCTGGGACATAAGAATTTCGAGACAGTCCTGCTGTACCTGGATGACGTCATTGTATACTCCCAGACGTATGAGGACCATCTGAAGCACCTGGCGGAAGTGTTTGACTCCCTGGCTGGCTTTGGTCTAAAGGTGAAGCCCTCAAAATGTCATCTGCTGAAGCCCAAGGTACAGTACCTGAGGCACGGGGTGAGCGCTGACGGTGTAGCTCCAGATCCCGATAAAATCACAGTAATCAAGGACTGGCCAAGACCCTCCACCGTAAAGGAAGTGCGGCAGTTCCTCGGGTTGGTAAGCTACTACCGAAGATTTATTCCAGGCCTCACCAAGATGGCGGCACCCATGCTGGACCTCCTGATAGGCCAGTCCAGGAAGGCCAAAAACCAGAAGCGGCCATTCAAATGGGACAAGCTGGAAGATGAGTCCTTCCACCAGCTGAAAATGGCCCTCACGGGGGACGAGATCCTGGCTTACCCTGATTATGGCCAGCCCTTCATCCTCCACACGGACGCGGGCAACGTGGGACTGGGAGCGGTGCTGTCCCAGATCCAGCAGGGCAGAGAACGGGTAATCGCTTATGCCAGCAGGAAGCTCCGGCCCACAGAAAGGAACCCTGAAAATTACAGCTCCTTCAAGCTAGATTTCCTCGCAGTGGTATGGGCAGTGACAAAGCGCTTTAAACATTACCTCGCCTCTTCAAGTTCACTGTATTCACAGACAAAAACATTCTGACACACCTGGACACTGCGAAACTTGGTGCCCTGGAGCAGAGATGGATGGCCCGACTCTCCAATTATGAGTTCACCATCAAGTACCGGGCTGGGCGCAAGAATGCCAATGCAGATGTACTGTCCAGGATCCCTAACTTGCCAGATGGGGGAGAAGACCCAGAAGAACTGGAAGAGATAGAAATCCCCGCTTTCCACCGTCATGGGATAACTCAGTGCTCCCACTGTGTGAAAGACCCTGACCCAGATGCTCCAGAGGAGACCAAACAGCTGTGGAAAGAGAAGAGTAAGCTGTTCATCTATGAAGGGAAGCTGTGTCGAAGAACTGTCAACTCCCGGACGCATGAGCTGGTCTGGTAGGTGGTAGTCCCGAGGCGGGACGCGTCTATGGTCTTGGAAGCGTACCACGATGGAGCAGGACACTTCGGATGGAAAAAGCTGGAAGTCCTGCTGCGTGAACGGTTCTATTGGGTCGGCATGAGAGGAGCAATGGAGAGGTGGTGTCGAGACTGCGGACCGTGCAACCTGAGAAGGAAAGACCGTGACAGCCAGAGGGCTCCCCTGCAGCCCATTATCACCAAGCAGCCGCTCAAACTGGTAGCCCTAGACCATGTGAAGCTGTCCCCAAGCAGGTCAGGCTATGTCTACGCTCTCACCATCGTAGATCACTACTCCCGGTTTCTGGTAGTAGTGCCAGTCAAGGACCAAACAGCTCAGACAGCAGCCAGAGCTTTCCAACAGCACTTCTGCCACCCGCATGGTTACCCAGAACGTGTGCTAACTGACCAAGGTCCGGCCTTCGAAGCGGAGGTATTCCAGGAGTTCTGCAACCTGTACGGCAAGAAGATCAGGACAACGCCTTATCACCCCCAGACCAACAGGATGTGTGAAAAGATGAACCAGGTGGTGATAGACCTACTGAAGACATTTCCCCTGGAGGAACGCAGTCTGTGGCCAGAAAAGTTGCCAGACCTAGTGGACCTCTACAATCATATCCCAGTGAATTCCACCAACTGCACACCAGTTTACCTGATGAGAGCGAGACCTGGTAAGCTGCCCATCGATCTGGATATGGGAGTTCTGACACCAGAGGACGCCTCACCAGACACAGATTGGGACACTGAGCGGCAACAGCAATACCGCAAGGTACAGGAAAGTGTTGAAAGAAGTCTGTTCCAAGCAAGAGAAAGGCAAGAGAGGACTTACAATCAACATGCACCTGTTGCCCCCTTGTCACCTGGAGAGCAATTCCTAAAGAGGAAGAGGCGACTCCACAAGTTGGATGACCAGTGGGAAAAAGAGCCGTACACCATTCTACCATCAAGTCATGATAACACCAAGGTGTGCCTCATAAGTAAGGACGGAGGTGAGACAACAGCAACAGTTTCCAGAGACCACCTGAAGAAATGTCCCGAGCAGCTACAGCACGCTGAAGAAGGCCAAGATATCCCTCAACCCGCAGAGGAAGTGGAAGAATTGGTCAGCACGGTACTCGGAGAATTTCCCCGGTCATGGACACAAGTGAATAATGCCATTGTTGTGCCTGTCCTTACATTTCTCCAACCAGCCCCTCAAGCACCTACAGAAGTCTCAGTAGAGTTGGAAGAACCATTGGCCCCGGAGACAGAAGATTCCTCATCAGCAGACCAGGAGAATCTACCCTCTGCTAGTAGCGAGCCTGTCGTACCCACAGTAAGCCAAAGGATCCGTAGGAAGCTGCCCAACCTACCAGTGACACCTCAAAATACCAGTAGTGCAGGTCAAACAGTGCCCACCACACCAGGGGTAGGGAAAGGGGACCAGAGTGGAACACAGACAGACAGTGTGTTACGCAGGTCCACCAGAATCACCAGAGGTCAAATTCCTGCTCGTTGGAAAATTTAAATGTAACTATAACTATAACTGTAATGTTGAATTGTTTTGAGTGTGTAATGAATATGTTTTTCCAGTTACCCTACAGGGTCCAAAAAGACTTTCAGGTTATGGACAATGAATAACCAAAAACTCTGCCTGTAAATAGTTGCACCTGTAAAGTGCCCCTTTTGTGCCAGACCACAGAACAAAAACCCGTGGAGGTGGCTGAAGATGTGGTCCAACTCCGGATCATCAATGCCCTGTAGCCACCCTAGGGCCTACGTTGAGGGTTTGGGACGGGTCCCTCAGATTGCACCTTGTTTCAGTGAAATGGACACCTGGTTGCGGATGATACCGTGACCTTTAAAGACTCTAATGGTTGTAAATATGTTAATGTATTGTTAATTGTTGTATTTTTGCAAAATATGTTCAGTCCCGGAGTACTGAAATTTACTAGGGTGGAATGTGGCACCCCAGAGGGTCTGGTTGCCACAGTGGTAGTAATACCATGTCTGGGATCAAAACAGGAATTTCCTGGTCAGGGAACACACTACAAGCAACACCTCCTGCTCCAGACCAGAAAAGGGGAGGATCCTGCCCTATATAACTGGATCTGGAGGCGGGGTTAGTCAGTCTAGTGAGAGTCTAGTTCAGTGTCAGGAGTCAGTTAGGACTAAGGAGCAAGGAGCTGAGGACTGGAGCTGTGCAGAGCTCGTCCTGGCCAGTGGATACAGAAGACCTGACACCGGAGTCCGAGGCTGTGAGGATTGTATATCCAGCAGCAGAAACCGCAAGGCAGGAGATTGCAGGTCTCCTGGCTCACAGAAGCCCGGAGGCTCAGCCACACGAAAGGACCAGTACCGCCACAGAGGAGCAAGGAATACACGGGATCCGAGTCGCCAGCCATACGGGTGAGCAGCACGTTACACTCAGGGACGTGGGCTACAACACGACTATAAGCGGGATAGCCAAAAGAGTACAGTCGGAACGGCAGGCCTACAACTCCACCTGGCCAGGGGATTCTAGGATTGCTCCCAGACTGACCAGGCCCTCATCCCTAGCAAGTACTCCCGTTGGGGCCTATATAATTACCACCAGTAAAGACCCTAGGACTGCACTGCAAAGACTCCGTGTTATTATTACTGATCCAGGCACTATTACCACCATCATCCATACACGCTGCCCTGAAGCTACACTCTTCCTGTGAGGAGTTACACTACCTTGCTGCGCATACCACCAGCTTCAGCGGACTGCCCTGCAGCGGCAGTTACCAATAACCGCAATCCCCAGGTGGCATAGTCAGACTATCAATAACTGAGACACATAGACTACCCTGGTTTGACCGCCCTGGGTCACGGACCGGGTCGCTGCCACAGTGACTACAACCCCCAGCATCTACAGGCCCGGCTCCGGGTCTCCCCACGGCCCAGGGGGCGCATCATTTATGTCACTTAATTGTGTGCTAGGCAGTGGAGCTGCTGAGGCCAAGCAGACATGCTGCACAGATCGGAGCAGTGGGGGAACGGGGAGAGGTGAGTATTGTATTTATTTTTTTACATCATTGAGAACATGGTGGTCACAAGGCTGGAGGGCTATGGGGGGTGCATTATAGTATATGTACTCTATGGGGCAGCATTATACTCTATGGGGGCTGCATTGTACTGTATTGAGGACTATGGGGAGTGCATTGTACTATATGAGGGCTGCATTATACAGTATTGAGAACTATGGAGAGTACATTATACTCTATGGAGGATTATGGGGCACATTATACTATATGGAGGACTATGGGGCATATTGTACTTAAGGAGCACAATGCTGCCTATTCATCGAGTGATTGGATTGTTTATGCCAAAACAAAGCTCATTGTTCTCAGCAGCACATCGCCCAGTGAAAACTGCAGATGTACTGCTAATAAAATGATACTGTAGGGCAGGGGTCTCAAACACGCGGCCCGCGGGCCGCATGCGGCCCCTGAGGCTGCTTTATGCGGCCCGCAGGCACAGACCCCTTGATGATCCCGACCTGGTCCAGGAGGAGCCGCCGACAGCAGCGCTGAATTGCCACACAGAGACTGTTTCCCAGCACTGCATTTCCAATGCCAGCCGCTGGCCAATCAGAGGCCAGCAGCTGATATCTGCGTGTCGGCGCAGCGAGTATGATGTCATTGCCATATGCAGATGTCAGCTGCTGGCCTCTGATTGGCCGGCGGCTGACATTGAAAATGCTGTGCTGGGAGACAGTCTCTGTGCGGCAATGCAGCGCTGCTGTCGGCGGCTCCTCCTGGACCAGGTCGGGATCGTCAAGGGGTCGGACTCTGTGGTGCCTGCGGGCCACATCTGCAGGAAGGCCGCCGAGGGAACGGAGGACAGGTGAGAATCATCTTTTTTTTTTTCTATTTTATATGTGTGAAGAACAGCACAGGGGGCACAGAGCCACAACATGGGGACCGGGATGGGGCACAGAGCCACAAGAGGGGACCTGGGTGGGGCACATAGCCACAAGAGGGGACCTGGATGGGGCACATAGCCACAGGATGGGGACCTGGATGGGGCACATAGCCTCAAGATGTGGACCTGGATGGGGCACATAATGGGGACCTGGATGGGGCACAGAGCCACAAGATGGGGACCAGAGCCACAAGATGGGGACCAGAGCCACAAGATGGGGACCTGGATGGGGAACATTGCCACAGGATGGGGACCTGGATGGGGCACATAGCCCCAAGATGGGGACCTGGATGAGGCACATTAGTACAAGATGGGCGCCAGGATGGGGAACGTTGCCACAGGATGGGGACCTGGATGGGGCACATAGCCACAAGATGGGGACCTGGATGGGGCACAGAGCCACAAGATGGGGACCTGGATGGGGCACAGAGCCACAAGTTGGGGACCAGAGCCACAAGATGGGGACCTGGATGGGGAACATTGCCACAGGATGGGGACCTGGATGGGGCACATAGGCCTAAGATGGGGACCTGGATGAGGCACATTAGTACAAGATGGGCGCCAGGATGGGGAACGTTGCCACAGGATGGGGACCTGGATGGGGCACATAGCCACAGGAAGGGGACCTGGATGGGGCACATAGCCCCAAGATGGGGACCTGGATGAGGCACATTAGTACAAGATGGGCGCCAGGATGGGGAACGTTGCCACAGGATGGGGACCTGGATGGGGCACATAGCCAAAAGATGGGGACCTGGATGGGGCACAGAGCCACAAGATGGGGACCTGGATGGGGCACAGAGCCACAAGATGGGGACCAGAGCCACAAGATGGGGACCAGAGCCACAAGATGGGGACCTGGATGGGGAACATTGCCACAGGATGGGGACCTAGATGGGGCACATAGCCCCAAGATGGGGACCTGGATGAGGCACATTAGTACAAGATGGGCGCCAGGATGGGGAACGTTGCCACAGGATGGGGACCTGGATGGGGCACATAGCCACAGGATGGGGACCTGGATGGGGCACATTAGTACAAGATGGGGACTTGGATGGGGAACATTACTACAAGATGTTTTCCATTATTACTATATGATGCTAATTGTAAGACAATATTACTGTATGTGGCCAATTGGGGGAAATAAAATTGTAAAAAAATAAAAAATAAAATAAAGCATGAAAAAATATTGGGCACTAAAAATGCTATTTTATATGTAAACTAAAGTAAACACAAAAAAGTGCACGTTTATTATCGCCACATCCATAACGACCCAAGCCATAAAAAAATAAACACGGCAAAAATGTTCAAAAGGTGTATACAAAAAAAATGGTATCACTAAAAATGTCACATTGAACAAAGAATGCGGCCCCCCAAATTCAAATTTTTTCCATGTGCGGCCCATATACCCAGCCGAGTTTGAGACCCCTGCTGTAGGGGGACAGATTGATCTACTAGTGACTGTTCTGTCCCCATCATTCTTCCTCAGCCGGTGTAAAGAAGCCGGGAAACAAGCGTCGAATGACTTCAATATTGTCGATCGCGGACGTTTAATGGCCTGAACTCAGCGCATGTAAATACAACCAAAATATTTCTGTGTGATGGTGCAATATGTTAGCATTTGGGGCCCCACTATCTCTAAAATAGGCCCTGAGTACAACCAAAGCTAGTCCATACATAGCCCATTCAAAAAGTGTGAAAATATATGTATATGTGGCACCCCAGGGGGTCTGGTTACTACAGTGGAAATACCATATCTGAGAGCGAGCATGGGTTTTCCTGGTCAGGAGCACATTTGCATGCAACGCTTCCTGCCCCAGTCCAGGGAGGGGAGGAACCTGCCATTTATAAACTGGAACTGGGGTGGGGTTAGTTAGTTAGTTCCAGAGAGAGGGACAGGAGCTGAGAGCCAGGGACTGGAACAGCAGAGCTCGTCCTGGCAGAAGACGCAGAGAACCGGACACTGGAGTCCGAGGCTGTGAGGATATTCACATCCAGCAGCAGAAATCACCTGGCAGGGGATTTCAGGTCCTCTGGCCGTAGAAAGTCCGGAAGCTCAGTCACACGCAAGGGACCGGCACCGCCATCGAGGAGCGGAAGAAACCAAAGGCCCCAAGTCACCAGCCATACGGGTGAGCACCACACGGTACACTCAGGGACGTGGGCTACTACACGACTACAGCAAGGTAGCCAGGAAGAGTGCAGTCAGACGGGAAGGCCTACACCTCCAACTGGCCAGGGGGATTCTTGTTCGCTCACAGACTGACCAGACCTCTAATGTTAGCCAGTACTCCCAGCAGGGTCTCCTTCATCACCAACAGTAAAGACCCTGAACTACACTGCACGGACTTTGAGTCATTTCTGCTGCGCCTATGCACCACAACCCTCACCATCTACACACGCTGCCCTGAGGCTATACTCCTCCCGTGGGGAGTTATACTACCCCCTGCTGCGCACACAACATCAGCCTCAGCGGTCTGCCGCGCAGCGGCGGTTCTCAGTGACCGCAATCCACGGGTGGCGTAGTCGGACATTTCAACATTAAAAACCAAGTAAACAGATCCACCACTGGTTTGACCACCCTGAGCCACGGTACCGGCTCGCCGCCATGGAGACTACAACCCCTGACATCACACAGAAACCCGGCTCTGGGTATTCCCACACACACGGCCCAGGGGGCGCATCAACTTTGGCGTAGTCGGCAGGATCTCGTGCCCGCAACCACCGGGTACTGCGTGCCTGAAGAAAGACTGTGATACTTACCGTGGTGAAGTTTCCCGCCATCCGCAGATGTTTTCCCGCCATCCGCAGCCATTTTCCCGCTATTGGGCGCCATTTTTGGGACGCCGCGTGGGAAGAAGAGGGGCGTGGACGCCAAAAGCGCGAAAGAGCTGAAGCCCCACCTTACGTCCTGACACTGCGCAAGGTCCTGGAAGGAGCCCAGCGGACGCCGACGTCACCAACGCGCGACGCAAGGTCCTCGACCCCGACGATCGCCTGCGGAGCCGCGGCCTATGAGAAGAAGCAATGGAAGGTAGGCCACGGTTAACTAGGGGGGAGGAAGACACCAGGAATGGAGGGAGCTCCCACCGCCAGCGCGGCTGCTGCCGCAGTGATGCCGTTCACGATGCCGTATATCCCTGGAGCGTCATGGTTACCCCAGTACTCAGGGGAGTCGCTTACCCTGAGCAACTTTAAAGAAAGACTGTATAGCCTATTCAAAGTATACCCCCCTGTCCGAGGAACATAAAGTGAGCATCCTGATAGGTCAGTTAATTGGAGCAGCCCAAAGAGAAGTGAAGTCCTGGTCAGCCAGGGAAAAGGGGACTGTAAAGGAAATACTGGCCCGTCTAAAGGACACTTTTGATACCCGCACCTCAGCAGAGATCAAGCTAAAATTTTATGGATGCAAACAGCGGGCACAAGACAGTATACGGGACTATGCTTTGAATTTGCAGGAGGCCCTGAGAGCCATTAAGTAGGCAGACCCTGACAGCGTGCGCAATGAGGATAAGCTGTTGACTGAACAGTTCATTGAGGGTCTACTGTCCAGCGCCCACCGAACCCAGTTGCGTGTAATGGCCTTGCAGAACCTTGATTTGGACTTTGCGCTGTAACCCACAGGCGCCCTGCTATCACCTATCACCAGGAGGCGGCACCCTTGCCTGCAGAGCCTGTGGGAGCTGATGCACAGGCTTTGGACAAAGCCCCGGCTGTAGACCTGCACCATTAGGTCCAAGAACTGACCAAAAGCGTTGCCGCGCTAACCAGAACTGTGCAGTCTTTACAGGTGTCTTCCTCAGGAAAGATCCAGCTGGCTTCCAGTCCGGAGGACGTCCCTTGGAGCCAACGGAGGAGGATCCCATCGTCCAGAGGAAGGCCCAGCGACCGCTATGACCAGGACTGACAACCCATCTGCCGCCACTGCAACCAACCAGGACATATGGCAAGGTACTGTCATTTAAATGGGCCCGACCTGGGGCAGAGGGCTGACCCCCAGGCATAAGATCATCAGGCCCATCGAGCTGGCATGATAAGTACATAGGGGGATGACCGGTCTTGCCTGTGGTGCTGGATGGCATTCCTATGAGTGCACTACTGGACACCGGGTCACAGGTAACCACCATCCCCTATGTGCTCTTTAAGCGGTACTGGAATGACTCAGATATTACCCGCTACCCAGATGACGATTTGAGCATCATCGCAAGCCATGGTCAGCCCGTGCCGCAGGTGGGATTCAAGGAGGTGACCATAAAGATTGGTAAAGTTGAACTGCCAGCGCAAGGACTGATTATTGTGGACATTGACCGTCGTGAAAGCCACCCTAAGATAACCTTGGGTACTAATGTTATTGAAAATTGTCTTGCAGAGATAATTCTCATATTACAGCAGGTTGCGGTGAACGCCAGCTCCAGCCAGTAGCGTGTCCCACAAAAAGAGATCAGAGCCCTGATGAAAAGGCAGCAGGTAGAACTGTCTGGTGGTGAGATTGGTAGTGTAAGGATGAGTGACCTGTTCCCTATCGCCATGCCCCCAAAGAGTGAGATGATGATCTGGTGCCGGACTGCAATCGGGTTAAGAGGAAGGGACTACCAAGCCATGGTAGAACCCGTCTACTCAGACAGTAGGCCCACCATTTTGACGGCACGGGGGGTGGTCGATGTACGCCATGGGAGGGTACCCATCTGCATCCTAAACATTGGGGAAAGAGAAGTATACTTGCCCCGGTATGCCACTCTAGCCAAATTGTTCACCGTTAACCAAAACTCCATAAAGGCCGTGAAACCCTTGCCTCCATCTCAACTAGAGGAGGGTAACGGCTCCAAGAAACGAATGGAGGACTGGTGTCAGAAGCTGCATGTGGGCACCGACTCCACTCCCTCACACCAAAAACAGGGAGTCTACCGGGTGGTGCAGGAGTACGAAAGAGTCTTTAGCAAACACCCGCTAGACTTTGGGCAAGTAAAGGGGGGTAGAACACCACATCCCCACAGGAGACCATCCACCCATAAAGGAAAGATACCGACCTGTACCCCCTGCACACTATCAGAATGCCAAGGGGATGTTGCGAGACATGAAGGAGGCTGGGGTAATCAGGGACAGCTGTAGCCCCTGGGCAGCTCCACTAGTTCTTGTGAAAAAGAAAGATGGCACCATGAGAATTTGTGTAGATTACAGAAAGGTCAACCGTATCACACACAAAGATGCGTACCCGTTACCTAGGATAGAGGAATCTTTAGCTGCATTAAAGTCTGCTAACTTCTTCTCCACTTTGGATCTTACTAGCGGGTACTGGCAGGTTCTTGTAGCAGAGGCAGACAAGGAGAAGACCGCGTTCACCACCCCGATGGTTCTCAGCGAATTCAACTGTATGCCGTTCGGGCTCTGCAACGCACCAGGAACCTTCCAGCGGTTGATGGAGTGCTGCCTGGGGCACAGGAATTTCGAGACGGTCCTGCTATACCTGGACGATGTCATCGTGTATTCCAAAACATATGAGGACCATCTGAAACACCTGGCAGAGGTGTTTGACGCCCTGGCAGGCTACGGCCTAAAGGTGAAACCCTCCATGTGTCATCTACTGAAACCAAAAGTACAGTACCTGGGACACGTGGTGAGTGCTGACGGAGTAGCTCCAGACCCTGATAAAATTACAGTGATTAAGGACTGGCCAAGACCCTCCAGCATAAAGGAAGTGCGGCAGTTCCTCGGGTTGGTAGGCTACTACCGAAGATTCATCCCCGGGTTCACCAAAATGGCAGCCCCTATGCAAAACCTCCTGTTGGGTCAGTCAAAGACCAAGAATCAGAAGCCACCCTTCAAATGGGACAAGCTGGAGGATGAGTCTTTCCGCCAGCTGAAGATGGCCCTCACGGGGGATGAGGTCCTGGCTTACCCTGATTACGGCCAGCCTTTCATCCTCCACACGGACACGAGCAACATCGGGCTAGGGGCGGTGCTGTCCCAGATCCAACAGGGCAGAGAACGGGTAATCGCTTATGCCAGCAGGAAACTCCGGCCAACAGAGAGAAACCCCGAAAATTATAGCTCCTTCAAGCTAGAGTTCCTGGCAGTGGTGTGGGCAGTTACAGAACGCTTTAAACATTACCTTGCCTCTTCCAAGTTCACCGTGTACACCGACAACAACCCGTTGACACACCTGGATACTGCGAAACTTGGTGCCCTGGAGCAGAGATGGATGGCCCGCCTATCCAACTATGAATTTACCATCAAATACCAGGCGGGACGCACAAATGCCAACGCAGACACCCTGTCCAGGATGCCGAACTTGCCGGACGGAGGGGAAGATCCAGAAGAACTGGAAGAGATTGAACTCCCTGCGTTCCACCGTCACGAGATTACCCAGTGTTTCCACTGTGTAAGGGACAAGCACTCTGTTCAATCCCTTACCCCACTACAGCTGGGCGGAGACGCAAGACAGTGACCCAGCCGTCCGCCTGGTAAAAGAGATGCTGACACAGGCTGATGCCCGCTTTGACCCAGACGCTCCGGAAGAGACCAAACAGCTGTGGAAGGAGAAGAGTAAACTGTTTCTCAACAAAGGGAAGCTGTGCCGGAGAATTGTTAACTCCCAGACACATGAGCTGACCTGGCAGGTAGGGGTCCCGAGACGAGACGCGGCTATGGTCCTGGAGGCATACCACGACGGAGCAGGGCACTTTGGATGGAAGAAGTTGGAGTTCCTGTTGCGTGAACGGTTCTTCTGGGTAGGCATGAGAGGGGCCATTGAGAGATGGTGCAGAGACTGCGGCCCGTGCAACCTGAGAAGAAAGGACCGTGCCAGCCAGAAGACTCCCCTGCAGCCCATCATCACCAAGCAGCCACTAGAACTGGTAGCCCTGGACCATGTGAAGCTGGCTCCAAGTAGGTCCGGGTACGTCTACGCCCTCACCATCGTAGACCACTACTCCCAGTTCCTGGTGGTGGTCCCTGTCAAGGACTTAACAGCTCAGACAGCAGCTAGAGCCTTCCAGCAGCACTTCTGCCATCCACACGGGTATCCGGAGCAAGTGTTGACTGACCAAGGTCCAGCCTTCGAAGCGGAGGTCTTCCAGGAGTTCTGCAACCTCTATGGCTGCAAGAAGATAAGGACAATGCCCTATCACCCCCAAACCAACGAATTGTGCGAGAAGATGAACCAGGTGGTGATAGACTTGCTGAAAATGTTGCCCCTGGAAGAACGCAGTCTGTGGCCTGAAAAACTGCCTGATCTGGTGGACTTGTATAACCACATCCCAGTAAATTCCACCAACTGCACCCCGGCTTACCTAATGAGAGCAAGACCTGGTAAGCTGCCTATTGACCTGGATATGGGAGTTCTGAGACCCGAGGACACCTCGCCAGAGGCAGACTGGGATACAGAATGGCAGCAGCAGTACCGGAAAGTGCAGGAGAGTGTTGAGAGAAGTTTGTCTCAAGCAAGAGAAAGGCAAGAGAGGACTTACAACCAGCATGCTCCCTCTGTTCCCCTGGCACCTGGAGAGCAGGTCTTGAAGAGGAAGAGGCGGCTCCATAAGTTGGATGACCAGTGGGAGAAAGACTCGTACACAGTACTGCCCTCAAGTCATGAAAACCCGAAAGTATGCGTTATCAGTAAGGATGGAGGAGAGAACACAGCCACTGTCTCTAGAGACCACCTGAAGAAGTGTCCCGAGCAGCTGCAAAGCACTGAATAAGACTAAGATAGCCCTCAACCCGCAGAGGAAAGGGAAGAATTGGTCAGTACAGTACTCGGAGAATTTCCCCGGTACTGGACACAAATTAACAACGCTATTGTGGTACCCGTCCTTACCTTTCTCCAGCCAGCCCCTCAAGGGCCTACAGAAGAGCAAGTAGTGTTGGAAGAGCAACCGGCCCCGGAGGCAGAGAATTCCATACCAGCAGCCCAGGAGAATCAACCCTCTGCTAGTAGTGAGCCTGCCGTGCCCGTGGTAAGCCAAAGAGTACGCAGAAAGCTGCCCAACCGACCCTAACATCTCCAAACACCTGTACTGCAGACACTAGCGAGCCCACTACATAAGGGGTGGAAACAGGGGACCCAGAAAGAACACCACCAGATAGTGTGTTACGTAGGTCCACAAGGAGCACTAGAGGTCAGAAGCCAGCTCGCTGGAGAATCTAGGAGAAATGATATATACCTGTATATTGCAAATGTTGTAATGTTTTATGTTTGTTACCTGAATACTGATTATGTTTCTCAAGTTACCCGACAGGGTCTATGGACGGACAGGTTATGGACAATGAATAACCGGAACTGTACCTTGTAAATAGTTGCACCTGTTAAGTGCCCCTTTTGTGCCAGACCACAGAACAAAAACCCGTGGAGGTGGCTGAAGACGTGGTCCAACACCGGATCATCGATGCCCTGTAGCCACCCCAGGGCCTACGTGGAGGGTTTGGGACGGATCCCTCAAAATGCATCTTGGGTGACATGGACACCTGGTTACGGAAGCGCCGTGACCTATCAAGACTGAACTCCTTGTACATATATTGTTGTGTTATTGTTTATACCCTGTTATGTGTGTTTTCAAAAAAAAAAGGTGTTTAGTCCCGGAGTACTAAAGTTTACTAGGGGGGAATGTGGCACCCCAGGGGGTCTGGTTGCCACAGTGGTAGAAATACCATGTCTGAGAGCGATCATGGGTTTTCCTGGTCAGGAGCACATTTGCATGCAACGCCTCCTGCCCCAGTCCAGGGAGGGGAGGAACCTGCCCTTTATAAACTGGATCTGGGGCGAGGTTAGTTAGTTAGTTCCAGAGAGAGGGATAGAGCAGCAAGGAGCCCTGTAGGAGACAGGAGCTGAGAGCCAGGGACTGGAGCAGCAGAGCTCGTCCTGGCAGAAGACGCAGAGAACCTGACACCGGAGTCCGAGGCTGTGAGGATATTCACATCCAGCAGCAGTAACCACCTGGCAGGGGATTTCAGGTCCTCTGGCCGTAGAAAGCCCGGAGGCTCAGTCACACGCAAGGGACCGGCACCGCCATCGAGGAGCGGAAGGAACCAAAGGCCGCAAGTCACCAGCCATACGGGTGAGCACCACACGGTACACTCAGGGATGTGGGCTACTACACGACTACAGCAAGGTAGCCAGGAAGAGTGCAGTCAGATGGGAAAGCCTACACCTCCACCTGGCCAGGGGGATTCTTATTCGCTCACAGACTGACCAGACCTCTAATGTTAGCCAGTACTCCCAGCAGGGTCTCCTTCATCACCAACAGTAAAGACCCTGAACTGCACTGCACGGACTTTGAGTCATTTCTGCTGCGCCTATGCACCACAACCCTCACCATCTACACATGCTGCCCTGAGGCTATACTCCTCCCGTGGGGAGTTATACTACCCCCTGCTGCGCACACAACATCAGCCTCAGCGGTCTGCCCCGCAGCGGCGGTTCTCAGTGACCGCAATCCACGGGTGGCGTAGTCGGACATTTCAACATTAAAAACCAAGTAAACAGATCCGCCACTGGTTTGACCACCCTGAGCCACGGGACCGGGTCGCCGCCACGGAGACTACAACCCCTGACATCACACAGAGACCCGGCTCCGGGTATTCCCACACACACGGCCCAGGGGGCGCGTCATATATAAAGGCATATACGACTAGTAATGCTAACTGTAGAATACCATGCTACAAACATAACAAATGCTAATAAATGTACAGAAAAAGTAATGCATCAAGCTCATGTGTAGAAATGAAGCCTACCTAGTGATGTCCGGAGCCTCTCCATAGACTTCAATAGGCAGCTTCTATTGTATTCCTCACTGAGTTATCAGTCTGTCTTGTCTTTAGCTTGATGGATTTTACCTATTCTTCAGAGGACGCTACATTCACAAATCCTTGTCTATTTCTATATCCTTGTAAAACAGAACCTTTTTCTCCCATGTGTCTCCGCATTGTCTCCATTTTATATCCGTGTTGTATAGATATATTTTTTCCTCATACATTTGTAAAAACTGAAGCAGGTAGACTGTCTGAACTTTTATTTATCCATTGACTATTAATGGATCTATTAAAAATGGATGAAACAACTGATGGAGCACTAAAGGAAAAGAAAAGTCTTCAGTGCTTCATCCGTTGTACATGGATTTCCTTAGACTTTAATGGCTGAGTCTGATCTGCAAAATGAATGAGAATAGAACCTGCTCTGAGTCTCACGGATTAGACATGGAACTGTTATTAAAAAACAGACGGCACATGGACTAGTGCAATAAATGTCATGCTACGTTCACACATTCAGTATTTGGTCAGTATTTTACATCAGTATGTGTAAGGCAAAACCAGGAGTGGGTGATAAATGCAGAAGTGGTGACGTGTTTCTATTATACTTTTCCTCTGATTGTTCCTCACCTGGTTTGGGCTTAGAAATACTGAGGTAAAATACTGACCAAATATTGAACGTGTGAATATGGCCTGAAAGTGGTGGTCTGATATTTCATTAAATTAACCTGGTGTCTACAGCTCTGACTAGTGATGTAGAGGTGAATGAATCTCACTTTGCATTCCTATGAGAGTCACATCAAGGCTCATTATATAGAGAAATTGTCTTCCACATCGTGTATAAGATCCTGTAGGATTCTGAGAGTCAGAAGTAACGTGGGACGACCGAAAGACCAAAATGGAGTGGACAGCTCCCCAACAAAGCGATTGATAAAACTGATTTCCCCTATGAGCAAAGGAGCATTGCTTTAATCACATTTTTATTTTTTCTCTTCTGCACAAAAAAGCCTTTAAATTTGACAAGTCAATGATTTCCATTGTACTGACTGCAATAGTGTATGGCACTATTCCTGCAAGAGGATCCAAACTGAACCACCAGTGCAGGCCCGGGACAAGGGGTAGGCACCCGCCTAGGGCGCTACCTCTCTGAGGTGGGAGCAGTTTAAGAAAAAAAATTGTCATTATTGAACGCCTGCAGTCAACTGGCACCTTCCTCCTGCCGCAAACATTCAGCATGCTGACAGCCAGTACACAGGAACAAAGGTGAGCGGAGTCAGTGGGTCACTAACACCGCTCAACGCCTGCGCCCCTGTTCTCATTCCCTCTCTGCATTGAAATGCATTTGTGTCTTTAAGACAATGTGAACGCTGCCCCCAGGACAGGAGCAGAGGAGCTGTAATCAGGTTGATGTTCTGGCGGTAATTCCCGCAATACGTAGGCTATGGACAGTCTGCCCCCTGTTAGAGGATGGCGCCACACAGGAATACGGCAGTAGAACAACCATCGGTTTTGTTACAAGCTGCATCTATTGTATCTCATTAATTGAAACCAAACGGCCCCCATTATAATTAAGCTATATTAGTTTCCATGACTATTCTTGGGTCTGACATTGTAAAGGAAGTGGTCATCAGAGCTTGTTACCTGATGGATCAGACGAGGAAGTTAGAGGTCCAGTTACCATAGAGTCTCACCTATTCCTTTTCTTGGGGGGGAAGCCATTTGCGTCATCTGCCTAAGGCAGCAAAAAACCTTATCATGATATTAATAAAAATACCAAAAAGCATGTCTGTAATATAACCAAAAGCAACATAGATGTTTTATATATTTATTTTTATGCATAAAAGTTGTTAATATTATGCAAATATATAAAAAGAAAGTGTGTAGATATAGTCACTTTCTGTGGAAAGGAGCAGATGATGATGATTCCGCTCCTCAGGCCTCGGCTTACACTTCTGCCGCTTTTGGACATCCAGGTCTGGATCACACATGAGAGAGGAGAAGAGCAGGAATGTGTGACTTGTGATCTGTATAGTTGGAGTTTTCCTGGATTCCTTCAGCATCGCGATTAGCCATATGGCCTTCTGTCTGACCATGGTCAGGAAGGTGAAGGAGCAGCCGCTTCCTTCTGTCTGACCATGGCCTGGTAGAGGAAGGAGCAGCCGCTTCCTTCTGTCTGACCATGGCCTGGTAGAGGAAGGAGCAGCCGCTTCCTTCTGTCTGACCATGGCCTGGTAGATGAAGGAGCAGCCGCTTCCTTCTTTCTGCACAAGACCAAGTAGGAGAAGGAGCAGCCGCCTCCTTTGTCTGTACATGGCCAAGTAGGAGAAGGAGCAGCCGCTTCCTTCTGTCTGACCATGGCCTGGTAGAGGAAGGAGCAGCCGCTTCCTTCTGTCTGTACATGGCCAAGTAGGAGAAGGAGCAGCCGCTTCCTTCTTTATGTCCATATCTTGTAGTCGTCTCCTTACCACCACATTGTAGATGAGTCGTCCAGATGGTGACATAACAAGTATGGCTGAAAGAAATCCTTCAATTTCAGCCCTTAATTACTTGCTATGTTGATCCAGAGGAAGGCGAAAAATAACCCTGAGGACTCGTTGTTGGATCATCCTCATATCAAGGGAAAAAATTCCTTCCTGACCCCAAATATGGCGATCGGAATAAATCCCTGGATGTGTGGTCTCAAATCTACTTGGATGTTATGTGGTGGAAGCTCGGTAGGTTTGTCACAGTCCGGTAAATAAGAAAGTCCAGTGTAATTGTCTCATCCGATTAATGTAAATCTTCATTCCTGGATGTTACTGGAATGGGGCTGATTTTTATCAGCCTAATACTCCTGCTGGAAGAAGAGAAATATACACGTCTGAGAATCAGCCCCTCACATACAGCATATACAGTACTAGGGGGATATAGCGATAAGGTGTATAGTGGGTAAGTGTGTTACTGGGTAGTGATAACACTTTGGATGTCTGTATGTGCTGTACTTACATAGTAATATGGGAATGGTGGGTCGGATCTGCGGGACTCCACATCGCTCCAGTCTATAGAATAGAAAAACGTATGTGATCTGATGGACGATGTAATGGCAGATCGGGCAGATGGAGTTTTGCAGAGAAGCTAGAAAATGAAAACAAAGCATTAGTCATTATATTATGTATTATTACTGATAAATTATTACACAATGTCTATGGACTGTACATATCTTATCTTCTATATCTTCTTGTAATCCCCTATTATCATTGTCCATCTGATCTTACTCACCCGTTTTATGATATCCATGGTATGACAGCAGATCCCAGGTGGAAAAGAAGGGATGTCGTCATACAGAGACTGGTGGTATTCGTCCATTGTGCCTCTGGTATAGAATGGCCAGTCACCTACAGTCATCATATATAAGATGACGCCAAAGGAAAAGGAGTCTGCCAGATGGTTGTATCCTTCACCGTCCATTACCTATGGGAACATGAGATTGGAGAGAATCTGAATATACCGGGAAGGGGATTTACACACAGAGACTATGAGGACCTGTCTGTGATTAGATATGAGCAGAATACATTGGGATCAGATTATCCCTCAATCCTACTATCGACATCAATCACACAGAGATGTTCCTTACCTCGGGCGCTATGTAACCCTTAGTGCCAGTAGTATATTCCACTATGTCACCCTCAAATACATTCATGGCTGCTAAGACAAAGTCTGAGATTTTGATGTGTCCGGTGTCTTGAAGGAGGATGTTCTCTGGCTTCAGGTCACTGCAGGGAGAAGGATCAGATACTGATTGTGAGGACAATTCATGGAAAGAACTTTCTACAATAGATATGTAAGGAGACAACAAAGAGTCACAGGTGACAGATTTATGAAGGTGAAATGATTACCTATGTATGACGCCGCATTCATGCAGGAACTGGAGTCCGCACACCATCTCTGCCGCAAAGAGTCTGTGGAGTAGAAAGGATGGATCAGTGGTTACATGCACAATCATACAGAGAACATGAGGAGATCACACACGTGTCCTTTTCACATCATTAGTTTCTCCTGTTGTCGTTGTCCATTGATCTAAGACTACAATGTGCCGGCAGCGGATTACTAACATTCAGTACAAGACATTTACCTTATTGTCTTTGTGTTAAACATCATTGAATCTTTCATGTGGCCAAACAGGTCTCCGCCGACCATATAGTCCATGGCTATTTCATACTCCGTAGGTGTTTCCCTAAACGCCCGCATAGTCATTAGGTAGGGGCATCCGGCAGCCATTCTCAGGACTTCTAGCTCTGTAGAGATTAAGTCCTCACAAGAACTTTTGTCCATGATTTTGATGGCCAGCAGTCCTTCACTGACTGGATCTGATGCCAAGACAACCTGGAGAAAAATCACAACAGATCAGACCAAACTCTCATCTACTACTGTGTAGTAGTTCACTAGTTTATCCCAATTATCATTACATATGAGCATCCTGTAATGAATATGTACATCTCTCCTGTGTATCTGGTGCAGGATACATTGGGGAACACGGACAAATATAAATTGACACTTACTTTTCCATAGTTTCCTTTTCCAAGAACTTTCTAGAACTCGAGATTGGAAAAGTCTATAGGTTGGACTGTGTGGACCAGTTCTCTTTGGTCAGAAATCTGGAAACTGGCATCATCAAGGCCTTGTGCCGGCATGTCCGTTGTGTCGTAGGGCGCCTTATCGATTCCATCTGCTGAGATGATATAAAAAATTTGAACCCCTTAGTGAACACATTATTGGAAATGACTACCTCAGCCTGCTGAAAGCCCCTGTCTTTTCCTCCTCCTGTTAAGACCAGCCTGGCTTAATTTCATATGAGAATGTTAATTTAGCTATATACAGTTCTGTCACAGTGTCTAGTAGAAGCGATCAGAAAATCGCAGGTTCAAGTCCCCAAAGGAGACTAAAGAAATGGAGTAACAAAAAAAAGTTAAAAAAATAATAAAATGTAAAAAAAATACTTCCCCATTAATAATAATAATAATAATAGTAATAATTTGAATATCTAGTATAACCACATCTGGAACATTAATTAACCCAAACAGTAAACACTGAAAGGAGAAAATAAATGTAAAGACCAGAATAGGGTTTTTGTGAGGGCGCAGTATACATCTAATAAATTGTAATAAAAGATATCACAATGTCTTGTCTACCCGAGAAAGTTATCTATAAAAGCTATAACTTGTCACGCAAAAAAAAACAAATCAAGTCCTCGCACAGCTCCATCCAGCTATCAAAATCCAAAAGATATAATGTCTCAGAATATAGGGACACAAACCAATTTATTTTTTATAAAATTCCTAATTTTCTTCTACCAGTTCAGTGAATTATAACCCCTATGCCTGTTCAGCATTATCATAGTTGTAACTGACATGGAGAATCATTCTGTCAGGTCATTTTTACCACTCAATGAACATCTAGAAAAAAAACAATGGCGGAATCACTTTTTTTCCACAATTTTACCACATTTTGAATCTTTTTCCCCATTTTCCAGAACATTGAATACTAAAATAAATAATGTTCAAAACTACAGCTCGGTCCACTAAAAAATCAAGTCCGCATACAGCTACATTGGGAGACAAATTAAAAAATAAATAGTTATGGGTTTTCGAAGGAGGAAGGAAAAAACAACGAAATGTTACCCGGTCAAGAAGGGGTTAACAAATATAGCTAAAAGAAAATATTATAATTTTAAATACAATTATGTAAATGAGCAGGAAATGTCTAATATTTGGGCTCTCATTTATCAAAACTGTCCAATAATAAAACTGTCCCTGTTGCCCATAGCAACGAATCACAGCATAGATTCCATCTCTTAACATTCTATGGAACAATGAAAGCTGCATTGTGATTGGTTGCTATGGGCAACAAGGACAGTTTTTCTGCACTTTTGATAATTGATGCCAGTACATAATATTAGGAGTATAATCCTCCTCACCCCCAGTCTTATTACACTGAGCAGATCCATCTTACCTGGTCCATCTGTATCCAGTGATGTGTTTGGTGGAGAAACACTCAGCTGTTTGTTCTCTGGGATGGAGATGTTTTCAGCTGATGACCTCGACCTCCGCAATGCACCATTCCCATTTATAATGGGGTTGGCATAGATGAGACGTCTTCTACATTGGACAACCCAGTCTCTGCTGTTCCTGATCCTCTTCTGGGCTGCCGCTCTTTGTAGTTTCGGTGCCTCCAGACTTTCAGATCTGGAGGATGTCACTTGTCTTGGTGTCTCTTGGAGAACCTCTTCCAGCTCTAACTCTGCGCTGATGTTTCTCCTCTTATTGAGGATGGCTTCTTTGTTTCTCCTCCGTATTTCAGGGACCAGATCTCCGAGTTTTTTCAAGGAGATAAGAATGGCCTTCTGAAGCTCAGCGGAGGCTGCAGAGTGAGACTCCGTGAGGGTCTCCATTTTCCTTCTCTCTGTAAGGATCTCATGTCTTTTGGTCTTTCTCATTTTGTCTAGAATTTTACTTTTGGACGCCTTTTTTGAGGCGTCAGTGTCAATGTCCGGTAGTATAAAGTCTTTTCGCCCTAAAGCGAACAATAGTACCTGCTCTTCATTTATTCCTCTCTTCTCTCTGAGAACCCGATCTCTTTGGGCTCTTCTTCTCTCTTTATCCATTTTAAAATCAATTTTTGCTTCGTTTGTCACGAAAAACAAAAGGGGCTGCCTCACCCTTGGGAGTCTGTAAGGCAGTGGTTTCCCTTAGGACGGAACACTGGGATATAGAATGCAGTGATGTCATCACATCACTTGTGACATCATTTTTATTCTAATGTCACAATGATAGATAGATAGATAGATAGATAGATAGATAGATAGATAGATAGATAGATAGATAGATATCAAATTTGAAGGATGGGGAACCAAACTTTTGCAGATGTATACATACAATATACAGATATACACGGGGTGCACATTTTGTATTTTTAATGATTAATTTTATTATTGAACAACTACAGTGCTGCTGGTTAATCATAAAGGTTAATAAAATCCAAAACCTGAATATTTGCAAAAATAAAAGTGAGGTTTTGTCTTTCTTAGGCCACATTCACACATTCGGTATTTGGTCAGTATTTTGCATCAGTATCTGTAAGCCAAAACCAGGAGTGGAAGAATCAGAGTTAAAGTATAATAGAAACACGTGACTACTTCTGTATTTATCACCCACTCCTGGTTTTAACTTACAAATACTGATGTAAAATACTGACCAAATACTGAATGTGTGAATGTGGCCTTAGGGGAATATCTCTGTGTGCAGAACTGTTAATCAAAGAAATCAAAATATTAAAAAATACATTTCTGACATTTAAGAAAATATATCTGTGATCATGACGGTGTATGGCACAAATCGTTCTCCTGAAACCATCCCTCATATTAATTATTTTCTTTCTCCCCAAGCAGTGTCTCATACCACTTAACTTATAATAAATGATACACAGGAGACTTTCTTTTTTGGATATAATTTGCCATATCGGCCATTTATTGACAAACAACAATAACCAATGAAAGAATTGGCGGAGGTCCTTGGGGCTACAAGATCCGGCACATGTAGAACAAAGCATTTTTCCATAGAATTATTTTACCCTCAGCCGTAACCCCAAGCTCAAGGGCACCACACCACAATCAGTGGTAAAGGAAACACCACCACTGGCTCCAAGAGTACACCCCAGTCCAGAGCCCCACTAAGTGCCAGATCAGCCAATTAGTAATTCCATCCTGAAGGGAACCATCTCTGTAAATTCCCACCCATAAAAAATTCCACCAACCCCAAAGACACCCCCTACTGCCCCAGCCACTGTGACTCACAGTAAAAATTTATAACCTTCATCATAAGCCCGAGCCATAAAACATAACAATATACAGTACAGACCAAAAGTTTGGACACACCTTCTCATTTAAAGATTTTTCTGTATTTTCATGACTATGAAAATTGTACATTCACACTGAAGGCATCAAAACTATGAATTAACACATGTGGAATTATATACTTAACAAAAAAGTGTGGAACAACTGAAAATATGTCTTATATTCGAGGTTCTTCAAAGTAGCCACCTTTTGCTTTGATGACTGCTTTGCACACTCTTGGCATTCTCTTGATGAGCTTCAAGAGGTACTCACCGGAAATAGTCTTCCAACAATCTTGAAGGAGATCCCAGAGATGCTTAGCACTTGTTGGCCCTTTTGCCTTCACTCTGCGGTCCAGCTCACCCCAAATCATCTTGATTGGGTACAGGCCTGGTGACTGCGGAGCACCCCATCACTCTCCTTCTTGGTCAAATAGCCCTTACACAGCCTGGAGGTGTGTTTGGGGTCATTGTCCTGTTGAAAAATAAATGATGGTCCAACTAAACGCAAACCGGATGGAATAGCATGCCGC
The DNA here is from genome assembly GCF_046119375.1 of Phyllobates terribilis. Classification (NCBI taxonomy): domain Eukaryota; kingdom Metazoa; phylum Chordata; class Amphibia; order Anura; family Dendrobatidae; genus Phyllobates; species Phyllobates terribilis. The sequence goes on along the minus strand of NW_027363798.1, from coordinate 320,710 downwards.
TGCAAGACGCTGTGGTAGCCATGCTGTTTCAGTATGCCTTCAATTTTGAATAAATCCCCAACAGTGTCACCAACAAAGCACCCCCACACCATCACACCTCCTCCTCCATGCTTCACGGTGGGAACCAGGCATGTAGAGTCCATCCGTTCACCTTTCCACTGGTCTAATGTCCATTCCTTGTGTTCTTTAGCCCAAACAAGTCTCTTCTGCTTGTTGCCTGTCCTTAGCAGTGGTTTCCTAGCAGCTATTTTACCATGAAGGCCTGCTGTACAAAGTCTCCTCTTAACAGTTGTTGTAGAGATGTGTCTGCTGCTAGAACTCTGTATGGCATTGACCTGGTCTCTAATCTGAGCTGCTGTTAACCTGAGATTTCTGAGGCTGGTGACTCGGATAAACTTATCCTCAGAAGCAGAGGTGACTCTTGGTCTTCCTTTCCTGAGGCGGTCCTCATGTGAGCCAGTTTCTTTGTAGCGCTTGATGGTTATTGCAACTGCACTTGAGGACACTTTCAAAGTTTTCCCAATTTTTCGCACTGACTGACCTTCATTTCTTAAAGTAATGATGGCCACTCGTTTTTCTTAACTTAGCTGCTTTTTTCTTGCCATAATACAAATTCTTACAGTCTATTCAGTAGGACTATCAGCTGTGTCTCCACCTGACTTCTGCACAACACAACTGATGGTCCCAACCCCATTTACAAGGCAAGAAATCCCACTTATTAAACCTGACAGGGGACATCTGTGAAGTGAAAACCATTTCCGGTGACTACCTCTTGAAGCTCATCAAGAGAATGCCAAGAGTATGCAAAGCAGTCATCAAAGCAAAAGGTGGCTACTTTGAAGAACCTAGAATATAAGACATATTTTCAGTTGTTTCACACTTTTTTGTTAAGTATATAATTCCACATGTGTTATTTCATAGTTTTGATGTCTTCAGTGTGAATGTACAATTTTCATCGTCATGAAAATACAGTAAAATCTTTAAATGAGAAGGTGTGTCCAAACTTTTGGTCTGTACTGTATATATTTCCATTAGACATCTCTAAATTCCCTGAAAAAAGAGGGTGTGCAGGTGAGACTTTTCCCATTGCTCTCCCCACAGGAATGGCCCCTTTTCCCACACTTTCCTTTTATACCCCCTTTTACTATCCCCTCCCACTCCCTATTGATCCAATCCCATAGACCCCATTCAAACTTTATTTTCCTCTCCTGGCCCAATCACCGTCATGTGGGCCTCTGCTTATAAGTACGGCTCTGGCCCCTTTAATATAGCCGCCCTTCTGTTCACTACCAGTCATAAGCCGCCCATCCATGAAGTCTGTTGCAATCATCCTTTTCGGTAACACCAACCACAGCCTCCCAGACCCCGGCATTGGATGCATTGATACATAATGATTTAAAGATTCACAATTGGATTCAGGTCTGGGCATGAGTGGACACAGACAATTCCACCTGTTTTGGAAGTGGTAGTGGCCACTCTTACCTTTTGGACCCCTGTGTAGCTACACAAGTTGTACCAGGTTTGCACCTGGGTCTGGGGAAAGTGAGCTCATCAATGTTTTCATCATCCAGGAACTGCCTTCCCAGTATGGCACATGAGGAAGGGTATTGTCCTGCACTAGGAGGAACCAAGGGTCCACTGCACCACGGTAAGTTCTGACATTGGCTCTAAGGATTTCATCCGTGTACCTAACAGCAGTCAGGTTGCCGTTGGCTATCACATGGTGCCCATCATGCTGGGTGGCGGTGCAGACTGAATAACATTCACCACGGCGTCTCCAGACTTTCACATCTATCACTTGCTCAATGTGAACCTGCTGTCACCTGTACAGAGAACGTAGGACCTGATAATTCTGGTGTTCTCAGGTGTATGCCAATTGAGATGCAAGGTGCTGAGCTGTGAGTAAGGTCCTATTACAGGACGTCGGGCCCTCATACCGCCATCATGGAGTCTGCTTCTGACAATTTTGGGTGTAACGTGCTTCTGGTTATGTTGTAGGGCCTTTGCAGTCCTCCTGTTCATCCTTACACAAAGGAGCAGATATTGGTCCTGATGTTCGGTTGATGCTCTTCTACAGTTCTGCTCCATAAATTTAGAAGCTGCTTAAGGAGTTCACGTGTGTGGGGTGCATGCGTGGCGCCCCTGAGGGTTCGGTCGCCACAGAGGTACTGCATCGTGCGCTGCAATACATGCTGCTGGCCAATCAGAGGCCAGCGGCGGCTGGATAATCAGAAGCCAGCGGCGGCCGGCCAATGAGAGGCCAGCGGCTGCCGGCCAATCAGAGGCGAGCTTGACTTCGGCCGGCCAATCAGCGGCTGCCGACCAATCAGAGGCCAACATGACGTCGGCCGGCCAATTAGAGGCCAGCGGCTGCCGGCCAATCAGAGGCCAGCGGCTTCCGGCCAATCAGAGACCAGCATGACGTCGGACGGCCAATCAGAGGCCAGCGGCTTCCAGCCAATCAGAACCCAGAATGACGTCGGCCAGCCAATCAGAGGCCTGGGGCTGCCGGCCAATCAGAGGCCAGCATGACATCAGCCGGTCAATCAGAGGCCAGCGGCTGCCTGGCAATCAGAGGCCAGCAAGACGTCGGCCAGCCAATCAGAGGCCAGTGGCTTCCGGCCAATTAGAGGCGAGCATGACGTCGGCCGGCCAATTAGAGGCCAGCGGCTGACGGCCAATCAGAGGCCAGCGGCTTCCGGCCAATCAGAAGCCAGCATGACGTCGGCTGGCCAACAGAGACCTGCGGCTTCTGGCCAATCAGAGACCAGCATGACGTTGGCCGGCCAATCAGAGGCTAGCGGCTTTCGGTCAATCAGAGGCCAGCATGACGTCGGCCGGCCTCAGAGGCCAGCAGCCGCTGGCCTCTGATTGACCGGCAGCGTGTATTGCAGCGCACGGGTCTGGCAAGTTCGTGCGCTGCAATACACTTCAGCTCGATGTGTTTCCGTCCGAGAGAGAACGCACATCTAGTTGCAGTAGCGAAGCTGGTGTCGGCACTCAGCGGGCTCAGAGTTCTCCCCCGCCGGGCCCGATCCAGTAGCGCTAATGCTGCGGCCATGGCGCGCGTGCCCACCAGGAGGGCTCTGCCTGCCCCCTCTGCATGCGTGCCATAGGTTCGCCAGCACTGGTTTAAAGCATTTCTTCTTGTACAGCTGACGACCCAAAATTGGTGATTTTCTGAAAAAAAAAAAATGGCCAGTATGCATTATATATGGTGGAACTGAAAATCTATCATCTGGATAAGGGGGTGGTCTTCACAGAGGCGGTCTATGGAGAGATTTCACTTTATAAGAAGCACATACCATGGAATACCGGGGTGAAGCCTTTTGGGTACTTATGTTGTACCAATCCGGAATGATCCACTATAGTCTATCCTTCTATAGTTCTTCTTTTACAATTTCTGCTGGTCGATATATGGACGTATTAGCTCTATGCTAACAGGCACTCCCTTAGTATAGCTCATGTAATGCACAGCACCACAATTTTGCAGGTTCTGACTACTGTGTAAAAAAAAAAAACACCCAGAGACAGGCCATAATCTTATAGTCTGGGTGTGAATACGCTGTAGGTATAGCTACACTTTTGTTGTGGAAATTTTGGTAATTTTATTTACCTTTTTGCATTGAGGCTTGTGAGAAATCCTTAAATATGCTGCAGATTTCTCCTGTATGATGCTGACCAATCATAAGCAAGCAGCAACACTCAAAGAAAAGAAGAACACGCCCCCACCATAGCTCAAAGCGGGTTTCTTAGGGTATAAAGCTACGTTCTCACAATGAGTTTTTAGTGAGTTTTTACGCTGCATATTTTAGAAATAATGCAAGTAACCTATCTTAATGGGTGCAGAAATTCTGCAACATCAAAAAACTCACCAAAAGCTCATCGTGGGAACCTAGCCTAAGATGTATAATGATGGCGAGTCCTGATCTCCTGGTCTAACCTTCTGCATGATTAGAAAGCAGAGATAACAGCTCTTAGACAAGGAAGGAGCCACACAGCTGAGTTTCTCTGTGTCACATTACAAACCCTTTTATTGACTCTCCTGATTATGGAGTGTGTCAGTATCACACTTATGTCTTTTGTACTCAAGCAACTTGTATTCTCTCTGCAGTGATATTAGGCTGTTATTACACCTCACACAGGAGCAGTGTGTTCTGGGTTACTTCTATGGTGAAATGTAATGACAGTCTCCTCTAATCTCACTGCAGAATCAGTACAAGTTGAGCACAACGGATCTAAGTGTGATACTGACGCTGTGCTCTCATTTATGGACAGGTAGTATGAGAGAGGCGCAGTACAGCAGAGGTGAGAGTGCCATAAGAGGAGGAGAGCTGTTAGAAAGGTTTGTAATGTTGCACAACTAAACTCTCTTGTGATGCCCCTTCACCCATAGAGACCTTAACTGAAAGGTATTAGTCAGTTGTGTGCTCTACTCATGAAGGAGGTTAGCCCAGGAGACCAGGTCTGTATCCTTACATCTCAGACACTGAGAAATCTGCTCTAAGCTATGGTGGGGATGTGATCATCTTTCTTTTCAGTGTTGTCGTCTGCTTATAATTGGTCAGCATCATGCAGGGAGAAGAATTTCGCACCCCCAGTGAAAACTCTGATAACATCTACTTGGACTTAATTTTTTTTAACTCATTAGGTGCCAAATACTTTCATTGCTAATATCTCCGCAAATGAAAGATAAAATAGAAAAAAAAAACATGAAAAATTTGGTGACAGGTCCTCTTTAGGATAAGACAACCCCTTTAAATGTAAGAATTGAATTTTAGTCGAAAAAATGTATGCAACAAAAATGCCACATGTGATTTGATCCAAAAACATGCTGCATTTCAGGATGAGAGAAGCAAGTATTTGCAAAAAAAAGTTAAAAGGGGTGTTCACTGTTATGATATTGATCACTTATACTTAGGATGGACCACCAAGATCAGATTGGTAGAGTTCCAACACTCTGCCACCCCATTGATTCCATGCTGGAGCTGGTAACAGCTGATTGGTGGTGTTAGGATTTGGACACCTATCAATCTGATACTACTGACTTATATTGATGCCTTCTCCTAATTGATAAGTGGTAGCATACCCCTTTAAAACAATACGTAGTTTTTATTTAGTTGTAAGATGAAAGTGACTCTACACATTAAGGCGTGTCATGGTCTGAGCACAAAATGATTCTAAGATTAGTTGCTGGCCTCTTGACCTGAACTTAAGAGCTTAAGGCCATGTTCATACATTCAGTAATTTGGTCAGTATTTTACCTCAGTATTAGGAAGCCAAAACCAGGAGTGGAACAATTAGAGGAAAAGTATAATAGAAACACGTCACTGATGAAACTTACTGAACGTGTGAAGGTGCCTAATAGAGACGCTGTGGAGAAGGACAGGAGCGCACACAAAATAGGGCAATAGCGTCTGATAAGGGGTCGGGATAATTGATGGCAGCGCTCACCTAGAGGTGTTGTGTGCAGTCACCACAGCTATAATGGTGTAGAAAGCCGCTGCTGCCCTGTGGCTGGAGGAAAGGTTCTTCAAGAGGTGGAATGGCAAAAATGGAAGCTGGCACATTTAGGTGGGCTGTGCTGCGGGAGTGAAGAGCTTGTTTTTTTTTATACCTTGAGAAAGGCCCTGGTCCATTGCAGAAACGCATTGATATTAATAAAAAACGTTTGGGAATCCCAAGGCTCTTCATTCCCACAGTGCAGCCCACCTAAACGTGCCAGCTTCCATTTCTGCCAATGTGGCCTAATAGACGTATATGAGGCTGTCAAAGATCGGAGCAGGAGACTCACAAACAGCTTGTGCATCACGATCTATGACACACAGATGTGTGAATACGCCATTACTCTCATATAAGATTACCTGCATCAAGTTTCAAAGGAGCAATTGTAACCCTCTTTCAATTATTTAAAGGGATTTTCCCACAAACAAAATTCATTTTAATCAATAGATCTTGGAATAATAATAAGTTCCACAATTGGATGTGTTTAAATAAAATGTTCCTGTGCTGAGATAATCTTAGAAATATGCCCCTGCTGTGTACTGTGTAACGTCTGACCATACAGGAACATTGTCTGAACATACCTCATCTCCTGGACGGGGAGGATGCAAGAGAGTATACAGACATTACAGCCGGGGATCACAGCCGATTCTTTATGTGAGGTAAAACAAGTTTTTAAACAGGCAGGGAAATGTTTTACCTCACAGAATCAGCTGCCATCCTGTGGTGTCCTGTCTGTGACGCGCCCCCTGGGCCATGTTGTTAGGGATACCCGGAGCCGGATCAGATGGGGGTTGTAGTCTCCGAGTGGCTGTGACCCGGTCCGTGCCCAGGGTGTCAAACTCAGTGTGCGGCAGTCCTTGCAGATGTTCTTAGTGTCGACTACGCCACCCGTTGATTTGCGGTCAAAAGGCCGCCGCTGCAGGATGGTCCGCTGAGGCTGGTGGTGTGTGTGCAGCTGTGGTAGTATAACCCCCAACGGGAGGGGTATAGCCTCAGGGGGTCAGACGTGGAGGATGGTGGTTGTGAAGGTGCAGCAAGGAGACTCAGAGGCATGAAATGCAGTTTCAGGGTTTTTACTCACTGGTGTTGCTCGGGTCACTCTGTACAGCAGTGACCACCCAAGCCGTGCTGCGTCCACCAGGTGCGGGACTCGGTCAACTCCCGGGCAATTCCTGAGTATGGTCCTGAGCTCCCTTCTTCTCTCTCTCTCTCTGGCCGTTCTCACCAGGGATCCACCTATGTCCGGCTCCCTCGGGTCTCTTGGTGGTTGAACCTTCTCTGGCTTCCCTGACCCTATGCTCAGTGTGCCATTCTGGTGGATTTGGTGAGGGTCGTGGCAAATCTTGCCCACGACCTCCGGTTCCTGGCTAAGGTTTGCTTTGGCCTCCGCCAGCTTGGGATCCGGTACCCTTTTGCCGACCCTTCACCCTTTTGTCCTTATTCTGGGATCTTGGGGTCCCCTCTCGTCCTGCGCCTCTGGGTCCCTCTTCCTTCTCCTCTCCCGGAGTTACTGCTGACTCACTGACTGACTGACTGACTGACCCTGTCCTAAGATGGTGCCCACCTTATATACTCCCTCTATGTGTGAGCTCAGGTGACCAGCACCCAATGAGCTCCTACATTTACCCAGACTACTCCCCCTATCTGCCCCTACACTACTGGGATGTTCCACCCCCCTCCCACTCCAGCCAGGGACAGACGCTGTCGTACCTGCACATATACTGGTGGGAGTACCGTTGTTCTGTCCCCCGGAAATGGGATGTATGTAGTGCATGCAGCCTTCTAGCTCAGTTCCACACTCCATCCTTACCCGGGAGTGGAATACCACACCTCTGGTTTGAGGTGCAATACCCCTGTAGCAGCCGAGTCCTCAGGGTGCTACATTCCCCCCTGGTAAATCACAGCACGTCCTCGGGCTGTAAAAGAATACAAACATCCAAAAACATACAATTTTTTTTTTTTTTTTTTTTTTTAAAACATCATAACCATATAAAACACTATATATATCATAAAACTTTTCATATAAAACTTTTCATATTAAACATTCTCGTTTCTCCGGCCACGGTGCTACTTGTGACCGGGTAAAGTGCAACAGTCTCTTGTAGAAAAAACACAGTTTCCTATAAAACCGGTAGGGGGCGCTTTAAGAAGCGCAACTATGTACAAAGGGGAATATGGCCGCTCTCAGTCCTCGGCCAGATATTAGGAAAGGATGACCGCTCTCAGTCCTCGGTCAGTGGGGAAAAGGAATGGCTGTTCACAGTCCTCAGCCTGTAAAGGGATAGGGACACACGGGCATTCACTTGCTGGTCCCGACGGGGACTACACTTTGGTAGCAGCAGTTTTTGTACCCACACGGGTAACTATTTACATATTCTATTTACAGTTCATCAGTGGCGGTGTGCTCTTGGCTGAGGGTAATCTTTAGACCCGTCCGGGTCCTCTTGATCCTCCTCACCCCGTAGCTCCTTCTCAGTAAGTCTATGCACGTGCAGGGCATACGGGCCCTTGGCGCACTGATGCCGGGTGAAGGTGACCTCATCACCCAGGTATAGGTCACGACCTCTGTGTCCCTCCGGCAGATGACTTTCAACGTCTCTGCGGGTGACAAAGACGTCGCCGGGGGTCTTGTGGTCCCGGATGAAACCCCACCCGTGCTCCAACTGGAATTTGATTACAGTCCCGGTGGCACGTGGACCGTGGGCTGCACGGGGGTTCCTCCTGGTCCGGCTCTTCTGCTCTGCACTTTTTATTTGCAGCCGCTGCTCACGGACCCGCCTCTCTCTTCTTTCTCTGTCAAAGACCTCTAACTGCTGCCGGCAGCACTCTGCACGCTCAGCTGCGGCCGCCCGGGTCTCCTCGGTGAACCCGATGAGGTCTTCTCCGGTGGGGTCCCACGCAAACTGCGCTTCCTCCAACGAGAGTGGGGTGATCTTGGCGGGCGCCGGAGCCGGGATCAGGGGCTCATCCAGGGGTCTTTCCTTCCGGAGTCGGGGATGGTAATACTCCGGTGGCAACACAAAGGGCTGCCCATCCGGGCATGTGTGCTGGGCAAATAGGTCTTCACCCAGGTGTGGCGCTGTGGACGTTGAGGGCGCTGTTGTGGTGGCGGCGCCCGGGTTCACCAGGCCTTGCGACCAGGCCTGGGGCACCCTGAATGTAAAGGGCACCGTGAAGACGGCGGCGCCCGGGGTTACTTGGCCCAGTGACCAGGCCGGTGGCCCAGTGGAGGTAGAGGGCGCTGTTGGCACTGCGGCGCCCGGGGGCACTCGGCCTTGCGACCAGGCCGGTGGCGTCTCCTGCTTGGCTGTGCTCTGGATCGAGGCGCGTGACGTCACAGGGGGCGTGGCCGTGGCTCCGGCCGCCTGAGGCCTAGCTTGGAGCGATGACGCAGCGGCTACGGGAACGGTGAGTGGGGCTTCGGGCTCTGCGACGGGGAGCTGGGGCAGGTTTACGGCTTCTGGGCACGGGATATTGTCGTCCCCATTACCTGCCTTCATCTCTTCGGCTCCCTCCGCGGCGTCGTCTCCGGCCGTCGTCCCTCCTTCGCCGTCCTCAGAGGTGGACTTGCTCCTCGCTGCGGGTGGCATGCTTCGCTGGCAGGCTCCAGCCTGCAGGGCCATCTCTCGGGTCCACTCCGCCAGTGTTTCCTGCTGCACCCGGGCCATCCTTCGTGCGAGGCCCTCCAGCGCGGTCTGTGCACGCTCCCGATCTCCGGGGAGCTGCGCCAGGATCTCCAGCAGGCCTTCTGGAGTGGCGGCCTGCAACAGGCTCCTGACCACAGGGTCGGTGCTGCCTGACTCTCCCTCCATCTCCGGGTGTGTTCTCTCTGGACTCCTCCAAGCTGCTCCCATCTTCTTCCTTTTGTTCTGTATCCGCCCACATTGGGGGTCGTCCTGGGGCAACTTTGTGATTGCCAGTTCCAGTGGCAGTTCCCTCACGCTGATGGACATATCAATCATCACAGTCTCTGCTGGTGGGGGCGGTTTCCACTTTTGGCGCCATTTCCGATCCTGGCCCACGATGGGAGGTGGCCTCTTGCCATCCTCTGGCACGCCCATAATGGCGTCCGCTCTGCCAAGGCGGGAAATCTTCTCAGATGGCGGGAACCGCTTCCCAGTGGCGGGAAACACTGCAGATGGCGGGAAAAGACTGCAGATGACGGACAAATGGCGGGAACTGATCCGAGATGGCGTCCGATGGCGGGGACCCTCTGGAATTGGCGGGAGACTTCGTTTTGAGGTAAATGCGAATTTTTCTTCAGGCACGCAGTACCCGGTTGTTGCGGGCACGTGATCCTGCCGACTACGCCAAAGTTGACGCGCCCCCTGGGCCATGTTGTTAGGGATACCCGGAGCCGGATCAGATGGGGGTTGTAGTCTCCGAGTGGCTGTGACCCGGTCCGTGCCCAGGGTGTCAAACTCAGTGTGCGGCAGTCCTTGCAGATGTTCTTAGTGTCGACTACGCCACCCGTTGATTTGCGGTCAAAAGGCCGCCGCTGCAGGATGGTCCGCTGAGGCTGGTGGTGTGTGTGCAGCTGTGGTAGTATAACCCCCAACGGGAGGGGTATAGCCTCAGGGGGTCAGACGTGGAGGATGGTGGTTGTGAAGGTGCAGCAAGGAGACTCAGAGGCATGAAATGCAGTTTCAGGGTTTTTACTCACTGGTGTTGCTCGGGTCACTCTGTACAGCAGTGACCACCCAAGCCGTGCTGCGTCCACCAGGTGCGGGACTCGGTCAACTCCCGGGCAATTCCTGAGTATGGTCCTGAGCTCCCTTCTTCTCTCTCTCTCTCTGGCCGTTCTCACCAGGGATCCACCTATGTCCGGCTCCCTCGGGTCTCTTGGTGGTTGAACCTTCTCTGGCTTCCCTGACCCTATGCTCGGTGTGCCATTCTGGTGGATTTGGTGAGGGTCGTGGCAAATCTTGCCCACGACCTCCGGTTCCTGGCTAAGGTTTGCTTTGGCCTCCGCCAGCTTGGGATCCGGTACCCTTTTGCCGACCCTTCACCCTTTTGTCCTTATTCTGGGATCTTGGGGTCCCCTCTCGTCCTGCGCCTCTGGGTCCCTCTTCCTTCTTCTCTCCCGGAGTTACTGCTGACTCACTGACTGACTGACTGACTGACCCTGTCCTAAGATGGTGCCCACCTTATATACTCCCTCTATGTGTGAGCTCAGGTGACCAGCACCCAATGAGCTCCTACATTTACCCAGACTACTCCCCCTATCTGCCCCTACACTACTGGGATGTTCCACCCCCCTCCCACTCCAGCCAGGGACAGACGCTGTCGTACCTGCACATATACTGGTGGGAGTACCGTTGTTCTGTCCCCCGGAAATGGGATGTATGTAGTGCATGCAGCCTTCTAGCTCAGTTCCACACTCCATCCTTACCCGGGAGTGGAATACCACACCTCTGGTTTGAGGTGCAATACCCCTGTAGCAGCCGAGTCCTCAGGGTGCTACATCTGTATACTCTTTTGCTTCCTCCCATGGCCAGCTGTGTTATGTGCAGACCATGTTCGCTCCAGTGGGAGTCTGTTTATGACACGACACAGTAAAAGTGCAGTCATCAGTAATGATGTCAGGTACAAAGCTATTATAGTAAGGCCCAGTGTAGTGTGGAAGTCCAATGTGACACTGAAGATGTCCGCCTAGAGATAGATGCTAGTTATTGAGCTGCAGCTGTTGATCCATGTGACGCATAGGTTCACCTTTATACACCATTTCACCCGTTTACCCAGATCATCAATCTTCAGAACGTCTTCAAATGTAGCATAAGTTTGTAAAAATGATTCTGTACTTGTATCATAGCTCAAAGCTGCATTCACACTGAATTACTACTGAATGTAAAGGTGTGGGATGACACATGATTAGCTACAGCTTAGTTCTGCTGTACTGCTTTTTGTAGGGTCCTGTTCTGTGCTCCGGCCCTCCGTCTGTAGGTCCATTATGCATTCATTTGCTTTTCATGGCAAAAAAGGTGCAGCATGCAGCGCTATTCCTTACCATCCAAACAATACAGACCTCGAAGACCACTCAGCGGCTTGCGTCAATGGGATCCAGGGGTGCCATATGGCAATGGATCCGCAGGGATCCAGCATTGAATTTTATTTCCCCAAATAACTGACTTAATGATGCCCCTTCTAACACATCAGATGACTGTATGATGCCAAGAATACAAATAAAGTAAAGAGCATAATTGCTGTCCAGACACTGAACAAGCAGGCTATGCAGTAAAATTAAGAATGATCAATGTAGATGTGGAAGAGAATAAGGTATAACTCAGGGCCAGTGCAAGACAAGCAATTCTATCTAGTAACAAAGTTGCTCAATTTATTATGTAGATTATAAATGGATGTAATATAAAATTATTTTGCGGATGAATCGCTGCTCTGAGTGTTAGATTTTCAAAGTGGTAAAAGGGTTTATCTGCCAGTAATGATATTTACCTGGGGACATCCACCTATTGGAGACAGGCCATTAAAACTGGCCAAACTTTCTCCTTACTTTCTTGGCCACTGAGGGGCTTTTTGGACTGCAAATGGTTGATAAGTGTTGGTAAGAGTTTTCGAAGTATCTACTATATAATTGTCTTATCCCGTCTGTCTGTCTGTCTGTCTGTCTATCTGTCTGTCTGTCTGTCTGTCTGTCCAGGAAATCCCGCGTCGCTCATTGGTCCGGCAGCGGCCAATCAGCGCCGCGGGATTTCAGAAAAAAGATGGCGGCCGTTAGCGGCTCTTCTGCGGGACGGAGCTCAGCGGCGTTGCAGCCGGGAGATGAGCGCCGCGAGGCGCTCATCTCCCGGCCGGTACCAGCAGGAGGACCCCGACCGCCGGACCCATCTGCGGGACGGAGATGCAGCCGGGAGATGAGCGGCGCGAGGCGCTCATGTCCCGGCCGGCAGCAGCGGAAGGACCGCCGGCGTCGCTGACATCCATGCGGAAGGGAGGACCGGGGAGCGGCGCTGCGGGTCGGGATACTTCTGCTGCGAGCGCCCGCTCATGTCCCGGGTTCTCGCAGCGGAAGTAGCCGCACAGGCAGCGCCGCTGCCCGGTCCTCACCAATACGATTCGATGATTGGTCGCGGTCTTCGGACCCGACCAATCACTGATCTTAGCGCAAAAGTTAAATACCGCTGTGCTGATTGGTCGCGGACGCTGCCCGCGACCAATCACCGATTTGGGCGCCAAATTTAAATATCGGCCGCGACCAATCAGCACAGTAGTGGTTAACTTTAGCCGCAAGATCAGTGATTGGTCGCGGGCCAAGACCGCGACCAATCACCGATTTGTGCGGCACATTTAAATAGCGGCCGCGACCAATTGGATGTCAGCGCCGCTCCCCGGTCCTCCCTTCACACCCTTGCCGCATGGATGTCAGCGGCGCTGCCTGTGCGGATACTTCCGCTGCGAGAACCCGGGACATGAGCGGGCGCTCGCAGCAGAAGTATCCCGACGCGCAGCGCCGCTCCCCGGTCCTCCCTTCACACCCTAGCCGCTGATGTCCCCACAGTATCCGCATGGTGTTACAAAGATCCGGACATTTGTGTTAAAAATTGCTGATTGGTCCCTGGCGGTGCCCGCGACCAATCACCGATTTGGGCGCCAAATTTAAATATCGGCCGCGACCAATCACCGATCTTGGCTCCACATTTAAATACCGCTGTACTGATTGGTCGCAGCCGCTATTTAAATGTGGCGCCCAAATCGGTGATTGGTCGCGGCCGCCGCGACCAATCAGCTGAGCGGTGTTTAACTTTAGCGCCAAGATCACTGATTGGTCGCGTGCGGAGAGCGCGACCAATCAGCGAATCGTATTGGTGAGGAGCAGGGAGCGGAATCGTATTAGTGAGCACCGGGGAGCGCCGCTGCCTGTGCGGATACTTCCACTGCGAGAAGCCTGGAGATGAGCGACTGCTCGCAGCAGAAGTATCCCGACGCGCAGCGCCGCTCCCCGGTCCTCCCTTCACACCCTAGCCGCTGATGTCCCCACAGTATCAGCATGGTGTTACAAAGGTCCGGACATTTGTGTTAAAAATCGCTGATTGGTCGCTGGCGCTGCCCGCGACCAATCACCGATTTGGGCGCCAAATTTAAATATCGGCTGTGACCAATCACCGATCTTGGCTCCACATTTAAGCACCGCTGTACATCTCTTCAACAACTGTTAAGAGGAGACTTTGTGCAGCAGGCCTTCATGGTAAAATAGCTGCTAGGAAACCACTGCTAAGGACAGGCAACAAGCAGAAGAGACTTGTTTGGGCTAAAGAACACAAGGAATGGACATTAGACCAGTGGAAATCTGTGCTTTGGTCTGATGAGTCCAAATTTGAGATCTTTTGTTCCAACCACCGTGCCATTAACTTGTTAATAACCTGCAGTCTATAATGAGCCGTGTTAATAATATGATCCCACCAATAGTGACTCTGTATGGCCAATTTGACAATAAACTGTGTTGGTATTGTACTTTTTATCTTTCATCACTAGATGGCAGTGCAGCAGTGTAAATGTGTGAGAGAATGGGATGATGGCGCCATTACTGATCATTATGTAAAATCAGGAGCTGACCTTCTTTATTAGTAAATTACGATGTAATTCAGGTTAATGATTCTTATGATTTTGCTAATAAAAACACTATTGCATTGTACACGTGTCGTTGTGTGATTGATCTAGATCCCAGCAGCCTCAATTGTCCGCTATTATTGAGAAGTCTTGGCTGCTAGATATGGCAATGTCATCAATCTCAAGAAGCCTTTTATTCTCACATACATGATAGAATCCAATAGTAAACATCAGCATATCCCTTCCAGGAGCGGAACGACATCGGTCACAGAGGGTGCGACCGGGCCCGTGCAGGAGGGGGGTCGGCCGCCACCAGCACCTATTTCAGTTAGAGGTGCATGCGAGGACACACATTCAGCTGAAATGTATTGAGACGCCGAGACCATCTGTGTCCCTGCACCGCAATACACCCTGCCAGCCAATCAGAGGCCGGCTGTTGACGTTGGTGTGCCAGTCACAGGCGGCACATGACCGTGACGTCATGCACCATGCCAGCAAGACGAAGTTAGATGCCAGTTCCTTCAAGTGCTATAGAAGAATACGCTGCGAGTTGTGGGAGTGGAGGAAGGGAAGAAGAATAATTTATTTATTTTTAAATGTATTGGAGAAGAACAGCAAACATTATTAATGGAAGGGGCACAGGATGGGGGACATTATACCAGGAAGGGTACAATAAGAAAGCACAGCAACACACTGCAAGGGACAATACATATGCTGACACTGAGAACATAAGAGCTAAACTGCATTATTGCTAAATAAAATGTACTTACAAAAAATGAAGGCTCTTAGCGCACAAATTGGCCAATTCATGTATGCCCATCAACCATGACAAGGTAGCCTCCACATGATGGGTAACTAACCTCTTAAACATGTCTCTCTTGGGCTATAAGCCTACAATATAAATGGGCAAACATGCCTCTCTTAGGAGAGAAACCTACAAATTTAAGTGGGCAGGTAGAATCCAACACTAATTAAAAGCACCCTTGGGCTGATGGGTGCTTATACCAGGAAGGGTCCCAGGATGGAGTGCATTATACCAGGAAGGGTCCCAGGATGGAGTGCATTATACCAGGAAGGGTCCCAGGATGGAGTGCATTATACCAGGAAGGGTCCCAGGATGGAGTGCATTATACCAGGAAGGGTCCCAGGATGGAGTGCATTATACCAAGAAGGGTCCCAGGATGGGGAACATTATACCAGGAAAGGGCTCAGGATGGGGGACATTATACCAGGAATGTGCTCAGGATGGGGGACATTATACCAGGAAAGGGCTCAGGATGGGGGACATTATACCAGGAATGTGCTCAGGATGGGGGACATTATACCAGGAATGTGCTCAGAATGGGGTACATTATACCAGGAATGTGCTCAGAATGGGGTACATTATACCAGGAAGATGCCCAGGATGGAGTGCATTATACCAGGAGGTGCTCAGGAAGGGTAACATTATACCAGGAAGGTGCCAAGGATGTAGTGCATTATACCAGGAAGGTGCTCAGGATGTAGTGCATTATACCAGGAAGGTGCTCAGGATGTAGTGCATTATACCAGGAAGGTGCTCAGGATGGGGAGCATAATACCAGGAAAGGGCGCAGAATAGAGCACATTATACAAGGAAGAGGCCCAAGATGTACAGTTGAAACCAGAAGTTTACATACACTATATAAAAAGACACATATGCATGTTTTTCTCAATATCTGACATGAAATCAGAATAAACCTTTCCCGTTTTTTTAAATGCCTTAATACATTCTCTCTCTCCTTATTCTGGCATTTGGCAAATATTAAAAATTATGGTAATCCTAATTGACCTAAAACGGGAAAGGGCATCTGACGCGCCCCCTGGGCCAGTGCTGTAGTGCGGCGCACGTGTGCGCGGGGGAATACCCGGAGCCGGATCCGATGGGGGTAGTAGTCTCCGAGTGGCGGGGACCCGGTCCGTGCCCAGGGTGGTCAAACTAAGTGTGTGGCAGTCTTTGTAGATGTTGTTTAAGTGTCGACTACGCCACCCGTTGATTTGCGGTCGCAAGGCCGCCGCTGCAGAACAGTCCGCTGAGGCTGGTGGTATGTGTGCAGCAATGGTGGTATAACCCCCAACGGGAGAGGTATGGCCTCAGGGCAGCTGGTGCGGGTGAAGGGAGTGATAGAAAGGGCGTCCCGGTACCTTTAGTGCTGGTAGTGCGATGGAACACAGAGACTGATTGCAGTTTTCAATGCTTTACTCACAGATGTTATCAGTGTCAGTCCTGCAGGTGATGACGACCCGAGCCGTGCTGCGTCCACCAGGTACGGGGCTCGACCAACCCCCAGGCAGTTCCAGAGTGTGACCTTGAACTCCTTTCTCCGTTCCTTTCTCTGGCCGTCCCCACTAGGGACCCACCCATGTCCAGCTTCCTCGGGCCTTCTGGTGGCGAAACCTATCTCCGGTTTCCCTGACCCTATGTGGCGTGCCTTCGTGGTGAGTGTAGTGAGTGGTCGCGCCAAGACGTGGCCACGACCTCCGGTTCCTGGCTGAGGATAAGTGGCCTCCACCAGTTCGGGATCCGGTACCCTGATCTGCCAACCCTTCACCCGCTGACTCCTAGCGTGTTCGGGTTCCCTCTTCCTTCATGTCTCTGGGCCTTTCTCCAGGTTCCATTCCTTCCTTGTTCCTTGTTCCTTTCCTCTTGTCTTTCTCTCTCTTGCTCCCTTCAGGAGCAGCACCCAGACAGGGCTGCTGCTCCCTGTCACTACTCTTCTCCTCTTTTTCTGTCTGACTCAACTGAACTCCTAAGATGGTGCCCACCTTTTATACTCCCTCTGACACCCGAGCCCAGGTGACTAGCCACCAATGGGCTCCTTCCTATGCCCAGAGTCCCTCCCCTCTCTGCTCCTGCACCACTGGGATATTCCTCCCCCCCTCCCACTCCAGCCAGGGACAGACGCTGTCGTACCTGCACATCTATCTGGTGGGAGTACCGTTGATCTGTCCCCCGGAAATGGGATGTATGTGGTGCATGCAGCTAACTGAGTTCTAGTCCACACTCCATCCTTACCCGGGAGTGGAATACCACACCTCTGGTTCGAGGTGCAATACCCCTGTAGCAGCCGAGCCCTCGGGGTGCTACACATCAGCGTTCCCATGTAACTTCCCAGGCCTATGGTCTACGTGAAAGTTGAAGTCCTGAAGAGCTATGAACCATCTAGTTACCTTGGCATTGTTACCCCTCTTTTCCCTCAACCATCTCAACGGGGCATGGTCTGACAACGGGCACAGGACAGTGTATGGAACTATGCTTTAAACCTGCAGGAGGCGCTGAGGGCCATCAAACAGGTAGACCCTGACAGTGTGCGTGATGAAAACAGACTGTTAACTGAGCAGTTTATTGAGGGTTTACTGTCCAGCGCCCACCGAACCCAGCTGCGCATAGTGGCTCTGCAAAACCCTGACTTAGACTTTGCTAAGTTTAAGGACAGGGCCATCTGGGTGCTACGAGAACCAGCACCAGGTGGCGCTACAGCTCACCGCCGCCCAGATATCACCTACCACCAGGAGGTGGCACCCTTTTCCCCGAAGCCTGTAGGAGCTGATGCACAAACTCTGGACAGTGCCCCGTCAACAGACCTGCACCATCAGGTCCAAGAGCTAACTAAAAGTGTAGCAGCACTAACCAAAACTGTACAGTCCTTGCAGGTGTATCCCAAAGGAAAGATCCAGCTGGCTTCCAGTCCGGAGGACATCCCGTGGCGCCAACAGAAGAGGATTCCACCATCCAGAGGAAGGAACAGCGACCGCTACGACCAGGACGGACAACCCATCTGCCGCCGCTGCAACCAGCCAGGACATTATGCAAGGTACTGTCATTTAAACGAGCAAAACCTGGGGCAGAGGGCCAACCCCCAGGCATAAGACCACCAGGCCCATCAAGCTGGCGAGACAAATATGTGGGAGGACGACCGGTCCTACCTGTCGTGCTGGACGGCTTTCCAATGAGCGCGTTGCTGGACACTGGATCCCAAGTGACCACCATCCCCTACATTCTTTACTGGACTGACTCTGATATTACCCGCCATCCAGATGAACATTTGAGTATTTATGCCAGCAATGGTCAACCCGTACCTCAGGTGGGGTTCAAAGAAGTGACCATAAAGTTGGAAAAGTGGAACTGCCAGCACAAGGACTGATTATTGTCGACATTGATCGCCGAGAAAGTCATCCCATGATAACCATGGGCACTAATGTAATTGAAAATTGTCTTGCAGAGATAATTGTCTTGTTACAGCAGGTTGCGGAGACTGCCAGATCCAGCCAGCAGCCGGTTCTACAAAGAGAGATCAGAGCCCTGATGAAAAGACAACAGGTAGAACTGTCTGGTGGTGAAATTGGCAGTGTCAGGATGAGTGACCCATTTCCTATTGCCATGCCCCCAAGAAGTGAAATTATGATATGGTGCCGGGCAGCTATTGGTCTAAGGGGTAGAGATTACCAGGCCATGGTAGAGCCCGTCTACTCTGACAGTAGGCCCACCATTTTGACAGCCCAGAGGGTGGTTGATGTCCGCCATGGGAGGGTACCCGTCCGCATCCTAAACATTGGGGAGAGAGAAGTCCATTTGCCCCGGTATGCCACTCTAGCCAAACAGTTCACTGTCAACCAGAATTCTATAAAGACAGTGGAACCCTTGCCTCCATCCCAACAGGCAGAGGATAACGACTCCAAGGAACAAATGGAGGACTGGTGCCAGAAGCTGCATGTGGGCACTGACTCCACCTCTCCACACTGAAAACAAGGAGTGTACCGGCTGGTACAGGAATACAAAAGAGTCTTCCGTAAACATCCACTTGACTTCGGGCAGGTAAAAGGGGTTCAACACCATATCCCCACGGGAGACCATCCACCCATTAAAGAAAGGTACCGGCCTGTACCCCCTGCACACTACCAAAATGCCAAAGGGATGTTGCGAGAAATGAAGGAGGCTGGGGTAATAAGAGACAGTTGTAGCCCCTGGGCAGCTCCATTAGTTCTTGTAAAGAAAAAGGATGGCGCTATGAGAATGTGTGTAGACTACAGGAAAATCAACCGCATAACACACAAAGATGCATACCCGTTACCCAGAATAGAGGAATCACTAGCTGCATTAAAGTCTGCTAACTATTTCTCCACTTTGGCTCTTACTAGTGGGTATTGGCAGGTTCCTGTAGCAGAGGTGGATAAGGAAAAGACCGCATTCACCTCCCTGATGGGCCTCAGCGAGTTCAACTGCATGCCATTCTGGCTCTGCAACGCCCCAGGAACCTTCCAGCGGTTGATGGAGTGCTATCTGGGACATAAGAATTTCGAGACAGTCCTGCTGTACCTGGATGACGTCATTGTATACTCCCAGACGTATGAGAACCATCTGAAGCACCTGGCGGAAGTGTTTGACTCACTGGCTGGCTTTGGTCTAAAGGTGAAGCCCTCAAAATGTCATCTGCTGAAACCCAAGGTACAGTACCTGAGGCACGGGGTGAGCGCTGACAGTGTAGCTCCAGATCCCGATAAAATCACAGTAATCAAGGACTGGCCAAGACCCTCCACCGTAAAGGAAGTGCGGCAGTTCCTCGGGTTGGTAGGCTACTACCGAAGATTTATTCCAGGCCTCACCAAGATGGCAGCACCCATGCTGGACCTCCTGATAGGCCAGTCCAGGAAGGCCAAAAACCAGAAGCCGCCATTCAAATGGGACAAGCTGGAAGATGAGTCCTTCCACCAGCTGAAAATGGCCCTCACGGGGGACGAGATCCTGGCTTACCCTGATTATGGCCAGCCCTTCATCCTCCACACGGACGCGAGCAACGTGGGACTGGGAGCGGTGCTGTCCCAGATCCAGCAGGGCAGAGAACGGGTAATCACTTATGCCAGCAGGAAGCTCCGGCCCTCAGAAAGGAACCCTGAAAATTACAGCTCCTTCAAGCTAGAGTTCCTCGCAGTGGTATGGGCAGTGACAAAGCGCTTTAAACATTACCTCGCCTCTTCCAAGTTCACCGTATTCACAGACAAAAACCCGCTGACACACCTGGACACTGCGAAACTTGGTGCCCTGGAGCAGAGATGGATGGCCCGACTCTCCAATTATGAGTTCACCATCAAGTACCGGGCTGGGCGCAAGAATGCCAATGCAGATGCACTGTCCAGGATGCCTAACTTGCCAGATGGGGGAGAAGACCCAGAAGAACTGGAAGAGATAAAAATCCCCGCTTTCCACCGTCATGGGATAACTCAGTGCTCCCACTGTGTGAAAGACAGGTACTCTTCCACCAAAGAGGCCACGTTCAATCCCTTGCCCCACCACGGCTGGGCAGAAACACAAGACAGTGACCCGGCCGTCCACCTAGTCAAAGAGTTGCTGACACGAGCCGACTCATACCCTGACCCAGATGCTCCAGAGGAGACCAAACAGCTGTGGAAAGAGAAGAGTAAGCTGTTCATCTATGAAGGGAAGCTGTGTCGAAGAACTGTCAACTCCCAGACGCATGAGCTGGTCTGGCAGGTGTAGTCCAGAGGCGGGACGCGTCTATGGTCTTGGAAGTGTACCACGATGGAGCAGGACACTTCGGATGGAAAAAGCTGGAAGTCCTGCTGCGTGAACGGTTCTATTGGGTCGGCATGAGAGGAGCAATCGAGAGGTGGTGTCGAGACTGCGGACCGTGCAACCTGAGAAGGAAAGACCGTGACAGCCAGAGGGCTCCCCTGCAGCCCTTCATCACCAAGCAGCCGCTCGAACTGGTAGCCCTAGACCATGTGAAGCTGTCCCCAAGCAGGTCAGGCTATGTCTACGCTCTCACCATCGTAGACCCCTACTCCCGGTTTCTGGCAGTAGTGCCAGTCAAGGACCAAACAGCTCAGACAGCAGCCAGAGCTTTCCAACAGCACTTCTGCCGCCCGCATGGTTACCCAGAACGTGTGCTAACTGACCAAGGTCCGGCCTTCGAAGCGGAGGTATTCCAGGAGTTCTGCAACCTGTACGGCTGCAAGAAGATCAGGACAACGCCTTATCACCCCCAGACCAACAGGATGTGTGAAAAGATGAACCAGGTGGTGATAGACCTACTGAAGACATTGCCCCTGGAGGAACGCAGTCTGTGGCCAGAAAAGTTGCTAGATCTAGTGGACCTCTACAATCATATCCCAGTGAATTCCACCAACTGCACACCAGCTTACCTGATGAGAGCGAGACCTGGTAAGCTGCCCATCGATCTGGATATGGGAGTTCTGACACCAGAGGACGCCTCACCAGACGCAGATTGGGACACTGAGCGGCAACAGCAATACCGCAAGGTACAGGAAAGTGTTGAAAGAAGTCTGTTCCAAGCAAGAGAAAGGCAAGAGAGGACATACAATCAACATGCACCTGCTGCCCCCTTGTCACCTGGAGAGCAAGTCCTAAAGAGGAAGAGGCGACTCCACAAGTTGGATGACCAGTGGGAAAAAGAGCCGTACACCATTCTACCATCAAGTCATGATAATACCAAGGTGTGCCTCATAAGTAAGGACGGAGGTGAGACAACACCAACAGTTTCCAGAGACCACCTGAAGAAATGTCCCGAGCAGCTACAGCATGCTGAAGAAGGCCAAGATATCCCTCAACCCGCAGAGGAAGTGTAAGAAATGGTCAGTACGGGACTGGAAAATTTCCCCGGTCATGGACACAAGTGAATAATGCCATTGTTGTGCCTGTCCTTACATTTCTCCAACCAGCACCTCAAGCACCTACAGAAGTCTCAGTAGAGTTGGAAGAACCATTGGCCCCGGAAACAGAAGATTCCTCATCAGCAGACCAGGAGAATCTACCCTCTGCTAGTAGCGAGCCTGTCGTACCCACGGTAAGCCAAAGGATCCGTAGGAAGCTGCCCAACCTACCAGTGACACCTCAAAATACCAGTAGTGCAGGTCACACAGTGCCCACCACACCAGGGGTAGGGAAAGGGGACCAGAGTGGAACACAGACAGACAGTGTGTTACGCAGGTCCACCAGAATCACCAGAGGTCAAATTCCTGCTGGTTGGAAAATTTAAATGTAACTATAACTGTAATGTTGAATTGTTATGTGTGTGTATTGAATATGTTTTTCCAGTTACCCTACAGGGTCCAAAAAGACTTTCAAGTTATGGACAATGAATAACCAAAAACTCTGGCTGTAGATAGTTGCACCTGTAAAGTGCCCCTTTGGTGCCAGACTACAGAACAAAAACCCGTGGAGGTGGCTGAAGATGTGGTCCAACTCCGGATCATCAATGCCCTGAAGCCACCCTAGGGCCTACGTTGAGGGTTTGGGACAGGTCCCTCTGATTGCACCTTGTTTCAGTGAAATGGACACCTGGTTGCGGATGATACCGTGACCTTTAAAGACTCTAATGGTTGTAAATATGTTAATGTATTGTTACCTGTTGTATTTTTGCAAAATATGTTCAGTCCCGGAGTACTGAAATTTACTAGGGTGGAATGTGGCACCCCAGAGGGTCTGGTTGCCACAGTGGTAGTAATACCATGTCTGGGAGCAAAACAGGAGTTTCCTGGTCAGGGAACACACTACAAGCAACACCTCCTGCTCCAGACCAGAAAAGGGGAGGATCCTGCCCTATATAACTGGATCTGGAGGCTGGGTTAGTCAGTCTAGTGAGAGTCTAGTTCAGTGTCAGGAGTCAGTTAGGACTAAGGAGCAAGGAGCTGAGGACTGGAGCTGTGCAGAGCTTGTCCTGGCCAGTGGATACAGAAGACCTGACACCGGAGTCCGAGGCTGTCAGGATTGTATATCCAGCAGCAGAAACCGCAAGGCAGGAGATTGCAGGTCTCCTGGCTGACAGAAGCCCGGAGGCTCAGCCACACGAAAGGACCAGTACCACCACAGAGGAGCGAGGAATACACGGGATCCGAGTCGCCAGCCATACGGGTGAGCAGCACGTTACACTCAGGGACGTGGGCTACAACACGACTATAAGCGGGATAGCCAAAAGAGTACAGTCGGAACGGCAGGCCTACAACTCCACCTGGCCAGGGGATTCTAGGATTGCTCCCAGACTGACCAGGCCCTCATCCCTAGCAAGTACTCCCGTTGGGGCCTATATAATTACCACCAGTAAAGACCCTAGGACTGCACTGCAAAGACTCCGTGTTATTATTATGGATCCAGGCACTATCACCACCATCATCCATACACGCTGCCCTGAAGCTACACTCTTCCTGTGAGGAGTTACACTACCTTGCTGCACATACCACCAGCTTCAGCGGACTGCCCTGCAGCGGCGGTTACCAATAACCGCAATCCACAGGTGGCATAGTCGGACTATCAATAACTGAGAAAGAGACTGACAGGACTGCGGTTAGGTTGAACACATTAATATATTTTTTATATGGATTTGGTTTTATTTATATCCATTATTTTTATCTTACTCTCTGTGACCTTTTCGCTTTTTGTTTTCACTCCTTCTTGTTTTTGACACATATATTATTTCCTTGTCACTTACATTTTGTGGTCACTTTCTTGTACGTATTGATGTGCATTTATTTATTCATAATAGTGGTCAGGGCCCTCACATGATTTTCTCACACACATACTTACCTTTTATGCACATTTATGTATATGTATGTATTATGTATTTTTATCCTATACAATTGTATTATGGGTGTCCTAGTGCCCTTCCATATAATCACATACGCACCATCTCCTACTCTATATACACTTGTGCCATTTTTAATGGCTATCTCATATTTACTCACACACCCTGCAATCACTTTCAGAGTTTCTTTCCCCTGTACTGACCATCATTCTTTTGCTATGGCTATGTACACTACTTCTTCAATAAAATATTGGTTTCGGTTCTCTCTCATGATTCCTTCACTTCTGGGTTTATTATGACTATTGGTATACTTGAGTAATCTATTTGTACACAATTTTGAGGATTGATTCTCTGTTACTATTCACATATACTTAAGAGTGGGTATTCATTCTTATTCTACCTATCTTATTATTATTAATTTTTATGTTCTATTCTTATTTATTTTATTCTCTCTATTTTCACTCTGTTCACTTCTTCTCTGTGACATATATACTTGTTACTCTGTCACTCCTTTCTTTGTCTTATATATTTTTTATTTTTTGTCCTTTTTACACTCCCTTACCTAGTATTCCTTACTGACATATTCTATTTGCACGCTGGCTCTCTCATCCCATTACTTCCTCTTTTTATTTTTCAGTGTTTGCACACGCCGCTGCTGTCTTTATCTGCTCCTTTGTTTTATTCCTACGTGTGTGGAGTGCGCTTCCGGTTTGCGGACGGGGCTGGTTGCCTAGCTACGTGCTCCTTGACGTCACCTCTCTCCTCCATCCGTGCTGACGCGTCGGGCGGTGGGTGGAGACAGGTGACGTGGAGCGCCGATGCTTCCGGCTTCTTCCCTGCTCTGACTTCCGGTAGCGCCGCCAGTACCAGACGCGCACACTCGTGTAGCGCTATATAAGAGGACACATGAGACCTCTATGTACCTCCTTCCCCCCGAAGAAGCGAAACGCGAAACGCGCGTTGGGGTTGTCTGGTCCCATCAGTGACACAGGTTGTATTGCTTCATTCCCTTATATTGTGTCTTTTTGACTTGCCCTCTATCCTTCTATGACTCCTTATTGACTGACAGCTTTATTTGGCAACTGTGCCAGGGACACTGTCCTTTTACTCCACTATATTGAGGGCTTTGTTGATTCTCATTGAAGCTTTACTTCTTGGACCTTATATATTCTCTATCTAGGTAATTTACACTTGATAAGCATCAGTGATTCTTTCATGTATGCTCGTTTGTCAGCTTTAGAAAGTGGTGTTCATTTTTCATCCGGTCCTATTTGCAGATATTTAGTCTAATTTACTGACACGTCTATATGTACTATGCACTAGTCACTTTATGTATCGTGCTGCCTTATTATAGCTTACATGACTGGAGCTGCTATAATGTCTACATGATTATATATACTTTTTGTCACTGTGGGTATCTTCTATTTTCACTTCTCCTCCATGTACTTTTAATTTGATGTCTTTTAAACTTTTTTGAATAAAATTTGTATTTTATTGCATTTATACTTCTCTGTTTTGTTTGGATTACAATAACTGAGACACATAGATTACCCTGGTTTGACCACCCTGGGTCACGGACCGGGTCGCTGCCACAGTGACTACAACTCCCAGCATCTACAGGCCCGGCTCCGGGTCTCCCCACGGCCCAGGGGGCGTGTCATTTATGTCACTTAATTGTGTGCCAGGCAATGGAGCTGCTGAGGCTAAGCAGACATGCTGCACAGACCGGAGCAGTGGGGGAACGGGGAGAGGTGAGTATTGTATTTATTTTTTTACATCATTGAGAACATGGTGGTCACAAGGCTGGAGGGCTATGGGGGGTGCATTATAGTATATGTACTCTATGGGGCAGCATTTTACTCTATGGGGGCTGCATTGTACTGTATTGAGGACTATGGGGAGTGCATTGTACTATATGAGGGCTGCATTATACAGTATTGAGAACTATGGAGAGTACATTATACTGTATGGAGGATTATGGGGCACATTATACTATATGGAGCACTATGGGGCATATTGTAGTTAAGGAGCACAATGCTGCCTATTCATTGAGTGATTGGATTGTTTATGCCAAAACAAAGCTCATTGTTCTCAGCAGCACATCGTTTGGTGTAATCTGCAGATATACTGCTAATAAAATGATACTGTAAGGGGACAGATTGATTTACTAGTGACTGTTCTGTCCCCATCATTCTTCCTCAGCCGGTGTAAAGAACCCAGGAAACAAGCGTCGAATGACTTCAATATTGTCGATCGCGCTCGTTTAATGGCCTGAACTCAGCGCATGTAAATGACGCGCCCCCTGGGCCTGTGTTGTGCAGGGGATACCCGGAGCCGGATCGCTGGGGGTTGTAGTCTCCGTGTGGCGGTGACCCGGTCCGTGCCCAGGGTGGTCAAACCAGTGGCGGTCTTAAGTAATAACAATGTCCGACTACGCCACCCATGGATTGCGGTCAGTGGGGACCGCCGCTGCGCTGCCGACCGCTGAGGCTGATATTGTTTGCGCAGCCGAGAATGGGATAACTCCCCACGGGAGAAGTATTGCCTCAGGGCAGCTAATGTGGATGATGGGAGTGATGGTGTGAGCGTCCCAGTAGTAATGGTGCTGGTGCGGCAAGGAATCACAGAGACTTGTAATTGCAGTTTCCAAAGCTTTACTCACGGTTGTTATTCTGGTCACTTGTGCACATGAGGGACCGCCCGAGCCGTGCTGCGTTCACCAGGCAAGGGACTCGACCAACTCCCAGGCAATTCCAGAGCGTGGCACAGGGCTCCCTTCCTTTCCTTTCTCTGGCCGTCCCCACCAGTGACCCACCTTTGTCCAGCTCCCTCGGGCCTTCTCTGGGCACGCTGATCTCTGCGTCCCTGACCCTATATGGTATGCCTTCCTGGTGGATGTAGTGAGGGGTCGCACCAAGATGTGGTAACAACCTCCGGTCTTTGGCTGAGGAATCTGTTGCCTCCACCAATTTGGGTTCCGGTACCCTGTTCTGCCAACCCTTCACCCTGTATCTCCTGGGCATGTGGGGTTCCTTCTGTCCTTGTGTCTCTGGGCCTTTCTCCGTGTTCCTTGCTTCCTTTCTCCTCTGTTCCAGTTCCTTTCTTACTTTCCTTTCCGTTCCTTCTCCTCTCTCTTTCTGCTGTTTCTGGCCTCCACTCCAGGCCTGCCTCTGGAGCTGGGCCCAGACTGAGCCACAGCTCCCTGTCAGCCCTCTCTGGCTGAGCTCCTCTCCTTTTCTCCTCCTGACTGAACTGGCCTTGTCCTAAGATGGTGCCCACCTTATATACCTCCCTCTAACACCCGAGCCCAGGTGACTAGCAACCAATGGGCTCCTACCTATGCCCAGAGACCCACCCCTTTCTGCTCCTACACCACTGGGTGTACTTTCCCCTCCCCACTCCAGCCAGGAACAGATGCTGTCTTGCCTGCACTTCTATCTTGTGGGAGCACCGTTGAGCTGTCCCTCGGAAATGGGGTGTGTGTGGTGCATGCAGCCTACCGAGTCCTGGTCCACACTCCATCCTTACCCGGGAGTGGAATACCACACCTCTGGTTTGAGGTGCAATACCCCTGTAGCAGCCGAGCCCTCGGGGTGCTACATAAATACAACCAAAATATTTCTGTGTGATGGTGCAATATGTGAGCATTTGGGGCCCCACTATCTCTAAAACAGGCCCTGAGTACAACCAAAGCTAGTCCATACATAGCCCATTCAAAAAGTGTGAAAATATATGTATATGTGGCACCCCAGGGGGTCTGGTTGCCACAGTGGTAGAAATACCATATCTGAGAGCGAGCATGGGTTTTCCTGGTCAGGAGCACATTTGCATGCAACGTTTCCTGCCCCAGTCCAGGGAGGGGAGGAACCTGCCATTTATAAACTGGATCTGGGGCGGGGTTAGTTAGTTAGTTCCAGAGAGAGGGACAGAGCAGCAAGGAGCCCTGTAGGAGACAGGAGCTGAGAGCCAGGGACTGGAGCAGCAGAGCTCGTCCTGGCAGAAGACGCAGAGAACCGGACACCGGAGTCCGAGGCTGTGAGGATATTCACATCCAGCAGCAGAAACCACCTGGCAGGGGATTTCATGTCCTCTGGCCGTAGAAAGCCCGGAGGCTCAGTCACACGCAAGGGACCGGCACCGCCATCGAGGAGCGGAAGGAACCAAAGGCCCCAAGTCACCAGCCATACGGGTGAGCACCACACGGTACACTCAGGGACATGGGCTACTACACGACTAGAGCAAGGTAGCCAGGAAGAGTGCAGTCAGACGGGAAGGCCTACACCTCCACCTGGCCAGGGGGATTCTTGTTCGCTCACAGACTGACCCGGCCTCTAATGCTAGCCAGTACTCCCAGCAGGGTCTCCTTCATCACCAACAGTAAAGACCCTGAACTACACTGCACGGACTTTGAGTCATTTCTGCTGCGCCTATGCACCACAACCCTCACCATCTACACACGCTGCCCTGAGGCTATACTCCTCCCGTGGGGAGTTATACTACCCCCTGCTGCGCACACAACATCAGCCTCAGCGGTCTGCCCCGCAGCGGCGGTTCTCAGTGACCGCAATCCACGGGTGGCGTAGTCGGACATTTCAACATTAAAAACCAAGTAAACAGATCCGCCACTGGTTTGACCACCCTGAGCCACGGGACCGGGTCGCCGCCACGGAGACTACAACCCCTGACATCACACAGAGACCCGGCTCCGGGTATTCCCACACACACGGCCCAGGGGGCGCATCAACTTTGGCGTAGTCGGCAGGATCTCGTGCCCGCAACCACCGGGTACTGCGTGCCTGAAGAAAGACTGTGATACTTACCGTGGTGAAGTTTCGCGCCATCCGCAGACGTTTTCCCGCCATCCGCAGCCATTTTCCCGCTATTGGGCGCCATTTTTGGGACGCCGCGCGGGAAAAAGAGGGGCGTGGACGCCAAAAGCACGCAAGAGCTGAAGTCCCGCCTTACGTACTGACACTGCGCAAGGTCCTGGAAGGAGCCCAGCGGACGCCGACGTCACCAGCGCGCGACGCAAGGTCCTCGACCCCGACGATCGCCTGCGGAGCCGCGGCCTACGAGAAGAAGCAATGGAAGGTAGGCCACGGTTAACTAGGGGGGAGGAAGACACCAGGAATGGAGGAAGCTCCCACCGCCAGCGCGGCTGCTGCCGCAGTGATGCCGTTCACGATGCCGTATATCCCTGGAGCGGCATGGTTACCTCAGTACTCAGGGGAGTCGCATACCCTGAGCAACTTTAAAGAAAGACTGTATAGCCTATTCAAAGTATACCCCCTGTCCGAGGAACATAAAGTGAGCATCCTGATAGGTCAGTTAATTGGAGCAGCCCAAAGAGAAGTGAAGTCCTGGTCAGCCAGGGAAAAGGGGACTGTAAAGGAAATACTGGCACTTTTGATACCCGCACCTCAGCAGAGATCAAGCTAAAATTTTATGGATGCAAACAGCGGACACAAGACAGTATACGGTACTATGCTTTGAATTTGCAGGAGGCCCTGAGAGCCATTAAGTAGGCAGACCCTGACAGCGTGCGGAATGAGGATAAGCTGTTGACTGAACAGTTCATTGAGGGTCTACTGTCCAGCGCCCACCGAACCCAGTTGCGTGTAATGTCCTTGCAGAACCTTGATTTGGACTTTGCGCAGTTTAAAGCCAGGGCCATCCGGGTGCTCCGAGAACCGGCACCAGGTGGCGCTGTAACCCACAGGCGCCCTGCTATCACCTATCACCAGGAGGCGGCACCCTTGCCTGCAGAGCCTGTGGGAGCTGATGCACAGGCTTTGGACAAAGCCCCGGCTGTAGACCTGCACCATCAGGTCCAAGATCTGACCAAAAGCGTTGCCGCGCTAACAAGAACTGTGCAGTCTTTACAGGTGTCTTCCCCAGGAAAGATCCAGCTGGCTTCCAGTCCGGAGGACGTCCCTTGGAGCCAACGGAGGAGGATCCCATCGTTCAGAGGAAGGCCCAGCGACCGCTATGACCAGGACTGACAACCCATCTGCCGCCGCTGCAACCAACCAGGACATATGGCAAGGTACTGTCATTTAAATGGGCCCGACCTGGGGCAGAGGACCGACCCCCAGGCATAAGATCATCAGGCCCATCGAGCTGGCATGATAAGTACGTAGGGGGACGACCGGTCTTGCCTGTGGTGCTGGATGGCATTCCTATGAGTGCACTACTGAACACCGGGTCACAGGTAACCACCATCCCCTATGTGCTCTTTAAGCGGTACTGGAATGACTCAGATATTACCCGCTACCCAGATGACGATTTGAGCATCATCGCAAGCCATGGTCAGCCTGTGCCGCAGGTGGGATTCAAGGAGGTGACCATAAAGATTGGTAAAGTTGAACTGCCAGCGCAAGGACTGATTATTGTGGACATTGACCGTCGTGAAAGCCACCCTAAGATAACCTTGGGTACTAATGTTATTGAAAATTGTCTTGCAGAGATAATTGTCATATTACAGCAGGTTGTGGTGAACGCCAGCTCCAGCCAGTAGCATGTCCCACAAAAAGAGATCAGAGCCCTGATGAAAAGGCAGCAGGTAGAACTGTCTGGTGGTGAGATTGGTAGAGTAAGGATGAGTGACCCGTTCCCTATCGCCATGCCCCCAAAGAGTGAGATGATGATCTGGTGCCGGACTGCAATCGGGTTAAGAGGAAGGGACTACCAAGCCATGGTAGAACCCGTCTACTCAGACAGTAGGCCCACCATTTTGACGGCACAGGGGGTGGTCGATGTACGCCATGGGAGGGTACCCGTCCGCATCCTAAACATTGGGGAAAGAGAAGTATACTTGCCCCGGTATGCCACTCTAGCCAAATTGTTCACCGTTAACCAAAACTCCATAAAGGCCGTGGAACCCTTGCCTCCATCTCAACTAGAGGAGGGTAACGGCTCCAAGAAACGAATGGAGGACTGGTGTCAGAAGCTGCATGTGGGCACCGACTCCACTCCCTCACACCAAAAACAGGGAGTCTACCGGGTGGTGCAGGAGTACGAAAGAGTCTTTAGCAAACACCCGCTAGACTTTGGGCAAGTAAAGGGGGTAGAACACCACATCCCCACAGGAGACCATCCACCCATAAAGGAAAGATACCGACCTGTACCCCCTGCACACTATCAGAATACCAAGGGGATGTTGCGAGACATGAAGGAGGCTGGGGTAATCAGGGACAGCTGTAGCCCCTGTGCAGCTCCACTAGTTCTTGTGAAAAAGAAAGATGGCACCATGAGAATGTGTATAGATTACAGAAAGGTCAACCGTATCACACACAAAGATGCGTACCCGTTACCTAGGATAGAGGAATCTTTAGCTGCATTAAAGTCTGCTAACTTCTTCTCCACTTTGGATCTTACTAGCGGGTACTGGCAGGTTCCTGTAGCAGAGGCAGACAAGGAGAAGACCGCGTTCACCACCCCGATGGTTCTCAGCGAATTCAACTGTATGCCATTCGGGCTCTGCAACGCACCAGGAACCTTCCAGCGGTTGATGGAGTGCTGCCTGGGGCACAGGAATTTCGAGACGGTCCTGCTATACCTGGACGATGTCATCGTGTATTCCAAAACATATGAGGACCATCTGAAACACCTGGCAGAGGTGTTTGACGCCCTGGCAGGCTACGGCCTAAAGGTGAAACCCTCCAAGTGTCATCTACTGAAACCAAAAGTACAGTACCTGGGACACATGGTGAGTGCTGACGGAGTAGCTCCAGACCCTGATAAAATTACAGTGATTAAGGACTGGCCAAGACCCTCCAGCATAAAGGAAGTGCGGCAGTTCCTCGGGTTGGTAGGCTACTACCGAAGATTCATCCCCGGGTTCACCAAAATGGCAGCCCCTATGCAAAACCTCCTGTTGGGTCAGTCAAAGACCAAGAATCAGAAGCCACCCTTCAAATGGGACAAGCTGGAGGATGAGTCTTTCCGCCAGCTGAAGATGGCCCTCACGGGGGATGAGGTCCTGGCTTACCCTGATTACGGCCAGCCTTTCATCCACCACACGGACGCGAGCAACATCGGACTAGGGGCGGTGCTGTCCCAGATCCAACAGGGCAGAGAACGGTTAATTGCTTATGACGCGCCCCCTGGGCCTGTGCTGAGCAGGGGATACCCGGAGCCGGATCGCTGGTGGGATGCTGGGGGTTGTAGTCTCCGTGTGGCGGCGACCCGGTCCGTGCCCAGGGCGGTCAAACCAGTGGCAGTCTTTGTGTTATAATAAGTGTCTGACTACGCCACCCGTGGATTGCGGTCAGTGGGGACCGCCGCTGCGCTGCAGACCGCTGAGGCTGATGTAATTTGCGCAGCCGAGTATGGAATAACTCCCCACGGGAGAAGTATTGCCTCAGGGCAGCTAATGTGAATGGTGTGAGCGTCCCAGTACTAATGGTGCTGGTGCGGCGAGGAACCACAGAGACGTGCAGTTGCAGTTTTCAATGCTTTACTCACAGTTCTTTATCAGGTCACTTGTGCGCAGTTAGGACCGCCCGAGTCATGCTGCGTCCACCAGGTGAGGGACTCGGTCAACTCCCAGGCAATTCCAGAGTGTGGTTCAGAGCTCCCTTCTCTACCTTTCTCTGGCCGTCCCCACCAGTGACCCACCTTTGTCCAGCTTCCTCGGGCCTTCTGTTGGCGAAACCTCTCTCCGGTTTCCCTGACCCTATGTGGTATGCTTTCCTGGTGGATGTAGTGAGGGGTCGCACCAAGATGTGGTCACAACCTCCGGTTTTGGCTGAGGATTAGTCGCCTCCACCAATTTGGGTTCCGGTACCCTGCTCTGCCAACCCTTCACCCTGTATCTCCTGGGCATATGGGGTTCCTTCTGTCCTCGTGTCTCTGGGCCTTTCTCTGTGTTCCTTGCTTCCTTTCTCCTCTGTTCCAGTTCCTTTCTTACTTTCCTTTCCGTTCCTTCTCCTCTCTCTTTCTGCTGTTTCTGGCCTCCACTCCAGGCCTGCCTCTGGAGCTGGGCCCAGACTGAGCCACAGCTCCCTGTCAGCCCTCTCTGGCTGAACTCCTGTCTTCTTCTCCTCCTCCCTGAACTGAACACTGTCCTAAGATGGTGCCCACCTTATATACCTCCTTCTGACACCCGAGCCCAGGTGACTAGCAACCAATGGGCTCCTACCTATGCCCAGAAACCCACCCCTATCTGCTCCTACACCACTGGGTGTCCTTTCCGCTCCCCACTCCAGCCAGGGACAGATGCTGTCGTGCCTGCACTTCTGTCTCGTGGGAGCACCGTTGAGCTGTCCCTCGGAAATGGGGTGTGTGTGGTGCATGCAGCCTACCGAGCCCTGGTCCACATTCCATCCTTACCCGGGAGTGGAATATCACACCTCTGGTTTGAGGTGCAATATCCCTGTAGCAGCCGAGCCCTCGGGGTGCTACACTTATGCCAGCAGGAAGCTCCGGGCTACAGAGAGAAACCCCGAAAATTATAGCTCCTTCAAGCTAGAGTTCCTGGCAGTGGTGTGGGCAGTTACAGAACGCTTTAAACATTACCTTGCCTCTTCCAAGTTCACCGTGTACACGGACAACAACCCGTTGACACACCTGGACACTGCGAAACTTGGTGCCCTGGAGCAGAGATGGATGGCCCGCCTATCCAACTATGAATTTACAATCAAATACCAAGCGGGACGCACAAATGCCAACGCAGACGCCCTGTCCAGGATGCCGAACTTGCCGGACGGAGGGGAAGATCCAGAAGAACTGGAAGAGATTGAACTCCCTGCGTTCCACCGTCATGAGATTACCCAGTGTTCCCACTGTGTAAGGGACAAGCACTCTGCCACGTTCAATCCCTTACCCCACTACAGCTGGGCGGAGACACAAGACAGTGACCCAGCCGTCCGCCTGGTAAAAGAGATGCTGACACAGGCTGATGCCCGCCTTGACCCAGACGCTCCGGAAGAGACCAAACAGCTGTGGAAGGAGAAGAGTAAACTGCTTCTCTACAAGGGGAAGCTGTGCCGGAGAATTGTTAACTCCCGGACACATGAGCTGACCTGGCAGGTAGTGGTCCCGAGACGAGACGCGGCTATGGTCCTGGAGGCATTCCACGACGGAGCAGGACACTTTGGATGGAAGAAGTTGGAGTTCCTGTTGCATGAACGGTTCTTCTGGGTAGGCATGAGAGGGGCCATTGAGAGATGGTGCAGAGACTGCGGCCCGTGCAACCTGAGAAGAAAGGACCGTGCCAGCCAGAAGACTCCCCTGCAGCCCATCATCACCAAGGAGCCACTAGAACTGGTAGCCCTGGACCATGTGAAGCTGGCTCCAAGTAGGTCCGGGTACGTCTATGCTCTCACCATCAACTACTCCCAGTTCCTGGTGGTTGTCCCTGTCAAGGACTTAACAGCTCAGACAGCAGCTAGAGCCTTCCAGCAGCACTTCTGCCATCCACACGGGTATCCAGAGCAAGTGTTGACTGACCAAGGTCCAGCCTTCGAAGCGGAGGTCTTCCAGGAGTTCTGCAACCTCTATGGCTGCAAGAAGATAAGGACAACGCCCTATCACCCCCAAACCAACGAATTGTGTGAGAAGATGAACCAGGTGGTGATAGACTTGCTGAAAACGTTGCCCCTGGAAGAACGCAGTCTGTGTCCTGAAAAACTGCCTGATCTGGTGGACTTGTATAACCACATCCCAGTAAATTCCACCAACTGCACCCTGGCTTACCTAATGAGAGCAAGACCTGGTAAGCTGCTAATTTACCTGGATATGGGAGTCCTGACACCCGAGGATACCTCGCCAGAGGCAGACTGGGATACAGAACGGCAGCAGCAGTACCGGAAAGTGCAGGAGAGTGTTGAGAGAAGTTTGTCTCAAGCAAGAGAAAGGCAAGAGAGGACTTACAACCAGCATGCTCCCGCTGTTCCCCTGGCACCTGGAGAGCAGGTCTTGAAGAGGAAGAGGCGGCTCCATAAGTTGGATGACCAGTGTGAGAAAGACCCGTACACAGTACTGCCCTCAAGTCATGAAAACCCGAAAGTATGCGTTATCAGTAAGGATGGAGGAGAGACCACAGCCACTGTCTCTAGAGACCACCTGAAGAAGTGTCCCGAGCAGCTGCAAAGCACTGATGAAGACCAAGATAGCCCTCAACCCGCAGAGGAAAGGGAAGAAATGGTCAGTACAGTACTCGGAGAATTTCCCCGGTCCTGGACACAAATTAACAATGCTATTGTGGTACCCGTCCTTACCTTTCTCCAGCCAGCCCCTCAAGGGCCTACAGAAGAGCAAGTAGTATTGGAAGAGCAACCGGCCCCGGAGGCAGAGGATTCCATACCAGCAGCCCAGGAGAATCAACCCTCTGCTAGTAGTGAGCCTGCCGTGCCCGTGGTAAGCCAAAGAGTACGCAGAAAGCTGCCCAACCGACCCGTAACATCTCCAAACACCTGTAGTGCAGACACTAGCGAGCCCACTACACAAGGGGTGGAAACAGGGGACCCAGAAAGAACACCATCAGATAGTGTGTTACTTAGGTCAACAAGGAGCACTAGAGGTCAGAAGCCCGCTCGCTGGAGAATCTAGGAGAAATGATATATACCTGTATATTGCAAATGTTGTAATGTTTTATGTTTGTTACCTCAATACTGATTATGTTTCTCAAGTTACCCGACAGGGTCTATGGACGGACAGGTTATGGACAATGAATAACCGGAACTGTACCTTGTAAATAGTTGCACCTGTTAAGTGCCCCTTTTGGGCCAGACCACAGAACAAAAACCCGTGGAGGTGGCTGAAGACGTGGTCCAACGCCGGATCATCGATGCCCTGTAGCCACCCCAGGGCCTACGTGGAGGGTTTGGGACGGGTCCCTCAAAATGCATCTTGGGTGACATGGACACCTGGTTACGGAAGCGCCGTGACCTATCAAGATTGAACTCCTTGTACATATATTGTTGTGTTATTGTTTATACCCTGTTATGTGTGTTTTCAAAAAATAAAAGTGTTTAGTCCCGGAGTACTAAAGTTTACTAGGGGGGAATGTGGCACCCCAGGGTGTCTGGTTGCCACAGTGGTAGAAATACCATGTCTGAGAGCGAGCATGGGTTTTCCTGGTCAGGAGCACATTTGCATGCAACGCCTCCGGCCCCAGTCCAGGGAGGGGAGGAACCTACCCTTTGTAAACTGGATCTGGGGCGAGGTTAGCTAGTTAGTTCCAGAGAGAGGGATAGAGCAGCAAGCAGCCCTGTAGGAGACAGGAGCTGAGAGCCAGGGACTGGAGCAGCAGAGCTCGTCCTGGCAGAAGACGCAGAGAACCGGACACCGGAGTCCGAGGCTGTGAGGATATTCACATCCAGCAGCAGAAACCACCTGGCAGGGGATTTCAGGTCCTCTGGCCGTAGAAAGCCCAGAGGCTCAGTCACACGCAAGGGACCGGCACCGCCATCGAGGAGCGGAAGGAACCAAAGGCCCCAAGTCACCAGCCATACGGGTGAGCACCACACGGTACACTCAGGGACGTGGGCTACTACACGACTACAGCAAGGTAGCCAGGAAGAGTGCAGTTAGACGGGAAGGCCTACACCTCCACCTGGCCAGGGGGATTCTTGTTCGCTCACAGACTGACCAGGCCTCTAATGTTAGCCAGTACTCCCAGCAGGGTCTCCTTCATCACCAACAGTAAAGACCCTGAACTGCACTGCATGGACTTTGAGTCATTTCTGCTGCGCCTATGCACCACAACCCTCACCATCTACACATGCTGCCCTGAGGCTATACTCCTCCCGTGGGGAGTTATACTACCCCCTGCTGCGCACACAACATCAGCCTCAGCGGTGTGCCCTGCAGCGGCGGTTCTCAGTGATCGCAATCCACGGGTGGCGTAGTCGGACATTTCAACATTAAAAACAGAACCGCCACTGGTTTGACCACCCTGAGCCACGGGACCGGGTTGCCGCCACGGAGACTACAACCCCTGACATCACACAGAGACCGGGTATTCCCACACACACGGCCCAGGGGGCGCGTCATATATAAAGGCATATACGACTAGTAATGCTAACTGTAGAATACCATGCTACAAACATAACAAATGCTAATAAATGTACAGAAAAAGTAATGGATGATACATCAAGCTCATGTGTAGAAATGAAGCCTACCTAGTGATGTCCGGAGCCTCTCCATAGACTTCAATAGGCAGCTTCTATTGTATTCCTCACTGAGTTATCAGTCTGTCTTGTCTTAAGCTTGATGGATTTTACCTATTCTTCAGAGGACGCTACATTCACAAATCCTTGTCTATTTCTATATCCTTGTAAAACAGAACCTTTTTCTCCCATGTGTCTCCGCATTGTCTCCATTTTATATCCATGTTGTATAGATATATTTTTTCCTCATACATTTGTAAAAACTGAAGCAGGTAGACAGTCCGAACTTTTATTTATCCATTGACTATTAATGGATCTATTAAAAATGGATGAAACACTGATGGAGCACTAAAGGAAAAGAAAAGTCTTCAGTGCTTCATCCGTTGTACATGGATTTCCTTAGACTTTAATGGCTGAGTCTGATCTGCAAAATGAATGAGAATAGAACCTGCTCTGAGTCTCACGGATTAGACACGGAACTGTTATTAAAAACAGACGGCACATGGACTAGTGCAATAAATGTCATGCCACGTTCACACATTCAGTATTTGGTCAGTATTTTACATCAGTATGTGTAAGGCAAAACCAGGAGTGGGTGATAACTGCAGAAATGGTGACGTGTTTCTATTATACTTTTCCTCTGATTGTTCCTCACCTGGTTTGGGCTTAGAAATACTGAGGTAAAATACTGACCAAATACTGAACGTGTGAATATGGCCTGAAAGTGGTGGTCTGATATTTCATTAAATTAACCTGGTGTCTACAGCTCTGACTAGTGATGTAGAGGTGAATGAATCTCACTTTGCATTCTTGTGAGAGTCACATTAAGTCACATCGCGTATAAGATCCTGTAGGATTCTGAGAGTCAGAAGTAATGTGGGACGACCGAAAGACCAGAATGGAGTGGACAGCTCCCCAACAAAGCGATTGATAAAACTGATTTCCCCTATGAGCAAAGGAGCATTGCTTTAATCACAGCTATGGTTGAAAAAACCCAGTAAACAGTCTTCATTTTTCTCTTCTTCGCAAAAAAGCCTTTAAATTTGACAAGTCAATGATTTCCATTGTACTGACTGCAATAGTGTATGGCACTATTCCTGCAAGAGGATCCAAACTGAACCACCAGTGCAGGCCCGGGACAAGGGGTAGGCACCCGCCTAGGACGCTACCTCTCTGAGGGGGGAGCAGTTTAAGAAAAAAAATTGACATTATTGAACGCCTGCAGTCAACTGGCACCTTCCTCCTGCCGCAAACATTCAGCATGCTGACAGCCGGTACACAGGAAC
This sequence comes from Phyllobates terribilis, assembly GCF_046119375.1. NCBI lineage: Eukaryota > Metazoa > Chordata > Amphibia > Anura > Dendrobatidae > Phyllobates > Phyllobates terribilis. The sequence goes on along the minus strand of NW_027363798.1, from coordinate 282,667 downwards.
AAAGGTGAGCGGAGTCAGTGGGTCACTAACACCGCTCAACGCCTGCGCCCCGGTTCTCATTCCCTCTCTGCATTGAAATGCATTTGTGTCTTTAAGACAATGTGAACGCTGCCCCCAGGACAGGAGCAGAGGAGCTGTAATCAGGTCGATGTTCTGGCGGTAATTCCCGCAATACGTAGGCTATGGACAGTCTGCCCCCTGTTAGAGGATGGCGCCACACAGGAATACGGCAGTAGAACAACCATCGGTTTTGTTACAAGCTGCATCTATTGTATCTCATTAATTGAAACCAAACGGCCCCCATTATAATTAAGCTATATTAGTTTCCATGACTATTCTTGGGTCTGACATTGTAAAGGAAGTGCTCATCAGAGCTTGTTACCTGATGGATCAGACGAGGAAGTTAGAGGTCCAGTTACCATAGTTTCTCACCTATTCCTTTTCTTGGGGGAGAAGCCATTTGCGTCATCTGCCTAAGGCAGCAAAATACCTTATCATGATATTAATAAAAATACCAAAAAGCATGTCAGTAATATAACCAAAAGCAACATAGATGTTTTATATATTTATTTTTATGCATAAAAGTTGTTAATATTATGCAAATATATAAAAAGAAAGTGTGTAGATATAGTCACTTTCTGTGGAAAGGAGCAGATGATGATGATTCCGCTCCTCAGGCCTCGGCCACTTCTACCGCTTTTGGACATCCAGGTCTGGATCACACATGAGAGAGGAGAAGAGCAGGAATGTGTGACTTGTGATCTGTATAGTTGGAGTTTTCCTGGATTCCTTCAGCATCGCGATCAGCCAAATGGCCTTCTGTCTGACCATGGTCAGGAAGGTGAAGGAGCAGTCGCTTCCTTCTGTCTGACCATGGCCTGGTAGAGGAAGGAGCAGCCGCTTCCTTTGTCTGTACATGGCCAAGTAGGAGAAGGAGCAGCCGCTTCCTTCTGTCTGTACATGGCCAAGTAGGAGAAGGAGCAGCCGCTTCCTTCTTTATGTCCATATCTTGTAGTCGTCTCCTTACCACCACATTGTAGATGAGTCGTCCAGATGGTGACATAACAAGTATGGCTGAAAGAAATCCTTCAATTTCAGCCTTTAATTACTTGCTATGTTGATCCAGAGGAAGGCGAAAAATAACCCTGAGGACTCGTTGTTGGATCATCCTCATATCAAGGGAAAAAAATTCCTTCCTGACCCCAAATATGGCGATCGGAATAAATCCCTGGATGTTTGGTGCTCAAATCTACTTGGATGTTATGTGGTGGAAGCTCGGTAGGTTGGTCACAGTCCGGTAAATAAGAAAGTCCAGTGTAATTGTCTCATCCGATTAATGTAAATCTTCATTCCTGGATGTTACTGGAATGGGGCTGATTTTTATCAGCCTAATACTCCTGCTGGAAGAAGAGAAATATACACGTCTGAGAATCAGCCCCTCACATACAGTATATACAGTACTAGGGGGATATAGTGATAAGGTGTATAGTGGGTAAGTGTGTTACTGGGTAGTGATAACACTTTGGATGTCTGTATGTGCTGTACTTACATAGTAATATGGGAATGGTGGGTCGGCTCTGCCGGACTCCACATCGCTCCAGTCTATAGAATAGAAAAACGGATGCGATCTGATGGATGATGTAATGGCAGATCGGGCAGATGGAGTTTTGCAGAGGAGCTAGAAAATGAAAACAAAGCATTAGTCATTATATTATGTATTATTACTGATAAATTATTACACAATGTCTATGGACTGTCCATATCTTATCTTCTATATCTTCTTGTAATCCCCCATTATCATTGTCCATCTGATCTTACTCACCCGTTTTATGATATCCATGGCATGACAGCAGATCCCAGGTGGAAAAGAAGGGATGTCGTCATACAGAGACTGGTGGTATTCGTCCATTGTGCCTCTGGTATAGAATGGCCAGTCACCTACAGTCATCATATATAAGATTACGCCAAAGGAAAAGGAGTCTGCCAGATGGTTGTATCCTTCACCGTCCATTACCTATGGGAACATGAGATTGGAGAGAATCTGAATATACCGGGAAGGGGATTTACACACAGAGACTATGAGGACCGGTCTGTGATTAGATATGAGCAGAATACATTGGGATCAGATTATCCCTCAATCCTACTATCGACATCAATCACACAGAGATGTTCCTTACCTCGGGCGCTATGTAACCCTTAGTGCCAGCAGTATATTCCACTATGTCACCCTCAAATACATACATGGCTGCTAAGCCAAAGTCTGAGATTTTGATGTGTCCGGTGTCTTGGAGGAGGATATTATCTGGCTTCAGGTCACTGCAGGGAGAAGGAGCAGACACTGATTGTGAGGACAATTCATGGAAAGAACTTTCTACAATAGATATGTAAGGAGACAACAGAGAGTCACAGGTGACAGATTTATGAAGGTGAAATGATTACCTATGTATGACGCCGCGTTCATGCAGGAACTGGAGTCCGCACACCATCTCTGCCGCAAAGAGTCTGTGGAGTAGAAAGGATGGATCAGTGGTTACATGCACAATCATACAGAGAACATGAGGAGATCACACACGTGTCCTTTTCACATCATTAGTTTCTCCTGTTGTCGTTGTCCATTGATCTAAGACTACAATGTGCAGGCAGCGGATTATTCACATTCAGTACCGGACATTTACCTTATTGTCTTTGTGTTAAACATCATTGAATCTTTCATGTGGCCAAACAGGTCTCCTCCAGCCATATAGTCCATGGCTATTTCATACTCCGTAGGTGTTTCCCTAAACGCCCGCATAGTCATTAGGTAGGGGCACCCGGCAGCCATTCTCAGGACTTCTAGCTCTGTAGAGATTAAGTCCTCACAAGAACTTTTGTCCATGATTTTGATGGCCAGCAGCCCTTCACTGACTGGATCTGATGCCAAGACGACCTGGAGAAAAATCACAACAGATCAGACCAAACTCTCATCTATTACTGTGTAGTAGTTCACTAGTTAATCCCAATTATCATTACATATGAGCATCCTGTAATGAATATGTACATCTCTCCTGTGTATCTGGTGCAGGATACATTGGGGAACACGGACAATATAAATTGACACTTACTTTTCCATAGTTTCCTTTTCCAAGAACTTTCCAGAACTCGAGATTGGAAAAGTCTATAGGTTGGTCTGTGTGGACCAGTTCTCTTGGGTCAGAAATCTGTAAACTGGCATCATCAAGGCTTTGTGCCGGTATGTCCGTTGTGTCGTAGGGCGTCTTATCGATTCCATCTGCTGAGATGATATAAAAAATTTGAACCCCTTAGTGAACACATTATTGGAAATAACTACATCAGCCTGCTGAAAGCCCCTGTCTTTTCCTCTTCCTGTTAAGACCAGCCTGGCTTTCATATGAGATTTTTAATTTAGCTATATACAGTTCTATCACAGTATCTAGTAGAAGCGATCAGAATATCGCAGGTTCAAGTCCCCAAAGGAGAATAAAGAAAAGAAGTAACAAAAAAAAGTTAAAAAAAATAATAAAATGTAAAAAAAATACTTCCCCATTAATAATAATAATGATAATAATAATAATAGTAATAATTTGAATATCTAGTATAACCACATCCGGAACATTAATTTACCCAAACAGTAAACACTGAAATGAGAAAATAAATGTAAAGACCAGAATAGTGTTTTTGTGAGGGCGCAGTATACATCTAATAAATTGTAATAAAAGATATCACAATGTCTTGTCTACCCGAGAAAGTTATCTATAAAAGCTACAACTTGTCACGCAAAAAAAAAACAAATCACGTCCTCGCACAGCTCCATCCAGCTATCAAAATCCAAAAGATATAATGTCTCAGAATATAGGGACACAAACCAATTTATTTTTTATAAAATTCCTAATTTTCTTCTACCAGTTCAGTGAATTATAACCCCTATGCCTGTTCAGCATTATCATAGTTGTAACTGACATGGAGAATCATTTTGTCAGGTCATTTTTACCACTCAATGAACACAGTAAAAAAAAACAATGGCGGAATCACTTTTTTCCACAATTTTACCACATTTTGAATCTTTTTCAAGAACATTGAATAGTAAAATAAATAATGTTCAAAACTACAGCTCGTCCACTAAAAAATCAAGTCCACATACAGCTACATTGGGAGACAAATTAAAAAATAAATAGTTATGGGTTTTCGAAGGAGGAAGGAAAAAACAACGAAAGGTTACCCGGTCAAGAAGGGGTTAACAAATATAACTAAAAGAAAATATTATAATTTTAAATAGAATTATGTAAATGAGCAGGAAATGTCTAATATTTTGGCTCTCATTTATCAAAACTGTCCAATAATAAAAATGTCCCTGCTGTCCATAGCAACGAATCACAGCATAGATTCCATCTCTTAACATTCTATGGAACAATGAAAGCCGCATTGTGATTGGTTGCTATGGGCAACACGGACAGTTTTTCTGCACTTTTGATAATTGATGCCAGTACATAATATTAGGAGTATAATCCTCCTCACCCCCAGTCTTATTACACTGAGCAGATCCATCTTACCTGGTCCATCTGTATCCAGTGATGTGTTTGGTGGAGAAACACTCAGCTGTTTGTTCTCTGGGATGGAGATGTTTTCAGCTGATGACCTCGACCTCCGTAATGCACCATTCCCATTTATAATGGATTTAGCGTAGATGAGACGTCTTCTACATTGGACAACCCAGTCTCTGCTGTTCCTGATCCTCTTCTGGGCTGCCACTCTTTGTAGTTTCGGTGCCTCCAGACTTTCAGATCTGGAGGATGTCACTTGTCTCGGTGTCTCTTGGAGAACCTCTTCCAGCTCTAACTCTGCGCTGATGTTTCTCCTCTTATTGAGGATGGCTTCTTTGTTTCTCCTCCGTATTTCAGGGACCAGATCTCCGAGTTTTTTCAAGGAGATAAGAATGGCCTTCTGAAGCTCAGCGGAGGCTGCAGAGTGAGACTCCGTGAGGGTCTCCATTTTCCTTCTCTCTGTAAGGATCTCATGTCTTTTGGTCTTTCTCATTTTGTCTAGAATTTGACGTTTGGACGCCATTTTTGAGGCGTCAGTGTCAATGTCCGGTAGTATAAAGTCTTTTCGCCCTAAAGCGAACAATAGTACCTGCTCTTCATTTATTCCTCTCTTCTCTCTGAGAACCCGATCTCTTTGGGCTCTTCTGTAATTATCCATTTTAAAATCAATTTTTGCTTCGTTTGTCACGAAAAACAAAAGGGGCTGCCTCACCCTTGGGAGTCTGTAAGGCAGTGGTTTCCCTTAGGACGGAACACTGGGATATAGAATGTGGTGATGTCATCACATCACTTGTGACATCATTTTTATTCTAATGTCACAATGATATATAGATAGATATCAAATTTGAAGGATGGGGAACCAAACTTTTGCAGATGTATACATACAGTATACAGATATACACGGAGTGCACAATTTGTATTTTTAATGATTAATTTTAGTATTGAACAACTACAGTGCTGCTGGTTAATCATAAAGGTTAATAAAATCCGAAACCTGAATATTTACAAAAATAAAAGTGAGGTTTTGTCTTTCTTAGGCCACATTCACACATTCGGTATTTGGTCAGTATTTTGCATGTTAAAAAATACATTTCTGACATTTAAAAAAATATATCTGTGATCATGACGGTGTATGGCACAAATCGTTCTCCTGAAACCATCCCTCATATTAATTATTTTCTTTCTCCCCAAGCAGTGTCTCATACCACTTAACTTATAATAAATGATACACAGGAGACTTTTTTTTTGGATATAATTTGCCATATCGGCCATTTATTAACAAACAACAATAACCAATGAAAGAATTGGCGAAGGTCCTTGGGGCTACAAGATCCGGCACATGTAGAACAAAGCATTTTTCCATAGAATTATTTTACTCTCAGCCGTAACCCCAAGCTCGAGGGCACCACACCACAATCAGTGGTAAAGGAAACACCACCACTGGCTCCAAGAGTACACCCCAGTCCAGAGCCCCACTAAGTGCCAGATCAGCCAATTAGTATTTCCATCCTGAAGGGAACCATCTCTGTAAATTGCCACCCATAAAAAATTCCACCAACCCCAAAGACACCCCCTACTGCCCCAGCCACTGTGACTCACAGTAAAAATTTATAACCTTCATCATAAGCCCGAGCCATAAAACATAACAATATACAGTACAGACCAAAAGTTTGGACACACCTTCTCATTTAAAGATTTTTCTGTATTTTCATGACCGTGAAAATTGTACATTCACACTGAAGGCATCAAAACTATGAATTAACATGTGGCACCCCAGGGGTCTGGTTTCCACAGTAACAGCAATGTTATGTCTGAGAGCAGGTGGGAGGTCTCTTGGTCAGGGATCCTGTGCATGCCACACCTCCTGCCCAGTCCTGGGAGGGGAAGAACTTCCCCTATATAAACCTGGGGCTGAGGCAGGGTTAGAGAGTTCAGAGGGAGAGTGCAGCCAGGAGGGCTGACAGGGAGCTGTGGCTCCGGCTGGGCCCAGCTCCTGGGCCATGCCAGAAGTAGAGACAGAGAAGAGAGGCAGCTATGGGAAGAAACATCAGGAGCTCTGTGGGAGCAGTGTTACAAGGAGTCAGGGGCTGGCAGCTGCAGAGCTCGCCCTGACTGAGAAGATTTCTTACCGGACCCGGAGTCCGAGGCTGTGGGGACTAACTCCTACCCAGCAGCAGAATCCGTCAGGCAGGGGATTTCAGGTCCTCTGGCCAAGAAGCCCGAAGGCACGGTCACACGCATGGGACCAGCACCGCCGTCGTGGAGCGGAAGCTACTAGAAGGCCCCGAGTCACCGGCCATACGGGTGAGCACCACACGGTACACTCAGGGACGTGGGCTACTTATACCGCCTCTAGCAAGGTAGCCAGAAGAGTACAGTTAGTTTGGGAGGCCTACAACTCCGCCTGGCCAGGGGAGATCCCATCTGCTCAAGGACTGACCAGGCCCCAATCGCTAGCCAGTACTCCGGGAGGGTCTATCGTTGTCACCAGTAAAGACCCTGAACTACACCGTACCGTCTCTGAGTGGTTCCTGCTACCCCCATCATCCACGTCGGCTGCCCTGAGGCCATACCCCTCCCGTTGGGGGTTATACTATCACGCTGCACAATTCTACCACCGGCCTCAGCGGTCTGCCCTGCAGCAGCAGCTCCTTAGCTGTACTCAACGGGTGGCATAGTCGTCCAACATCTACCGCTGATACAGCGCCACTTAGTCTGACTCCCTGGGCATGGACCGGGTCACCGCCACGAGACTACAACCCTCAAGAGATCCGGCTCCGGGTAAGCTCCCGCGTGCGCAACGCAGCGCGACACAGGCCCAGGGGCGCGTCAACTTTTGGCGTAGTCGGCAGGATTTCGTGCCCGCAACCACCGGGTACTGCGTGCCTGAAAAAGACTGTTCAAACTTACCTGTGGTGAAGATTCCCGCCATCGGTGGAGTTTTCCCGCCATCCGGCGCCATCTTCAGCCTTCTTCCCGCCATACGTGGAGTTTTCCCGCCATTGGACGCCATCTTGAGGACGCCGCGCGGGAAGAAGAGGGGCGTGGACTCCGAAAGCGCGCGAGAACTGAAGCCCCGCCTCACGTCCGGACGTTGCGTAAGGTCCTGGAAGGAGCCCAGCAGACGCCGACGTCACAGGAGCGCGACGGAAGGTCCTCAACCCTGACGATCCACTGCGGAGCCGCGGCCTACGGAAGAGGATCATCGCAAGGTAGGCCACGGTCCACTAGGGGGGAGAAGGATGTCGGATACGGAGGAGAGCTTCACCGCTTCAACCCCCGCCAGCGCCACCGCTGTTGCGGTCATGCCTTTCACCATGCCCTATATCCCGGGGGCAGCCTGGCTACCCCAGTACTCAGGGGAGTCACATACCCTGCATGACTTTAGAGAAAAGCTGGATAGCCTCTTCCAGGTGTACCCCCTCACAGAGGAGCAAAAAGTGAGCATCCTGGTGGCCCAATTAACCGGGGCAGCCCAAAGGGAGGTAAAGTCCTGGCCACCTGGGAGGAGGACTGTCGCAGGGATACTAACCCAGCTAACCGAGGAGGAGCTGCAGTACTACCAATACGAGGAAAGCCAAGAGGACCCGGACGGGTCTGAGGACTGCCCTCAGGAGGGAGCACAAAGAGGACATAGCTACTGAAGGGAAGTAGCGTGAATAAAGAGCTGTAAATAGTTACCCGTAAGGGTACAAGGACTGCTGCTAATTAAAATATGGTCCCCGTTGGGATTAGTGAATTGTTCCCCGTGTGTCCCTATCCCTTACCAGGCTGAGGACTGTGAGCAGCCATCCCCTATCCCTTACCAGGCTGAGGACTGTGAGCAGCCAATCCTTATCCCCACTGGCCGAGGACTGAGAGCGGCCATATCCTGTAAATAATTATGTGTTTCTAGTAATTTATAGGAGTCCTTGGTGAATTTACCGGGAATCCTTGTACATGGTTGGAGCGTAACCTAGGAATGGACTAAAGACTGTTAAGGACTCGGGGCAGGACAGACCCCTACCTGGTTACGTCTCCCTGTTTTGGTGAAATGGACACCTTGCTTTTCTTCAAAGACTGCACCCGGTTGCGGACACGCCGTAACCATCTTTATGTGTTTTTCTTATTGTATCATTATTGTTTATACCTTGTTATGTTTTTCTAAAATATGTTTAGTCCCGGAGTACTAAATTTCACTAGGGGGGAATGTGGCACCCCAGGGGTCTGGTTTCCACAGTAACAGCAATGTTATGTCTGAGAGCAGGTGGGAGGTCTCTTGGTCAGGGATCCTGTGCATGCCACACCTCCTGCCCAGTCCTGGGAGGGGAAGAACTTCCCCTATATAAACCTGGGGCTGAGGCAGGGTTAGAGAGTTCAGAGGGAGAGTGCAGCCAGGAGGGCTGACAGGGAGCTGTGGCTCCGGCTGGGCCCAGCTCCTGGGCCATGCCAGAAGTAGAGACAGAGAAGAGAGGCAGCTATGGGAAGAAACATCAGGAGCTCTGTGGGAGCAGTGTTACAAGGAGTCAGGGGCTGGCAGCTGCAGAGCTCGCCCTGACTGAGAAGATTTCTTACCGGACCCGGAGTCCGAGGCTGTGGGGACTAACTCCTACCCAGCAGCAGAATCCGTCAGGCAGGGGATTTCAGGTCCTCTGGCCAAGAAGCCCGAAGGCACGGTCACACGCATGGGACCAGCACCGCCGTCGTGGAGCGGAAGCTACTAGAAGGCCCCGAGTCACCGGCCATACGGGTGAGCACCACACGGTACACTCAGGGACGTGGGCTACTTATACCGCCTCTAGCAAGGTAGCCAGAAGAGTACAGTTAGTTTGGGAGGCCTACAACTCCGCCTGGCCAGGGGAGATCCCATCTGCTCAAGGACTGACCAGGCCCCAATCGCTAGCCAGTACTCCGGGAGGGTCTATCGTTGTCACCAGTAAAGACCCTGAACTACACCGTACCGTCTCTGAGTGGTTCCTGCTACCCCCATCATCCACGTCGGCTGCCCTGAGGCCATACCCCTCCCGTTGGGGGTTATACTATCACGCTGCACAATTCTACCACCGGCCTCAGCGGTCTGCCCTGCAGCAGCAGCTCCTTAGCTGTACTCAACGGGTGGCGTAGTCGTCCAACATCTACCGCTGATACAGCGCCACTTAGTCTGACTCCCTGGGCACGGACCGGGTCACCGCCACGAGACTACAACCCTCAAGAGATCCGGCTCCGGGTAAGCTCCCGCGTGCGCAACGCAGCGCGACACAGGCCCAGGGGCGCGTCAAACACATGTGGAATTAAATAGTTAACAAAAAAGTGTGGAACAACTGAAAATATATCTTATATTCTAGGTTCTTCAAAGTAGCCACCTTTTGCTTTGATGACTGCTTTGCACACTCTTGGCATTCTCTTGATGAGCTTCAAGAGGTAGTCACCGGAAATAGTCTTCCAACAATCTTGAAGGAGTTCCCAGAGATGCTTAGTGTAACGGGTCTGGGAGGCGGAACCTCTGAGCAACTATACAAGGGGGCGGTCCTTGTAAGGAAGCGGGTGGCTCCCAGGGAAGACGGGCAGGTAGTCACGGCAAGTGGCAGTGACAGTCTCTGGGTAGAAGGGCAGGTAGTCACGGCAAGTGACAGGGATAGTCTCTGGGTAGAAGGGCAGGTAGTCACAGCAAGTGACAGGGACAGTCTCAGGGTAGACTAGCAGACAGGTAGCAGGTGGACGCTCCCAGGTGAGCGGGCAAGAGTCTCTGGACGGGCAGGTGGTCACAGCAAGTGAAGGCAGAGCCTCCAGGTAGGCTAGCAGGCAGGTAGCAGGTGAGCGCTCCCAGGTGAGCGGGCAAGAGTCTCTGGACTGGCAGGTGGTCACGGCAAGTGACGGCAGAGCCTCCAGGTAGGCTAGCAGGCAGGTAGCAGGTGAGCGCTCCCAGGTGAGCGGGCAAGAGTCTCTGGACTGGCAGGTGGTCACGGCAAGTGACGGCAGAGCCTCCAGGTAGGCTAGCAGGCAGGTAGCAGGTGAGCGCTCCCTGGTGAGCGGGCAGGCTGGTCCATAGACAGACTGACAGGTGTCGGAAGGCAGACCGTCGGACCGCAGGCTTGCAAGCAGGTAAGCGGATATCAGGCAGGTATCAAGCAGGAATCTGGCAGGTGACTGGCAGGTAACTGGTAACGGGACCTGAGGGCTGAAGCAGAGTGAAGGCTTTGCAACAACATTGCTCGGGCACCTCCACTTTGGAGGAGGTGCCTTATATATGGTGAGGTCCTCCGGCCATTGGCCGGGGACTCCTTAAGACGGTCCGCGCGGCCCCTTTAAGAGAGGGGGAGCGCCCTAAGCACAGTTGCCGGGAAGCAGCGCGCGCTGCCAGCAGAGCGGGAGGAGGACGCCAGGCACGGAGCGGAGAGGTGAGGGGAACAGCGTCCCTGCCTAGCAGGCGGCAGGGACGCCGACGCTACACTTAGCACTTGTTGGCCCTTTTGCCTTCACTCTGCGGTCCAGCTCACCCCAAATCATCTCGATTGGGTACAGGTCTGGTGACTGCGGAGGCCAGGTCATCTGGCGTAGCACCCCATCACTCTCCTTCTTGGTCAAATAGCCCTTACACAGCCTGGAGGTGTGTTTGGGGTCATTGTCCTGTTAAAAAATAAATGATGGTCCAACTAAACGCAAACCGGATGGAATAGCATGCCGCTGCAAGACGCTGTGGTAACCATGCTGGTTCAGTATGCCTTCAATTTTGAATAAATCCCCAACAGTGTCACCAACAAAGCACCCCCACACCATCACACCTCCTCCTCCATGCTTCACGGTGGGAACCAGGCATGTAGAGTCCATCCGTTCACCTTTCCACTGGTCTAATGTCCATTCCTTGTGTTCTTTAGCCCAAACAAGTCTCTTCTGCTTGTTGCCTGTCCTTAGCAGTGGTTTCCTAGCAGCTATTTTACCATGAAGGCCTGCTGTACAAAGTCTCCTCTTAACAGTTGTTGTAGAGATGTGTCTGCTGCTAGAACTCTGTATGGCATTGACCTGGTCTCTAATCTGAGCTGCTGTTAACCGGAGATTTCTGAGGCTGGTGACTCGGATAAACTTATCCTCAGAAGCAGAGGTGACTCTTGGTCTTCCTTTCCTGGGGCGGTCCTCATGTGAGCCAGTTTCTTTGTAGCGCTTGATGGTTACTGCAACTGCACTTGGGGACACTTTCTAAGTTTTCCCAATTTTTCGCACTGACTGACCTTCATTTTTTAAAGTAATGATGGCCACTCGTTTTTCTTTACTTAGCTGCTTTTTTCTTGCCATAATACAAATTCTTACAGTCTATTCAGTAGGACTATCAGCTGTGTCTCCACCTGACTTCTGCACAACACAACTGATGGTCCCAACCCCATTTATAAGGCAAGAAATCCCACTTATTAAACCGGACAGGGGACATCTGTGAAGTGAAAACCATTTTCAGTGACTACCTCTTGAAGCTCATCAAGAGAATGCCAAGAGTATGCAAAGCAGTCATCAAAGCAAAAGGTGGCTACTTTGAAGAACCTAGAATATAAGACATATTTTCAGTTGTTTCACACTTTTTTGTTAAGTATATAATTCCACATGTGTTATTTCATAGTTTTGATGTCTTCAGTGTGAATGTACAATTTTCATCGTCATGAAAATACAGTAAAATCTTTAAATGAGAAGGTGTGTCCAAACTTTTGGTTTGTACTATATATTTCCATTAGATATCTCTAAATTCCCTGAAAAAAGAGGGTGTGCAGGTGAGACTTTTCGCATTGCTGTCCCCACAGGAATGGCTCCTTTTCCCACACTTTTCCTTTTATACTCCCTTTTACTATCCCCTCCCACTCCCTATTGATCCAATCCCATAGACCCCATTCAAACTTTATTTTTCTCTCCTGGCCCAATCACCGTCATGTGGGCCTCTGCTTATAAGTACGGCTCTGGCCCCTTTAATATAGCCGCCCTTCTGTTCACTACCAGTCATAAGCCGCCCATCCATGGAGTCTGTTGCAATCATCCTTTTCGGTAACACCAACCACAGCCTCCCAGACCCCGGCATTGGATGCATTGATACATAATGATTTAAAGATTCACAATTGGATTCAGGTCTGGGCATGATTGGACACAGACAATTCCACCTGTTTTGGAAGTGGTAGTGGCCCCTCTTACCTTTTGGACCCCTGTGTAGCTACACAAGTTGTACCAGGTTTGCACCTGGGTCTGGGGAAAGTGAGCTCATCAATGTTTTCATCATCCAGGAACTGCCTTCCCAGTATGGCACATGAGGAAGGGTATTGTCCTGCACTAGGAGGAACCAACGGTCCACTGCACCACAGTAAGGTCTGACATTGGCTCTAAGGATTTCATCCGTGTACCTAACAGCAGTCAGGTTGCCGTTGGCTATCACATGGTGCCCATCATGCTGGGTGACGGTGCAGACTGAATAACATTCACCACGGCGTCTCCAGACTTTCACATCTATCACATGCTCAATGTGAACCTGCTATCACCTGTACAGAGACCGTAGGACCTGACAATTCTGATGTTCTCAGGTGTATGCCAATTGAGTTGCAAGGTGCTGAGCTGTGAGTAAGGTCCTATTACAGGACGTCGGGCCTCATACCGCCCTCATGGAGTCTGTTTCTGACAATTTTGGGTGTAACGTGCTTCTGGTTATGTTGTAGGGCCTTTGCAGTCCTCCTGTTCATCCTTACACAAAGGAGCAGATATTGGTCCTGATGTTCAGTTGATGCTCTTCTACAGTTCTGCTCCATAAATTTAGAAGCTGCTTAAGGGGTGCACGCGTGTGGGGTGCATGTGTAGCGCCCCTGAGGGTTCGGTCGCCACAGAGGTACTGCATCTCACCCAGAAGTGTGGTATCTCACCCTCAGGCAAGGAAGGAGTACAGCTCAGGACCCTAACACCTGCATTCATTACACCACACTTCAGAGGGCAGGGCGAGATTGCTCCTACAGGAGAGAACAATCCCTGGAACCTGGCTGGAGTGGGGGGGGGGGCGTGCTAGTAAGGGGGAACCATGTAGTGGGTGTGGGTGGAGGACGTAGTTAAGGGGAGCACATAGAAGAAAGATATAAAATAGTGAAGCCATCTTAGAAAGTCAGTTCAGTCAGAGGAGGAGAGTGGAAGGTGCAGGGGCTCTGTAGGAGCTCTGCTCCAGAGACGGGCCTAATCAGTGAGGCCCAAGGTTGAAGAGAAGGAGAGAAGAGAGTAGATGGAGCAGAAAGGCTCCAGGAACAGAAGAGAGGACCCCAGGGGTACGGGCAATGCGAGAAGCCACCCGTGCGCCCGAATCTACCGGGAGGTGGAGGGGTCAGGCTGCACACAGGGAACCGGTCCCTCAACTAGTAGAAGATTGCACGTCTCAGCTAGAAACCGGAGGCTGCAGAACTTTATGTCATGTAGCCAACATCCCATACCAGTCTCACCAGGAAGGTAGCTATATAGGACCCAGGGGATGGAGCAGACGTTGCCCGCCAAGGCCCGCAGGTACTAGACTGGAACACTTGGTATGAGGTTCAGGGAGACAGCCAGAGAGAAGACACAGAAGGGGGTCCTGCTGTGTACTCCGGAGCTATCTGAGGGTGGACTGAGCCCCTCACTGAGTAAGCACGACGAGGGAGATTGCTTTGGCGCCTGTAATCTGGACTGCAACAACTGTGAGTAAAGACCCTGGGACTGCACTATCTTGTCTCTGTGTTTCTTGCTGCGCCATCAACCCCTGCACTTCAACGCCCAGCACAACCTGCAACATCATCTACACTGCCCTGGAGCTAGCTCTTCCTGTGGAGAGCCACACCATCCCTGCTGCAGTAACATCAGCTTCAGAGGACTGCTCTGCAGCGGCGGCTCCCGTTAGACGCATTCCACAGGTGGCATCATGAACTCTATAAAAACTCTATAAATCCCCTATACATAACCCCTTTTATTGACCACTCTGGGTCACGGACCGGGTCACCGCCACTGAGATATTCCCCCAGCATCTACCGGCCCGGCACCGGGTACCCCACGACCCAGGGGGCGCGTCACATGCACGTGTCTTGCGCTGAATGTCATCGGCGCCAAGTGTGGGCAGTTATTACATTTGGCAGTTAGTCATTGCAGGAGTCAGGTAACCACACTTTATACTCTCTTTAACTATGCACTGAAAGATAGTACACATTCACAATAAGCAATGTTTCTATGTGTTTTCACTCTCTCCCCTATAGTCCTCTACTTTCTACTAACCCCCCTAATACCTACACCTCGTAATGAACTGTTCATCTCTCCCCCCATCCTACCCCTTCAATTCACCTCCTCTTCAGAATTCTTCTTTAATATTCAATCCTCTGTCTCCAAACACAGACAGCCACTTCATGCTCTCTCATGCTCCCACCTACTAACATTTTCTCTTCTCCTCTTCACTGCTGGCGATATCTCTCCAAATCCTGGCCTTCCTCACCACATCCCCACAGTCACTTCTACCTCCTACCCACAACCTACTACAAATCTCCATAACCTCTCTAACCTTATACCCATCCGCCCAGCCCCCGCTTCCCCAGTCCCACTAACAGGAGCTCTCTGGACGCTCGCTCTGTCTGCTACAAACTTTCCTACATCCATGATCTTTTCATTACTAACAAACTCTCCTTCCTCGGCATCACAGAAACCTGGCTCACCCCCTCTGACACAGGTTCTCCAGCTGCACTTTCCTATGGTGGATCCCATCTTTCCCACACTCCAGCGGCAAGCATGGCGGAGGAATTGGTATCCTCCTGTCAGATAACTGCTCCTTCTCCCCAATTCCACTGTCGCCCTCTGTTACTTTCCCCTCTTTTGAGGCGCACTGTTTACACATCTACTCCCCCTCCAACCTCCAACTGGCTGTCATTTCCAGGGCCAGCCACCAATTTCTTCGACCACTTCACCACCTGGCTGCTTCACTTCCTTTCCGCTGACATCTCCACTATCATCATGGGTGAATTCAACATCCCCATTGACACTTCCCACTCATCTGTCTCTAAGCTTTTATCCCTCACTTCCTCCTTCCTCCTCAATGGTCTTCCGCAGCCACCCAAAAAGATGGCCACACACTGAACCTCATCTTCATCCGCCTCTGTTCCTTATCTAACCTCTCCAACTCACCTCTCCCTCTATCTGACCACAACCTACTAACATTCTCTTCCCTCTCCTCTCCAGGTGCACAATCCCCACTTGACAAACTTGCATACCCTTGCAGAAATCTCAAACACCTTGACCTACACTCACTCTCTTAATCCCTTCTCCCTCTTACAGACATAAGTTCCTTACACAATGCAGATGCTGCTGCTGCTTCATATAGCACCACAACAGCTACAGCTCTAAATTCGGTCACCCCCCTTACATATAACAAAGCTTGCGCAATCAACAGGCGATCCTGGCACACCAGCCTGAAAAGAACTGAGACTGACCTCCAGGGTTGCTGAGCAGAAATGGGAAAAGTCCCACTCCAACGAGCACTCTATCGCATTCAAACAGTCCTTCACTACTTTCAAGTCCACACTCACTGCAGCAAAACAAACCTACTTCTCATCTCTCATAACTTCCCTGTCACACAACCTAAACAGCTATTCAACACTTTCAATTCTCTCCTCCGCCCCCCATCGCCTCCTCCCTCTACTTTCATCTCAGCCGAGGACTTTGCCTCATTCTTCAAGCAGAAGATTGATACCATCAGACAAAGCTTTTTCCTAAAGTCCCCACAGCCCCTCCTCATATCTACTCAATCCTCCTCCTCCAAAACCAGCTTCTCCGCCAGTTCGGAAGATCAACTTTCCTCCTTACTCTCTAAGTCACACCTCACCACCTGTGAACTTGACCCTATCCCATTCCACCTCATCCCTAACCTTACAGTCTTCATCCCAACTCTAACCCACCTCTTCAACCTGTCACTAACAACTGGTGCCTTCCCCTCATGTTTCAAACATGCCTCCATCACACCCATCCTTAAAAAACCCTCCCTTGACCCATCCTCTCTGACTAGCTATCGCCCCATATCACTTCTCCCCTATGCCTCAAAACTACTGGAACAGCACGTCCATTTTGAACTGTCCTCCCACCTCTCCTCCTGCTCCCTCTTTGACCGCTTACAATCTGGCTTCCAACCGCACCATTCTACTGAAACTACCCTGACTAAAGTCACCAACGACCTACTAACCGCCAAATCCAAGCGACACTATTCTGTCCTTCTCCTCCTGGAACTGTCATCTGCCCTTGACACAGTGGACCATTCCCTATTACTACAGACTCTCTCATCTCTTGGTATCAAAGACTTGGCCCTATCTTGGATCTAGTCATACTTAACAGACAGAACCTTCAGTGTTTCTCACTCACACACCACCTCCTCATCTCGCACCCTATCTGTCGGTGTTCCCCAAGGTTCAGTCATAGGACCCCTGCTCTTCTCCCTCTACACCCTCGGCCTGGGACAGCTCATAGAGTCCCATGGCTTTCAGTATCATCTCTATGCTAACGACACACAGATGTACCTCTCTGGACCTGGTATCACCTCCTTACTAACCAGAACCCCACAATGTCTGTTCGCTATCTCATCCTTCTTCTCTGCTAGATTTCTAAAACTTAACATGGATAAAACAGAATTCATCATCTTTCCCCCATTTCACTCAGCCCCCCCATCTGACTTTGGTGCCACAGACCCATATGGGTGCATGGATGGACTTCTCCACAAGAGGCCCTCACTACATTCACACACCTCCACCTTCCACCTCATACCAGCAGAGGGAGCCCTGATAGGGACATATAAAGGGAAGGTGGAGCCAGGCAGCTCAGTTGGTTAGTCAGAGTTAGTTAGTCAGAGTCAGTCTGAGTTTAGTCAGTGCTCAGAGCAGAACAGAGCAGTCAGACAGAGAGAGTCTGAGAGCGTGCCGATGCTCAGAGAGCGGTGAAGACGCAACACGTCAGCTGCCGAGTAGTGACGTCCCCGAGTGTGGCCGACGGCGAGGAGGAAAGGAGAGTGGAACCAAGGGGGCAGAGGAGCATAGTAAGCTCACCCCGTTATACATACCGGACTCCGGGTCCGTGCCTACAGGGACCCTTTACACCCAGTAGGGTCAACCGGAATCCCAGGAGGACTACAAGTCCCTGGCAAAACTTGAAAGCTAGACACACACAGGACCAGGAACCACGAAGGCCCCGACGTCCAGGGAAAGTGGTTACCAACCGGAGGTCCTACTTCTGAACAACAGGTGAAGTAACACATAATCTAGGCCCAGTTGCAGGCTGGCCAGGAGCATACACAGAGGCAAACATGGATCAGGAGGCCGCCTTATACCCGCTCACTGGGGCGAAGTCCTGAAGTGCACCTATCCTATGGAGTACCCTGGACCATACCTAACAATTGCATGAGTAAAGGTAACAAAGCAAATTCCCTGTCTCTGTCCGTTACTCCTACTGCGCCATCGTTCCCCCTGCACCACAACGCCCAGCGCAACCTGCATCGTTTACACTGCCCTGAGGCCTGCTCTACCTGTCGGGAGCCGTTCCATCTCTAGCTGCCCTAACATCTGCCTCAGAGGACTGTTGCAGTGCTGGTGATCCTCACCAGGTACCACAGGTGGCATTGTGGCGCCCCTGAGGGTTCGGTCGCCACAGAGATACTGCACCTCACCCAGAGGTGTGGTGTCTTCCTTCTCTCAGGTAAGATAGGTGTGCTGCACAGAACCCCAAACACCCACATCCAACACTACACCACTCCAGGCCAGCAGGAGGAGCAAGTTGCAATGTAGTTTCTGCTGAGCCCCGACCCTGGCTGGAGTAGGGGGGAATCCAAAGGTAGGGGGAACCAGTAGTGGGTGTGGGTGGAGGAAGCAGATACAGGAAGCACTTATACAGTAGGTATATAATAGGAAGCCATATTTGGAGTTGAGGCCAGTTAGTGAAGACTGTCTGGGAGCAGAGGCTCAGTCAGAACTCTGTTCCGCAAGTTAGGGCTCAGGATAGAGGCCCCGGAGTGGAGCAGGGAGTAGGCTCCATTCTCCAAAAAGGATCCCAGGGGGTACGGCGCGTGCAGGACGGCACCCGTATGCCCCGCTCCTGCCAGGTGTCAGGAGGGATCGGTTTGCTTCATTCTAATCCCCAGGGGGTCAGGTTGGTCCCGGATCCGATGTACAGCAAGGACTTCAGCATACCCCAGCGGGATTGAGAGTGGGCAGCGTAGGGCAGCGGTGAGAACGACCAAGTGTAAAGATGGTCAAAGTAGGAACACGAGAAAGTGGGGTTCTGCCAGGCACTCCTAAGCTGCTTAAGGAAGGACTGAACCCCTGCCTGGTGAACGCAGCGCGACGCGGGAGGCCTTCACCTGTAAAGTGCACTTGTGAATTGCCTAAGAACTGTAAGTAAAACCTTGGACGACTGCATTGAACAGCCTCTGTCTGTTTCTTCACCGGCGCCATTTTCCATCACCGCACTACAACGCCCAGTGCACCATTCATCTATTTACACTGCCCTGAGGCCCGCTCCGCCTCTGGGGAGCTCTACCATCTTTAGCTGCCTTGACATCTGTCTCAGAGGACCTTCACCAGACACCACAGGTGGCGTCACGAACTCTCTGAACTTCTACTAATAATTGATACCCCTTTGAGCACTGACCGCCCTGGGCCAGCCACCGTGATAACCCTGGCGATCAGCTGCAGGCCCCCGGGGGCAAGTCAGCGTCACAAAATGTCCCTAACAATTATATCCCCTTTTTGCACTGACCGCCCTGGGTCACGAACCGGGCCAGCCACCGTGATATCCCCCCTGCAAGCAGCCATAAGGCCCAGCTGCCGAGTACCCCATGGCCCTGGGGGCGAGTCATATCCATCAAAATCAATGGCTGTCCACTTTCCCCAGTCCCATAAGCTCGCTGCCTCAGGGTAACCCTGGACTCTAACCTCTCCTTCAAACCACATATCAAAGCCCTTTCCTCTTCCTGCCGACTCCAACTCAAAAACATCTCCCGGATCCGCATATTCCTCAACCATGAATCTGCAAAAACACTAGTGCACGCCCTCATCATCTCCCGCCTCGACTACTACAAAATCCTGCTCTGTGGCCTCCCCGCTAACACTCCCGTACCCCTCCAATCTATCCTAAACTCTGCTGCCCGACTAATCCACCTGCCTCCCGCCTACTCCCCAGCCTCTCCTCTCTGTCAAATGCTTCACTGACTCCTCATTGCCCAGAGACTCCAGTTCAAAACCCTAACCGTGGCATACAAAGCCATCCACAACCTTTCTCCTCCATACTTCTGTGACCTAGTCTCCCGGTACACACCTACACGCAACCTACGATCCTCACAAGATCTCCTTCTCTACTCCCCTCTTATCTTTTCTTCTCACAATCGCATACAAGATTTCTCCCGTGTATCCCCCCTACTCTGGAACTCTCTACCCCAAAGCATCAGACTCTTGCCTACTGAGGAAACCTTCTAAAGGAACCTGAAAACCCACCTCTTCCGAAAAGCCTACAACCTGCAGTAATCATTGCTCCACCACACCGCTGCATGACCAGCTCTACCCTCACCTACTGTATCCTCACCCATCCCTTGAAGATTGTGAGACATCGCAGGTAGGGTCCTCTCTCCTCCAGTACCAGTTTGCCATTGCGTTTTTGTTCAAGATTTTTGCAATTGTGTTTGCTATGTATACCCCCTTTTTCACATGAAAAGTGCCAAATAATAATAATAATAATGTGCCACAGACAGTGTCCTGGAATCTCCTCCATGCTCTGGAGACTGTGCTGAAAGACATGGCAAACCTCTTTGCTATCCTTTAGGCACTGGACAACCTGTGCAACCTGAATGGGCTGCAGATACCGCCTTATGATAGCAGTATTTACAAGAACTCATGCAAAATGCAAAACTAGATACTATAATACCATTCCCTTTTTGGGGGCTGTGTTATTTTTGTCTCTCTGCTTCAAATTTCACAAAAAATTGGATTTTCCAGAACCCAAATTTTTGCAATTCAATGCTCATTAGGCATCAAGAGACATCATGACATCACTGGGTGATGCTCAACAGGACGTCATTTAAGTCCCAGTGAGCACTGGAGGTTCTGAAGAGTGAAGTCAGATGGGAGAAAGGGAGTAAGCGAGCCAGCGGAGGACTGGGCAGAGACAGGAGAGGTGCAACATAAGTATATTGTACTTCTTTTATAACCTGTCTGTTTATTGTGCCCTGCATTCTGGAGAGACCTCAGAGAGAAATAGAAAGATTTTGTTACATGCACACCGCTAGGTTTAGATAGGGGCGAGACAGGTTTCATGAATTCTTTGGAATCCTTGGGGAACTGTTTACTCAGGGCGACCATAGACCATGTGCTGCAGCTTCTCTCAGTCATACAGGGGTACTTGCCCTCAGGCACAGACATGTAACTGGATTCACTTGCTGACCAGACACATTTGACACGAGTCCTCATGAACAGTTAAACAGTTGCATTTAATGAAGCCGCATGTGACGCGCCCCCTGGGCCTTGGGGTACCCGGTGCCGGGCCGGTAGATGCTGGGGGATGTCACAGTGGTGGTGACTCGGTCCGTGACCCAGGGCGGTCAATAAAAGGGGTTTATTTATAGGGGATTTATAGTGTTTGTATAAAGTTTGTGACGCCACCTGTAGTATGCGGCTACAGGAAGCCGCCGCTGCGGAGCAGGTCCTCTGGAGCTGATGTTAGTGCAGCAGGGATGGTGTGGCTCTGCACAGGTAGAGCTAGCTCCAGGGCAGTGTGGATGTTATAGGTGGTGCTGGGCGTTGTAGTGCAGGGATTGATGGCGCAGCAATAATCAGTCCACAACTTAATTGTTAGCAGAGTATTAATCCGCGTGACATCCAGAGTTTAGAACACAGAATGTAGGTTTATTCATATCCAGCATAGGCACAGCATGGAGTCTGGTGCTACTGCAGCATGAGGAGAAACAAAACATATAACAACAATACAGGAAGAGAAGGAGGGGGCATCCTGTCTGTGTGAGTTTTTTTTTTTTTAAAACACAACTTTGTTAACAACCTCACAATATGCACAACATATGAAACAGCACACAGTAGTTGTTGCAATACACATACAGATTAATATGTATTATTCCAACACCCCCACTCAACAACTACTTATCCTCTTAGTCCCATTGTGGTTCTCAATTCTTGGAACCTAGCTCGTGGCAATGGCTTTGTCATAATGTCAGCTACCATCTTATCAGTTTCACAATAGACAAACTGAATTATGCCACGATCTATCAAATCACGTAGATGATGATGTCTGACGTCAATGTGCTTGGTTCTAGCACTGATCTTTTCACTGCATGCAAGTTTAATGCATCCTTGGTTGTCCTCATAAATTACAGTCGGCTGAGTTGACGGTTTGCCAAGATCGTCCATCAATTGTCTTAGCCAAACAACCTCCTGGCTTGCATAGGCTGCGGACACATACTCCGCTTCTGTAGATGACAAGGCAACAGACACTTGTTTCCTACTAGACCAGGAGATTGAACTTTCTCCAACTTTAAACAAGTATCCACTTGTGGATTTACGATCACGCGAATCACCAGCCCAATCCGCATCTACATAGCCGGTAAGTTCTAGATCTCCTGCTGCAGATAGTTTTAAATTTACATCTTGCGTTTCTTTCAAATATCGGAGAAGTCTCTTAACAGCATTCCAGTCTCTTTGGCGCGGTTTTTCCACATATCTGCAAAGGATTCCAACTGTTGTTGTGATATCCGGTCCAGTCATAGTTGATATGTATAGAAGTGCCCCCACTGCCTGACGATATTTCTCATTGTTAGGCAACAGGTCATCTTCTCCTTCCAGCTTCAGGTAGGATGGTTCCATTGGGGTTGATATACCTTTGGCCTCTGACATTTTAAACTGATTCAGAATCAAATTAATTTTTGCACTTTGGTTTAGAAGAAAACTTCCATCTTCCTCTCTCTGGATTTGGATTCCTAGATAATATGTCACACTTCCAAGGTCTTTTGTTTCAAAGTGCTGATTCAGAATTTCAGTCATTTTTCCAATTTCTGCATCGTCTTGATGAACAACAATCACGTCGTCCACATATAAGAGAATATACATCCACTTTCCATCTGTATATTTTGTGTATAAGCACGGATCTGCTTGACCTCTTTTAAATCCTTCTTCCAACAAGACTTTATTCATCTTGGTGTTCCATGCTCTTGCTGATTGCTTAAGACCATAGAGAGATTTTTGTAGTTTGCAAACAAGATTCTCTTCACCTCCTTTTACATAACCTTCAGGTTGAGTCATGTATAAGTCCTCCTCAATGTCACCATTTAAAAAGGCAGTTTTTATATCCAAATGTCTGACATACATCTTTTGTACAGCAGCTACAGCTAACAAAGCTCTGAACGTGGTCTGTTTAGCGACTGGAGCAAATGTAGCATCGTAATCTTCGCCATACTTTTGAGAATATCCTTTTGCGACCAACCTTGCTTTGAATCTGTGGACTTTACCTTCAGAGTCATATTTGGTTTTGAAGACCCACTTGCACTTGATTGCCTTTTTGCCCTGTGGTAGCTTGGTGAGTTTCCAAGTTTGGAGTTGATGAAGCGATTTGATTTCCTCATTAGCGGCATCGATCCACTTTGTTCTTTCATGGACAGGTAGTGCTTGCATTTCATCCCATGACTGCGGCTCTGATTCAGGTAGTGTCTTGACAATGTAGGATAGACGTTTAGCTGGTATACCTTTGTTTGATCTTGACGATCTCCTGATTTCAGATTCACCTGATTTTTCTGTTGTTCCTTCATTAGTTGAAGAATCCAGCCAGACCTCTACATCCTCTTTGTTGCTGTCTTGTAATTGTGACTTCAGCTGGACTACTGGCGTGATGTCACAAAACTTAGGTGATACAAAGTTTTCATCAATCACTACATCTCTACTTATTGTGACCTTGTTTGTTTCTGGGTGTAGAATCCTATAACCTTTCTGGGTTTCGCTGTAGCCTACCAGGATACCTTCCTTAGCGTGAGATTCCCACTTAGTTCGCTTTTCTTTGGGAACATGTACAAATGCTTTACTTCCGAATATTCTTATGTGATGTAGTTTTGGCTTTCTGCTATTCCATTGCTCAAATGGAGTTTTCTCTGTAGCTTTACCTGGTAGTCTGTTCTGAAGATAGCAAGCTGTCATGATTGCTTCACCCCAATATGCTGTGGGCAGATTTGCATCAAATAACATGCTTCTTCCACTTTCACATAGTGTTCGGTTCCTTCCTTCCGCGACACCATTTTGCTCTGGGTTGTACAGTACAGTGGTCTGAAATAGGATTCCATTTTTCTTTAAAATGCTCTGTGTCTCATTACTTGTATATTCAGTCCCATTATCTGCACGTAGAATCTTTGGCATTCTTCCAAATTTATTATATACTTCAGCTAGGTATATTTCAAGTTTCTCTGGAACTTCCTTCTTGCTGTGAAGCAGGTGGACAACTGTATATCTTGAATGATCATCAATAAATGTGAGAAAATATCTCTTCTTCCCTGGAGTCAGAGTGCTCATTGGACCACAGACATCTGTGTGTATTAAATCTAGTGGCTGTGCTGTTGTTGTACTAATTCTCTTAGGAAAAGCTTTCCTAGACATTTTCCCTTTGATGCAGCTAGTACACTTCATTGTCTGGTTACATAGATCAATTGTAATATCCTCAGCTAGTTGCTTTTGGACTAACTTTCTTATTGCTTCTGGGTCTCTGTGTGCCAGACGCCTATGCCACACATGTATACAGTTTTTATGCTCTTCTTGTTGCGCTGTATACACACACTCTTTGCATTTCAGCTGATAAAGTTCATCTGTGATGTTTCCCTCTGCTAGTGAGTGGCCTTCCTTTGAGATGATGCAGTTATCATGCTTAAATGTAACTTCATTTCCTTGTTTTGTGAGTTTCTTCACAGATAGTAGATTACTTTCAAGACTAGGCACATACAGCACATCCTTTACTGGGATCTTCCTGCTTTGTGTTGGTGAGATTTGACAATCAATATAACCATCTCCTATGCCTTCTGAAGTCATGTACTGACCATTAGCCATAATCACTTTCTCTGATTTACTTTGGTCAAGCTTAGAAAAGAAGTCTCTGTTATTAGTCATGTGACTAGTTGCTCCAGAGTCTATACACCATGCATGCTTTGATGTATTTGCACTGACAGTAAATGCATTTTCAGTATTCACAGAATCATTTTCTCCAGATACAGCACTTTTAACCCTTTGATGACTGCTTTGCTTTTTCAGCTGATTCATTCTAGCTTTCCAGACTCTGCAGTCAGCTTTCAAATGTCCTGATTTCTTGCAAACAAAACATTCACGTGTTTCTTTTGTGTGCTTCCTGTTATCAGTTAGGTTTTGTGTCTGTAAAGCAGATTCTGTGCTGCATATCCTACTGTTTATACCTTCTGCCTTTCGCTTACATTCATCTATGAGCTTCCTCCTGACATACTCCAGTGTAAGCTCATCATCTGGACGCGCATCTAGTGCGGTTACAAGCGTATCATAGCTCTCTGGAAGGTCACTAAGCAGTAATGCGGCCACATGAAAGTCCTTTAGATCTTCCCCAATGCCTCTCAGGCGTTCTACAACTTCCAGAACACTTCTTATGTAATCCTGCATATCATGGCCTTTCTGTAGCTTAGACTGGTACAGCTTTCTCATGAGATAGAGCTTATTGCTTAAATTTATCCTCTCATGTACCTTTTGCAACTGCTCCCACATTTCCTTTGCAGTATTACATTTACACACATGCACAATCTGGTCATCATCTATACTGAGTGATATGGTACTTTGTGCTTTCTGATCCATCTCTGTCCACTCCTGTGGCACTGGGTCAGGTATAGGCTCCTGTGTGTATTTCCACGTACCTTCTCTTATCAGCAGCATTTTCACTTTGAATTTCCAGGATTGATAATTCTGGTTAGTGAGACTTGGCACTGTAAATTTCATGGAGCTGCTGCTGGTGGCCATCTTTGCTTCTTCTCAGTTTGCTGTCTTTCTTTCTTTTCTTTCCTCTGTGTTCTGGGGATCTGTGACTCTGGGAACTCTGGGGACTCTGGTACATCTGGTACATCTGGGCCCATAACCTGTTAGCAGAGTATTAATCCGCGTGACATCCAGAGTTTAGAACACAGAATGTAGGTTTATTCATATCCAGCATAGGCACAGCATGGAGTCTGGTGTTACTGCAGCATGAGGAGAAACAAAACATATATCAACAATACAGGAAGAGAAGGAGGGGGCATCCTGTCTGTGTGAGTTTTTTTTTTTTTTAAAACACAACTTTGTTAACAACCTCACAATATGCACAACATATGAAACAGCACACAGTAGTTGTTGCAATACACATACAGATTAATATGTATTATTCCAACATTAATGACGGTTTCCTCTTATCTTTACTGCTGGTGAGTAGACAAGCCGGGACTAGGGTACTGGCTAAAAGTGGAAGTCCGGGCAGCCTGGAAGCAAGTAAAGAATCCTCCTTGCCAGGTGAAGTTGGAGGCCTTCCCTTTCCAATAAACTCTTTGGCCCTGCTGCTTGTAGCTGTGCGGTGGCCCTCGTCCCTGAGTGCAACGGTTCTGTGCTCACCCGTATGGCAGGCAGCTCGGGCCTTGCTGGTGCGTCGCTCCCACGTGGCGGTGCTGGGCCCTGCAGTGCTGCTGAGCCTCTGGCCGTCTGATGGGGCCAGGAGACCTGCAATCTCCTGCCCTCCGGTTTCTGCTGCTGGGCCTTCAGTGCCCCACAGCCTCGGACTCCGGTGTCCGGTTCTTCTGTGCTGGTCCTTCTGGGGTGAGCTGCCGTGCAGCTCCAGTCCCCAGCTCCTCTCTCTTCGACGTCCTGACTTCAACTCTTCACACTAAGTCTCACTAACCCCGCCTCCAGATCCCAGTTGCCAAGTGGAGGAACTCCCCTTGCTGGTCTTGAGCCAGGAAAGTGTTGCATGCTTAGCAAAACCTGATTAGGGGACCCCTGCTTACTTCCAGGCATGGCATAACCTCTTGTGAGGGAGGCAATGCCACTGTGGCAACCGGACCCATGGGGTGCCACATTCCCCCCTAGTTAACTTCACTACTCCTGGACTGAGGATACCTTTAAAATTAACAATTAACAATTCAAACAGGTTACAACAGTCAAAGATTACAAAAACCCAACAAAATTTGAAAGCAGTCACTACGGCGCTTAGTCTTTACGCCACAATCCTGGTAACTGTAATTTGGCTGGTGGGAACTGCATCAACCCACTTTGTGTGTCGTCCATGGGCATGGCTTCGGGGCACTCTTTCGTTGGGCCTGGTCTTCAGCCACGCCTGCGGTTTATTTTCTAGGCCTGTTAGTAACTATATCCAACATTGTCCTGACCACACCTAGTCCTGTGGTCCAATTGTCCATAAATTTAACAAATATACTTTTCCATTTTATTTAACGGGTACAACTATATACAACATACACTTTTATTCTCTTACACTTTAGTTTCTGCAGCGGGCATGGAGCTGACCTTTTGAACTTCTGGTCGATCTACGTAGTACGTTAGTTGTCACTACTCTACCCTGGTCCCTAGTGTCTACCCCTGGTGTGGTGGGTTCTGTGTGAACTACCCTACGGGTAGTTTGAGGTAACACAGGTAAGCTGGGTAATCTCCTACGAATTCTTTGGCTCACCCTGGGTACGACAGGTTCACTGCTAGCAGAGGGTAGATTCTCCTGGTCTGCTGATGATGAAACTTCTGTCTCTGGGACCGACTGGTCTTCCAGCTGTTCTGGAACTTCTGCAACTTCCGGTGAGGCCGCTTGGAGAAAGGTAAGGACCGGTACTATAATTGCACTGTTCACCTGCATCCAAGACCGGGGAAGTTCTCCGAGTACTGTTTGGACCGCTTCCTCCACTCCTTCTGTGGGCTGAGTGTTGTCTTGATCTTCTTCTGTGTGTTTCAACTGTTCAGGACATATCTTCAAGTGATCTCTTGAGACTGCCGCTGAAGTTTCCCCTCCATCCTTACTGATGAGGCACACTTTGATGTTATCGTAATTGGAGGGTAGGACTGTGTATGGCTCTACCTCCCACTGGTCATCTAATTTGTGGAGTCATCTCTTTCTCTTAAGTACCTGTTCTCCAGGTGACAAGGGAACGGCAGGTGCGTGCTAATTATAAGTTTTCTCTTGCTTCTGTCTCACCTGGAACAAACTTCTCTCAACACACTCTTGCACCTTGCGGTATTGCTGCTGCCACTCGGTATCCCAATCCACATCTGGTGATGTCGTCTCTGGTGTTAAGACTCCCATGTCTAAGTCGATGGGTAGCTTACCAGGTCTTGCTCTCATCAGGTAAGCGGATGTACAGTTGGTGGAGTTCACCGGGATGTGATTATATAGGTCCACCAAATCTGGCAACTTCTCTGGCCACAGGCTACGTTCTTCAAGGGGCAACATCTTCAACAGGTCTATCACCACCTGGTTCATCTTTTTACACAACCCGTTAGTCTGGGGATGATACGGCGTCGTTCTGATTTTCTTGCAGCCGTACAAGTTACAGAATTCCTGGAACACTTCTGCTTCAAAGGCTGGACCTTGGTCGGTAAGTACCCGTTCAGGGTAACCGTGCGGGTGACAAAAGTGCAGTTGGAACGCTTTGGCTTCCGTCTGAGCCGTCTGGTCTTTCACTGGCACTACTACCAAGAACCGGGAGTAGTGGTCTACTATGGTGAAAGCGTAGACATAGCCTGACCGGCTTGGGGCTAGCTTCACGTGGTCCAAGGCTACCAGTTCAAGTGGCTGTTTGCTGATTATGGGCTGCAGGGGAGCCCTCTTGCTGTCACGGTCTTTTCGTCTCAGGTTGCATGGACCACATTCTCGACACCATCTCTTAATTCCTTTCCTCATGCCAGCCCAGTAGAATTTCTCACGTAGCAGGACTTCCAACTTCTTCCACCCGAAGTGTCCTGCTCCATCGTGGTACGCTTCTACGACCATTAACGCATCCGCCTCGGGACTACCACCTGCCAGACCAGTTCATGTGTCCGGGAGTTGATGCTTCTTCGACACAGCTTTCCTTCGTAGATGAACAGTTTGCCCTTCTCCTTCCACAACTGTTGGGTCTCCTGTGGAGCATCTGGATCAGGGTGCGAGTCAGCTTGCATCAGCAACTCCTTGACTAGGCGGACAGCGGGTCGCTATCCTGCGTCTCTGTCCATCCATGGTGGGGCAATGGGTTGAACATGGCCTCTCTGTTGGCGGGGCGCTTGTCCCTCACACAGTGGGAGCACTGGGTCACCCCATGACGATAGAAAGCGGGTATCTCTATCTCCTCCAGCTCTTCTGGGTCTTCTCCCCCATCTGGCAAGTTGGGCATCCTGGACATCGCATCAGCATTTGCATTTTTTTGCCCCGCCCGATACTTGATGGTAAACTCGTAGTTAGACAGTCGGGCCATCCATCGTTGTTCTAGGGCACCAAGCTTCGCAGTCTCCAGGTGCGTCAGCGGGTTGTTATCTGTGAAGACTGTAAATCTGGAGGAGGCGAGATAGTGTTTGAAGCGCTCTGTTACAGCCCAGACTATGGCGAGAAACTCCAACTTGAAGGAACTGTAGTTGTCGGGGTTCCTTTCCGTGGGCCAGAGCTTCCTGCTGGCGTATGCAATCACTTGCTCTCTGCCTTGCTGTACCTGGGACAGCACCGCTCCCAATCCCACGTTGCTGGCATCGGTATGAAATATAAAGGGTTGGCCATAGTCGGGGTAGGGCAGGACTTCATCTCCGGTCAGAGCCATCTTCAGTCTGGTGAAAGATTCGTCTTCTGGTTTATCCCATTTGAACGGAGGTTTCGGGTTCTTGGCCTTCTTGGACTGGCCTACCAGGAGGTCCTGCATGGGTGCTGCTATCTTGGTGAAACCCTTGATAAATCTTCTGTAGTAGCCTACCAGCCCGAGAAACTGCCGCACTTCCTTGATAGTGGAGGGTCTTGGCCAGTCCTTGATTACGGTGACTTTTTCAGGGTCTGGCGCTACACCTTTGGCGCTTACCACATGACCTAGGTACTGCACCTTGGGCTTCAACAGGTGGCATTTGGACGGCTTTACCTTCAGCCCAAAACCAGATAGGGCTTCGAACACCTCGGCCAGGTGCTCCAGGTGGTCTTCATATGTCTTTGAGTAGACAATTACGTCGTCCAGGTAGAGCAGGACAGTTTCGAAGTTCTTGTGTCCTAGGCAGAACTCCATTAACCGCTGGAAGGTTCCTGGGGCGTTGCAGAGCCCGAATGGCATGCAGTTGAACTCGCTGAGGCCCATTGGCGTGGTAAACGCAGTCTTTTCTTTGTCCGCCTCTGCCACAGGAACCTGCGAGTACCCACTGGTGAGATCCAAAGTGGAGAAATAATTAGCAGATCTTAGTGCAGCTAATGACTCCTCAATTCTGGGTAATGGGTAGGCATCATTATGTGTAATGTGGTTAATTTGCCTGTAATCAGCACACATCCTCATGGTACCATCCTTCTTTCTAACGAGAACTAATGGAGCTGCCCAGGGGCTACAACTATCTCTGATCACCCCAGCCTCCTTCATCTCCTGCAACATTCCTTTGGCACATTGATAGTGAGCTGGGGGTACAGGCCAGTACACGAGTCCTCATGAACAGTTGAACAGTTGCATTTAATGAAGCCACATGTGACGCGCCCACTGGGCCTTGGGGTACCTGGCGCCGGGCCGGTAGATGCTGGGGGATGTCACAGTGGCGGAGACCCGGTCCGTGACCCAGGGTGGTCAATAAAAGGGGTTTATTTATAGGGGATTTATAGTGTTTGTATAAAGTTTGTGACGCCACCTGTGGTATGCGGCTACAGGGAGCCGCCGCTGCGGAGCAGGTCCTCTGGAGCTGATGTTAGTGCAGCAGGGATTGTGTGGCTCTCCACGGGTAGAGCTTAGCTCCAGGGCAGTGTGGATGTTATAGGTGGTGCTGGGCATTGTAGTGCAGGGGTTGATGGCACAGCAATAATCAGTCCACAACTTAATGACGGTTCCTCTTATCTTTACTAGTGGTGAGTAGACAAGCCTGGACTAGGGTACTGGCTAGAAGTGGAAGTCCGGGCAGCCTGGAAGCAAGTAAAGAATCCTCCTTGCCAGGTGAAGTTGGAGGCCTTCCCTTTCCACTAAACTCTATGGCCCTGCTGCTTGTAGCTGTGCGGTGGCCCTCGTCCCTGAGTGCAACGGTTCTGTTCTCACCCGTATGGCAGGCAGCTCGGGCCTTGATGGTGCATCGCTCCCATGTGGCGGTGCTGGGCCCTGTAGTGCTGCTGAGCCTCCGGGCGTCTGATGGGGCCAGGAGACCTGCAATCTCCTGCCCTCCGGTTTCTGCTGCTGGGCCTTCAGTGCCCCACAGCCTCGGACTCTGGTGTCCGGTTCTTCTGTGACGGTCCTTCTGGGGTGAGCTGCCGCGCAGCTCCAGTCCCCAGCTCCTCTCTCTTCGATGTCCTGACTTCAACTCCTCACACTAAGTCTCACTAACCCCGCCTCCAGATCCCAGTTGCCAAGGGGAGGAGCTCCCCTTGCTGGTCTGGAGCCAGGAACGTGTTGCGTGCTTAGCAAAACCTGATTAGGGGACCCCTACTTACTTCCAGGCATGGCATCACCTCTTGTGAGGGAGGCAATGCCACTGTGGCAACCGGACCCCTGGGGTGCCACACATGGCCAGTGCAATTTAAGTCTCTTGAGCAACAGGCTCCAGTAACAAACAGTTTCATCATAAAGGCACATTAACAAACAGTCTTTCTTACTAGCACAGTACATCACAGATCAAGTCTCTTTAGCAGCACACTTCTATGCCCCATAACAGTAATGATCCCACCAGCAGTCCCCGGTCCACTGTGTCATAGGCTTTAGCCTCTAGTGCAGTGAGGTACGAGGGATGGTTAGAACGCAAGGATGAGTCCAGTCCTCAGATGTGGTGTTCAATCCTTGCTTCTGCTAAACAACAGTTAACTCCTTTCTCCACTACTTTCTCTTGTAGATACCACTAGCAATTAAAAGGCAGTCACAGTGGGAGAGTCCCAGAACCCTCATCAGCCTGGTGAAGAGGTCTGTATCTTTTAAAGGGTTTGTCCACTACTTTCATATTGATGCCTTATCTGTAGAATAGGGCATCAATGTATGATCGTCTGGGGTCCTGCACCCCACACCCCTGCCGATCGGCTGTTATTGGTGGCGGCAGCCGCCGGCAGGAAGTGCTTACCTGGCCATCAAGTTACAGTGGCCAGTGCTTGTTACTGCACATCTGCCTTCTATTCAATTCAATGGGAGGTGGATGTGCAGTATCCCGCGGCGGCCACTACAGATGGACGGCCAAGCACCGCAGGTAAGCACTTCTGGCCGGCGGCGGCACCGATGACAGCTGATCAGCAGGGGTGCCGGGTATGGCATCACGGCCGATCATACATTGATGACCTATCTTTTGGATAGGGCATCAATGTGAAAGTAGTGGACAACTTCTTTAAGCTGGCTCTCCAGCTCAGAACTGACACTACCCAGTCTCACTGGGGCAGGCCTGACCACTCCCCTTAGCTGCACCCTGTTAACCCCCCTAGTTGCTGGATGCTTAAAGCGCACCTGCCAGCAGGATTGTGCTTAGTAAATTACATAGACTGACAGGTGGACACCGTTACACTGAGTAAAATGATACCTTTCATGATGAAATCCATCCAGCGGTTCTTTTATAATCTTTATTTTCAGTTCTGCCATAATGATATGCATGTGCTCTGGTGCTCTCATTATGTATTCATGTATTCCTATCTCTGGCCTCTGACAGGTCACTGTGCTTTCAGTGACCTGCCTACTATTTTAAATACTGACTGTGTAATTTCCCTGCCCATGTGAAATTTACATATCCCAAAATGGCCGCCCGATGCCCGCGCAGTAGCATCTTTCGGTTGCCGAGAGATGCTACTGCGCACATGCGGCACCATATTTCTGCACCCACGCTCTTTTTCCAAAAGCAAAATGGTGCTTGTGCGTGCGCAGTAGTATCTCTTGGCAACCGAAAGTTGCTACAGCGCATGCGTGGGTGTTGGGCGGACATTTTGGGATATGTAGATTTCACATGGGCAGAGAAATTACACAGCCAGTATTTAAAATAGTAGGCAGGTCATTGAAATCACAGAGACTTGTCAGAGGCCAGAGATAGGAATACATGAATACAGAAGCAGAGCACCAGAGCACATGCATATCATTATGGCAGAACTGAAACTAAAGATTATAAAAGAACCACTGGACGGATTTCATAATCAAAGGTATCATTGGCACCCACCTGACAGTGTATGTAGTTTACTAAGCACAATTCTGCTGACAGGTACGCTTATCAACACCTTATGTAATATCTACCTGTCACACTCTTCCCTCCTTTTTTGAATGTCGTCCTCGACGTTTGCCTTCTACCTGGTTACCTTAACCAGCCTCTTGGAGTTGTGGTAGTTCTCCCCTAACTATCCTCAGATAGTGTTCCCCCAATACTGCCTCTTTACTTAAAGGTGAGTTGGTAGTTAGGCACTATGGACCCCTTTAAGCAATTTACACATACAGCACACTTACCCTATCTACATCTCTTGTCAATCGGTCTCCTGCAAGAAATACACAGATTTAACCACAATTTTAACCAACAACTATTCTTCAGCTGGAGCTTTTTGCTCGTCTTCAACCGGCTCTCCCTAACTACCACTAAACATTTTTCAAATTCAAGTGCAAAAATGTTAAATATAGCATAGTCTTTGTAAAATATTTGGCATGAAATAGAACACATATATTCAACACAACCCATTTTCTTGAGAGAGTGTGCCACTTCAAGAACACAGTCCTTTGTTTCTTAAGGCACGGGGTCCTTGGTCCTTCTAGGTAAGGACCCTGGAACAGGCAAGGGAGACAGTCCTTTAAAACGGGGGCAGAAACAATGTCCGTTTCTTGTAAACATCTAAGGCACAGTCCATAAAGTGAAATTTGGAAAACAGTTCCTGGACAGGATACGGCACAGTCCATAAGTTGAGAGTGAAGACTCCCCAACTCACTTGAGGTGCCCGCATATCCAGCAGAAAAGGACACAACAGGTGCAAATAAAAAAAATAAGGCAAAACCAAAAATAAATATCAACTTCTTCAGCTACTACCGTAGTTTTTAATATACCATAGGCCTATCCGGCCTTAACAGGAAAGCAGTAACGGTCCTTCTACTGTGGTCACAGTCTCTGGTGGCTTTACCAGCCTTCAAGGAAAGAACACATCACATTACCTAGGCAGAGATGAGGAACTATCACTGGAACACGGCGTGCAACCAACACAACTCGGTGATTTTTTTTCTTTTTGAGAGAGAGCAACACTGTCCTAGTCCTTTTTATTCTTTGGTTGGCACCAGTCCACAGTAAATGGACACTGCGCGGCATTGATAGTGGGGAGTTGAACTGATGCTGGGAGGGGTTCCTCTCTTGCCACCCCAGCAGAAGTGGCCCCCTCCTTGGTTGTGGCCTGTGGGACAGGTTTGCTCTCCCAGTTGGGACGAATCCTGAAGCGGGGCCCAGTAGAGATGGGGAAGAATCCTCTCATTTGACACGAAGCTCTTGGTTCTTCTGCATCTGCCCAATCCTCGGGGTGGTACTACTCCATTTCAACTATGCGGGAGACTGAAATGGCGTACCAGCCCCGAGGTCCCCACATCTTTAAGAATCTGACCTTGTCTCCTGGCCAGAGACTCCGGGTCCGTCCTAGGGCATAATCCCTCTCCACCGACCTCCTGTTGACAAATATGTCCAGGCGAAGCCAAATCCCTTTAGCTGATAAAAATTTATGACCGTACCTCTGATCATCCGATCCTCCAGGCAGTCCCTTCCCGGGTACTCTCTCCACTCCTGGGCACACTCCTCCATCCGTCTCTTCTCCTGGATGATCTTTTCTTTCCATGCAGCCAGCCGTTGTTGGAAGTTGTATTCTTCCTGTTCTTCTTTGGAGATGATGGGCACAGGAACAGACCTTTCAGCCTGGCCAGGCTGAGCAACAACATCGGCAGGTGGTGGGATAGGTGCCCCCGGTGGAGTAGGTGGTAGGGTAGGTACTGGTTTCCTGGTGTTGATAGGCAAGGGGAACGTATATGACTCCTGTTTCCTCCAGGCCCCCATCCTTTCACCTCCTCTGGCTATCCAGGCTATATCATGTATTTCCCGGATCCATCCCCTCACTCCACCATACTTGGGATTCACACAGTAGGCCCTAGGGGGTGAGAATGGACCCCGTGGAGGTGGCAGTTTGGTCATCCACTGCTCTCCAGGTAATGCTAACAGAGAGTAATCCAACTCCTCTTCCTCCGCTAGCGGCTTTACGACCGGTCCCTGCTTGGTGGTGACCATCATATGGGTATGGAATGAGGCCGGGGGTTCCCTCACCCTTGCGCTGGGTGAGTGGCGGTCTCCGAGCGGATCATCACTACTGGTATCAGTTGGAGAGCGGGGGCTAGTGACTCACCGGCAGGAACACAGAGCGCCGCCATCTTCCTTCCGGTCCTGCGGTGCACGCTGGTCCCGATCAGAAGTCCCGTCCCTCTCTCGAGAGCGGAGGTCGGGGCGGACGTCACGGCCCCAGTGGTGGCTTCCAGTGCGGTGGGCCGGGTCACGGTCAGGGTACCTGTGGGCAGCAGGTCCTCCGGTGAGTCCGGTACTGGTCGGAATGGTTCTGGAACGAGCAGCGGTCCTTCAGGTGGGTCCGGTGCTGGGCAAGATTACGCGGTGGCCTGCGGCGGGATGACAGCCGGGGCTCCGGACATCGGCTCACGGTCCACAGTTGGTGGTGGGATGGGCACAGGGTCCGACGGCAGACCTCGGGGTCCCAACTCCTGCCTTCGGGCTGCCTCCGGATTCTGATGAGGTGGTGCGGCCGTGCCCTGGCCTGGCTGGGTATTGCCCGGTACCTCGCGGTTGTGGGTGAGGTGATGAAGGGCTGCGTCCTCCCCTGCTTCTCTTCTTGCTGCAGACTGCTGGGACATAGCACACCTTCCTAGCTCCGACATACTGGCAGGCACTATGACTCGCACTCTCCTCTCCTTTTCACTCCTGACCAGAATGGAGTTCTTCTGGCCAGAAGAGCTCCAGCTCACTCTTACTCCTCCTCCTCTGGGACAGTACCTCACTGGCCATTGGTCCAACATGCTGGTGGTTGGGGTGTCTTTTCTCTGAGGCCAGCCTTCCCCAGCTTGTTCCACTGCAGGAGGTTTGGCCCTGTTTGGCGCTCTTTTATCATATACTCCTACAAGATGGGATGTCCTTCTTCTTCCCCACTGTGCTTTTAACAAAAACAGACACCATTTTAACTGTACAACATGTGTCAAGTCTTGCATTTTGCAGGTGCCTGTTTCTCTGTATTTTATCTCCTTATTTCTTCCCAGTCATCACTGGCTGTCTTCCCTTTTCACTGGTATACCAGGGTTGAACTGAGGTGCTTTGCTGCTATGTTTTTCCAGACACTTTGCCTCTTCTCCCTCCTATACGCTAATTCCCGCTCAGGAATCCCCGTACGGGCCACCAATGTTACGTGGTTACAGGTTCATGAATTCTTTGGAATCCTGGGCGAACCGTTACTCAGGGTGACCATATACTGCAGTTTCTCTCAGTCATACAGGGGCATTGACCCTCAGGCACAGACATATAGCTGGATTCACTTGCTGACCAGACACATTTGACACGAGTCCTCATGAACAGTCGCATTTAATGAAGCCGCACGGCCAGTGCAATTTAAGTCCCTTGAGCAACAGGCTCCAGTAACAAATAGTTTCTTCTTAAAAGCACATTAATAAACAGTCTTTCTTACTAGTACAGTACAGCACAGATCAAGTCTCTTTAGTAGCACACTTCTATACTCCCACAACAGCAATGCTCCCACCAGCAGTCCACGGTCCACAGTGTCACAGGCTTTACCTTCTAGTGCTGTGAGGTACGATGGGGCGATTAGAATGGAAGGATGAGTTCAGTCCTCAGATGTGGTGTTCAATCCTTGCTTTTGCTAAACAACAGTTAACTCCTTTCTCCACTACTTTCTACTATAGATACCACTAGCAACTAAATGGCAGTCACAGTGGGAGAGTCCCAGTATCCTCATCAGCCTGATGAAGAGGTCTGCATCCTTAAGGATATGTGCCCACGATGCCCAGCTCGCGGTACACTACACCGAAGGACCTGCCGTCACATGACTATGATGTCAGCGCAGGTCCTTCAGTCCACCGCGATCTGCCGGCAAGTGAAGACGATCGCAGCGGGGGCCATCAGAAGGTAAGTATAATATATATTTTATTCTTTCTTTTACAGGTTCTATGGTACCTGGGTCTGGAGGAGAGTCTCCTGTCCTCCAGACCCTGGTACCATCCGCACACTGAAACGTTTGGACTCCGCATCTACAGATGTAGTGATGCGGATTCCATGCGTTCCAATGAAAGTCAGTGGCGGCAAAAACGCTGTGCTTCCGCAAAATATTTGGTAGTGCTGCGTTTTTTCCCACAATGATAACCCGCAGCGGAAATTTCCGCAGCATGTGCAAAGCACATGCGGATTACCATTGGGGAACATGGCAGGCTTTCTACCATGCATTTTTGCAGCGTTTTTGCCGCTGCGGAAACGCTTAAAAAACGCATCGTGGGCACACAGCCTTAAGCTGGCTCTCCAGCTCAGAACTGACACTACCCAGTCTCACTGGGGCAGGCCTGACCACTCACCTTAGCTGCACCCTGTTAACCACCCTAGTTGCTGGATGCTTAACAACATCTTATGTAACATCTACCCATCACAAGTTTACCAGTAATTCAATTTGCGTTGAATACATTTGCCGCAAATCACATTTTCTGGCCGAATTCAAGTGAATTTGTCTCATTGAATTTTAGCAGTTTGACGCATCTCTAGTAGAGAGATAAATAGACACTCAGACATGAAGTACAGACAGATAGATGATAATAGATAGATGGATAGATGGATATTTTCTTTGTTTTTGCAACTACCTTTTAATAGTTTCCTACAACTCTACTGTAGTTCTAATACAGTATAATATCCTCAAAGCCCCCAATACTCAGTATAATGCTCTCTACACCAGGATGTCTGCATAGCTCCCATATCTATATATATAATCGTCTTATCCCGTCTGTCTGTCTGTCTGTCTGTCTGTCCAGGAAATCCCGCGTCGCTCATTGGTCCGGCAGCAGCCAATCAGCGCCGGGGGATTTCTAAAAAAAGATGGCGGCCGTTAGTGGCTCATCTGCGGGACGGAGCTGAGCGGCGATGCAGCCGGGAGATGAGCACCGCGAGGCGCTCATCTCCCGGCCGGCAACAGCAGAAGGAACCCGACCGCCGGACCCATCTGCGGGACGGAGATGCAGCCGGGAGATGAGCGGCGCGAGGCGCTCATCTCCCGGCCGGTATCAGCGGAAGGACCGCCGGCGCCGCTGACCTCCATGTGGAAGGGAGGACCGGGGAGCGGCGCTGCGGGTCGGGATACTTCTGCTGCGAGCGCCCGCGATGTCCCGGGTTCTCGCAGCGTAAGTAGCCGCACAGGCAGCGCCGCTCCCCGGTCCTCACCAAGACGATTCGATGATTGGTCGCGGTCTTCGGACCCGACCAATCACTGATCTTAGCGCAAAACTTAAACACCGCTGTGCTGATTGGTCGCCGACGCTGGCCGCGACCAATCACCGATTTGGGCGCCAAATTTAAATATCGGCCGCGACCAATCACCACAGCGGTGTTTAAATGTGGAGCCAAGATCGGTGATTGGTCGCGGCCGATATTTAAATTTTGGCGCCCAAATCGGTGATTGGTCGCAGTCAGCGTCCGCGACGAATCAGCACAATAGTGTTTAACTTTGGCGCCAAGATCAGTCATTGGTCGCGGGCCAAGACAGCGACCAATCACCGATTTGTGCGGCAATTTTAAATAGCGTCCGCGACCAATTGGATGTCAGCAACCACCGTCCGCGACCAATCTGCGCTTTTTGTGCCAAATTTATACACTGCTCTGCTGATTGGTCGCAGCCGGCGACCAATCAGCGATTTTGGCGCCAAATTTAAACCCCGCTCTGCATCGCTCTGCTGATTGGTCAAATTTAAACAACATTCTGCTGTTTGGTCGCGGCCGGCGACCAATCAGCAGTATTGGCGCCAAATTTAAACACCGCTCTGCTGATTGGTCGCGACTAATCATCGATATTGCCGCCAAATTTAAACACCGCTTTGCTGATTGGTCGCGGTTGCCGAACGCGACCAATCAGCGATTTTGGCCCCAAATTTAAACACAGCTCTGCTGATTGCGCCTGGTCGGCCGC
This sequence comes from Phyllobates terribilis, assembly GCF_046119375.1. NCBI lineage: Eukaryota > Metazoa > Chordata > Amphibia > Anura > Dendrobatidae > Phyllobates > Phyllobates terribilis. The sequence continues at coordinate 243,806 of NW_027363798.1, read as the reverse complement.
ATACCTATTCTAGAATACCCGATGCATTAGAATCGGGCCACCATCTAGTATACACTATAATGGCCCACATCTCCTGTGTACACAGTATAATACTCCTCACACTGTATGATAGCCAACTATACTAGTACTAACATTGTGTACTGCCCACAAAGCCCCCAATTCTAGCCGCAGAAGGCTTATTACGATCTGACTTTACAGGACGCAAAGGAATACGCCAAATTAAAAACCAAAATATTGGCACGCTCAGGAGTGACTATGTCTGTCAGAGCACAAAGGGTCCACCACTGGGCGTATGCTGGCGACAGATGTTCGACTTGTTACATCTTCTACAAAAATGGCTGCAGCCAGTGTCTTCCTCTCCTGCCCAGATGGTTGAGCATGTGGTGATGGACAGGTTCATCCATTCCCTAACCAGGCCGATGCAGACCTGGTTTGCCCAAGGTGACCCTCGGACGCAGACAATCTCGTAGGTCTGGTAGAAAGATACCAAGTGGTCGAAAAATCCCTGGGGAAACCCGACATAGCCACCTACCCTTACTGGAGTGCCCAAAAGGGGATAGGTTCACCATGGAAGGGATTCAGAGCTACAACTGATGGCATTCCATTTCCACTGAAGAGACTGCAAGGTCTGTTGTGAAGGATGTGATTTGTTGGCGATGTCGCAGTCCGGGACACGTAGCCGCCCAGTGTCATACATCTGCTGAGCCTAGGCAGATGATGTTCATACTATGCTTACCCAACATGCAGTGTGGACTGTCGACACGGCGAGGGGCCGCAGGGGTGTGCCATGTCTGTTAATGGAGTGATGGGCTGTTGGACTCCAGGAGTCTGGTGACCTTGATCAGGGATAGTGTTCTGGTTCTCATTTCCACTGTCGAAAGTAAGTTCCTGGCCAAGTGGCAGGGCCCATATGAGGTGGTGGAGAAACTCAGTTAAGTGAACTCCGAGTCCACCAGCATGGCTGAAGAAAGCCGCACCAAGTATACCATGTGAACTTGCTCAAGCTGTGGCGGAACCGGGAGCCTGTGGAAACTCCTTGCCTGGGAGCCGCTCCCGAAGGCAAGGGGGAAGAGGTCACTATTTCAGAGACTCTATTGCCAGCCCAGAAGCAAGAGTGTCGAGAACTACTACAGTGGAATCGGGAGCTGTTCTCAGAGTTGCCGGAGCATACTCAGGTGGTAGAGCATGACGAGTTAACAGAACCACATGTAAGAGTGAATCTGAAGCCGTATCAGGTTCCGGAAGCACGCCGGGAAATGATCTCAGCCGAGGTGAAAAGGAGGTTAGACCTCGATGTGATAGAGGAGTCAAAGAGTGGGTGGTCGAGCCCAATCGTCCTCGTACCAAAACCCAACGGAGAGTGGAGGTTTTGTAATGACTACCGCAGGCTGAATGAGGTGTCCAAGTGTGATGCGTACCCGATGCCCCGCGTTGACGAACTCATCGAAAGGCTTGGACCGGCGAGATACATCACCACTCTCGACCTGACGAAGGGCTATCGGCAGATCCCCATGTCCCAGGTGGCCAAGGAGAAGACGGTTTTCTCTACACCCAAATGGGTGCTTTCAATACACTTGGATGCCATTTGGGTTACAGGGGGCCTCAGCCACCTTCCAGAGGGCTATGGATCGGATCATAGCCCCACATAAGAAGTATGCCGCAGCCTACCTTGACGACATTGTAGTTTTTAGCCCAGACTTTAGAACTAAACTACAGCCCATTCTGGATGCTCTAAGGAAGGCGCGATTTGCAATAAATCTGAAAAAATGCACCTTTGGAAAAGAGGAGGCCAAGTACTTGGGCTATGTCGTCGGGAGAGGCGAAATAAAGCCGCAAGTTAATAAAGTGGAGGCAATCCAGACCTGCCCGCAACTGCTCTCCAAGAAGCAAGTGAGAGCATTCCTGGGAATGGTGGGATATTACCGGCAGTTTAACCCAAATTTTGCCATGATGGCTGCACCACTGACGGATCTCCTAAAAGGCACCAGGTCAACCATGGGGAAGTGGACGGAGAAAACAGAGACCACATTCCAACTGTTGAAGTCAGCACTGTGTAAACAACCGGTCCTGGTCGCACCAGACTTTAACCCCTTTACGACATAGGGCGTATTAGTACGTATCTGTGCCCTGGGCCTTATGGACCAGATACGTATTAATACGCCCTATCTTTAATGCGGCACCGCGACCGAAGTCGCGGTGATAGCATTAAAATTCCGGTGCCATCTTACCTTAGGGTAGATGGCGCCAGCATCTTGGGGGTGTCGCCGCCCCTTCACACCCACAATCGCTGTGATTGGCTGTTCAATTCTGAACAGCCAATCACAGCATTTCTCACTGTTTCCGGCAATCAGATTGCCGGAAACAGTGATGTGCAGCCTAGGGTCGGTGCGCCTAAGAGCACTGATCCTAGGCTGTTGCCTAGTAACCCTGCCTGTCACCTCCCCATGACCCCCTGTGATGTCAAATAAGCCCCAGCCAGGTCTGATTGGAGCGATCGATGATGACATCGATCGCTCCAATCAGAGTACCTGAACACAGGTGACAGGGCGGTCACAGGGCGATGACCGGCTTGTGACCTGTGACCTGCCTGTCACCTCTTTGTGACCCCCTGTGATGCTGCCCAGGCCCCTGCCATCTCTGATTGGTGCGATCGATGTCATCATCGATCGCACCAATCAGAGTACCTGACCGGGAGGTGACCGGGTGGTGACCAGCCGGTGACCTGCCTGTCACCACCCTGTCACCCCCCTGTGACCGCCCTGCAGATCCTCACACTTGGTGAGGATTTCTACAGAGCGGTCACGTCTGATCTGCGCTGTGCTGGGCCTTGTAGTGCCACAGAATCTTCTGTTACACTACAAGACCTTTCTCCTACCTGCACCAGTCGCTGCTGCTGCTCCGGCATCCTGCTGCGGTCTCCAGGGTCCTGGATCTCCTGCTCCGGCATCCTGCTGCTGTCTCCAGGTTGCTGGGTCTCCAGCTTCGGCGTCCTGCTGCTGTCTCCAGGGTCCTGGGTCTCCAGCTCCTTATCCAGCTGCTGCGGATCCTGCTCCAGAGCCTCTTCCAGAACCTGCAGCTGATCCTGCTGAAAGAAGAACAGAGAAGACTTTGGTAAGTCCATCTCTGTTCTCCCCTCATTCACCCCTCCCCCCCCTCCTCTCCCCACCTCCTTTTACCCCCAATCCTCCTCCCCCCCAGTTTTTTTTTTTACGTGCGTCCTGCAGCGGCCGAGCGCTGAGCAGTGTCTATGTCACTGATCAACGTCCGTGCTCGCTGCTTTTCAGGACTTTTTCTTGCCCCTGTCAATTCCCCCCCCCCCACCTTTGCACCACATCCGCGCACACACCCATCAGCTGCCGAGAGTTGATAGGTGACATAGTTCACCGATCCGCACTCGTGCTCGCTGTTTGCACCACCTACGGTAGTTCCTTTTTTTCTCTTTTTTTTTTCAGAAAAAAAAAATTCACACCAAGCACACTGACACACACACACTCTAAATAAAGTACTGACACACACGCACCACATACACGAGAAAAAAAAAATGTCCGGCTCATCCCAAACTTGCTATTCAGGGGAGGAGGCATACGCTATTGTTGCCTCCGACACTGAGACTGACAGCGAGGGCGAGGATCCCACATTTCTTTACTTTTCCGACGCCTCATCATCCTCCTCTTCCTCCTCTTCTTCCTCCTCTTCCTCCTCAGGTGCTGCTGGACCGCCCCGCAGTCGTCGCAGGAGAGAAGATGTTCCAGCGCCCCCCACTACTGACCCCATATGGACCTCGCCCCCCGAAAATGTTAAGCCACTGATTCCTGATTTCGTGGCGGAATCAGGAATCAAGTTTGACACCACCGGCCTCACAGAAATAGACTTTTTCAAAGTCTTTTTCTCTGAGGATTTTATAAACCTCATGGTGGGCCAAACTAATTTGTATGCTCATCAATTTTTGGAACAAAACCCCTCTTCATCATTTTCTAACTGGTCTCCTGTAGACGCAGAAGAAATGATGAAGTTTTGGGGCCTGGTCCTTCATATGGGGATCCTGAAAAAAAACAGAGGTTCGGCAATACTGGAGTGTTGACGTTTTGTATAACACTCCAGTGTTCCGAATGGTCATGACCCAGACACGTTTTGAGGCCATCCGCAAGTTCTTGCATTACCAAGATAATGCAATGTGTCCTGCATGCGATGACCCAAACTTTGATCGTCTTTTCAAAGTTCGGCCGGTCATCGAGCACTTCAACAAGTTTGGTGAAGTGCACGTGCCCCAAAGGGACATCTGCGTGGATGAGTCCTTAATTTCTTTTAAGGGGCGGCTTGAATTCCGGCAGTACCTGCCCAGTAAAAGGTCCAGGTACGGGATCAAGCTGTATAAACTTTGGGGGAGTACCTCAGGGTACACTCACAAGTTTAGAGTTTATGAAGGGAAGGACTCCTGGATTGAACCCCCTGAATGCCCCCCTGTTCTGGGAGTGAGTGGGAAAATTGTGTGGAACTTGGTGCACCCACTGCTGGATAAAGGTTATCACCTGTACGTGGATAACTTTTATACAAGTAACCCGCTCTTCAAGTCCCTCTCTGCGCGACATACCGCAGCTTGCGGTACTGTCCGCAAAAATCAGAAAGGCCTCCCAAAGGCGCTAATTGGGCAGCTGCTCAGAAGGGGTGAGAGCAGAGCCCAATGTAGCGACCACCTGTTGGTGGTCAAGTACAAGGACAAGAGGGATGTCCTTCTCTTGACCACCATACATGGTGATGGCAGCACCCTCAGCACTGTAAGAGGCTCCACTACACAGGTCGCCAAACCAGACTGTGTAGTGGGGTACAACAAGTACATGAGGGGAGTTGATCTCTCCGATCAAGTCCTCCAGCCGTACAGTGCTTTGAGAAAGGCCAAGATATGGTATAAGAAGCCGGCCGTGCACATTGTTCAGATGGCAATGCACAACGCTTTCCTTCTGTCAAAATGTGCAGACCAGACTTCTACGTCGTACCTTCACTTCCAGGAGACAGTTATCAAGGCCCTGATATTTGGCAGTGGTGGTGGAGCGGGCCCCTCTACTTCTAGAACTGAAGGACCTAGAATTGTACCTGGCCAGCATTTCCTGGGGCAGATCCCTCACAGCGGAAAAAAAGGTAAGTCACAAAAGAAGTGCCAAGTGTGTTACCGAAGGGGAATACGCAAGGACACCATTTACCAATGTGACACCTGCCCCGACAAACCTGGCCTCTGCATGAAAGACTGCTTCAAAAGGTACCATACTTCCATGGACTATTGAATTAATTTCTGATGTATGACAATCTGACAAACACTACACAGCTGACGTAATGTTCGTCAGGTTGTCATACTTCAGTTGTGTAGTGTTTGTCAGGTTGTCCTACACAACTGGCGTATAACACTACATTATAAAATTGACAAATCAGGTATCTTCCAAAAAGGGGGCACTTGTTGGGCATTTCCACTGTTTAGGCACATCAGGGGCTCTGAGAACGTGACATGACGCCCGCAGACCATTCCATCAAAGTCTGCATTCCAAAGCGTTACTCCTTCCCTTCCGAGCCCTGACATGCGCCCAAACAGTAGTTTTTCTCCAATACATGGGGTATCAGCGTACTCAGAAGAAATTGCACAACAACTTTTGGGATCCAATCTCTCCTAGTACCCTTGTGAAAATAAAAATATTGCGGCTAAAAGAGCATTTTTGTGGGAAAAAAAATATTTTTTTTCACGGCTCTACGTCATAAACCTTTGCCAAACACTTGGGGGTTCAAAGTGCTCACCACACATCTAGATAAGTTCCCTGAGGGGTCTAGTTTCCAAAATGGGGTCACTTGTGGGGGAGATCCAATGTTTAGGCACACAGGGGCTCTCCAAACGCGACATGGTGTCCACTAACAAGTTGAAACCATGTCGCGTTTGGAGAGCCCCTGTGTGCCTAAACATTGGAGTTCCCCCACAAGTGACCCCAGGTGCTTCACAAATTAATCCGTAAAAATAAAAAAGTGTTTTTTTTTCCACTTTTTCATTTTTACGAATCAATTTGTGAAGTACCTGGGGATTCCAAGTGCTCACTATGCATCTAGATAGGTGCCTTGTGGGGTCTAGTTTCCAAAATGGGTTCACTTATGGGGGAGCCCCAATGTTTAGGCACACAGGGGCTCTCCAAACGCGACATGGCGTCCACTAATTATTCAAGCAAATATTCCAATCAAAAAGTCAAATGGCGCTCCTTCCCTTCCAAGCCCTGCCGTGCGCCCAAACAGTGTTTTTTCCCCACATATGGGGTATCTGCGTGCCCAGGGAAAATTGCACAACAAATTTTGGGGTCCATTTTTTCTTCTTACCCCTGCAAAAATAAAAAAAATTGGGTCTAAACTAACATTTTTGTGAAAAAAGTTAAATGTTCATTTTTTTCTTCCACATTCCAAAAATTCCTGTGAAGCACTTGAAGGGTTAATAAAGTTCTTGAATGTGGTATTGAGCACCTTGAGGGGTGCAGTTTTTAGAATGGTGTCACTTTTGGGTATTTTCTGTCATAAAGACCTCTCAAAGTGACTTCAAATGTGATGTGGTCCCTAAAAAAATGGTTTTGTAAATTTTGTTGGAAAAATGAGAAATCACTGGTCAACTTTTAACCCTTATAGCTACCTAACAAAAAAAAAATTTGGTTCCAAAATTGTGCTGATGTAAAGTAGACATGTGGGAAATGTTACTTATTAACTATTTTGTGTGACACATCTCTCTGATTTAAGGGCATAAAAATTAAAATTTTGAAAATTGCAAAATTTTCAAAATTTTTGCCAAATTTCCATTTTTTTCACAAATAAACGCAAGTGATATCGAAGAAATTTTACTACAATCATGAAGTACAATATGTCACGAAAAAAGAGTCTCAGAATCAGGGGGATCCATTTAAGTTTTCCAGAGTAATTACCTCATAAAGTGACAGTGGTCAGAATTGTAAAAATTGGCCTGGTCATTAACGTGGAAATCACCCTCGGGGGTAAAGGGGTTAAGAAAGAGTTTGTGGTCCAGACAAACGCTTCAGAGCTTGGTCTAGGAGCTGTACTCTCTCAAGAGATAAATGGATAAATGGGGAAGAACATCCCATTCTCTATCTGAGCCGGAAGCTGTCCTCCTGCGAGAAAAACTACGCAATAGTAGAAAAGGAGTGTTTAGCCATAAAGTGGGCCGTAGATACATTAAGATACTACCTACTAGGCCGGAAGTTTAAGTTGGTGTCAGACCATGCCCTGTTGAGATGGTTGAGGGAAAAGAGGGGTAACAATGCCAGGGTAACTAGATGGTTCCTAGCTCTTCAGGACTTCAACTTTCACGTAGAGCATAGGCCTGGGAAGTTACATGGGAACGCTGATGCCCTTTCCTGTTTTAGGTCAATTAGGATTACCATAATTTTTAATATTTGCCAAATGCCAGAATAAGGAGAGAGAGAATGTATTAAGGCATTTAAAAAAACGGGAAAGGTTTATTCTGATTTCATGTCAGATATTGAGAAAAACATGCATATGTGTCTTTTTATATACTGTATGTAAACTTCTGGTTTCAACTGTACATCTTGAGCCTCTTCCTTGTATAATGTGCTCTATTCTGCGCCCTTTCCTGGTATAATGTTCCCCATCCTGAGCACCTTCCTGGTATAATACACTACATCATGAGCACCTCCTGGTATAATGCACTCCATCCTGGGCATCTTCCTGGAATAATGTACCCAATTCTCAGCACATTCCTGGTATAATGTACCCCATTCTGAGCACATTCCTGGTATAATGTCCCCCATCATGAGCACATTCCTGGTATAATGTCCCCCATCCTGAGCCCTTTCCTGGTATAATGTTCCTGATCCTGGGACCCTTCCTGGTATAATGCACTCCATCCTGGGACCCTTCCTGGTATAAGCACCCATCAGCCCACGGGTGCTTTTAATTAGTGTTGGTTTCTACCTGCCCACTTAAATTTGTAGGTTTCTCTCCTAAGAGAGGCATGTTTGCCCATTTATATTGTAGGCTTATAGCCCAAGAGAGGCATGTTTAAGAGGTTAGTTACCCATCATGTGGAGGCTACCTTGTCGTGGTTGATGGGCATACATGAATTGGCCAATTTGTGCGCTAAGAGCCTTCATTTTTTGTAAGTACATTTTATTTAGCAATAATGCAGTTTAGCTCTTATGTTCTCAGTGTCAGCATATGTATTGTCCCTTGCAGTGTGTTGCTGTGCTTTCTTATTGTACCCTTCCTGGTATAATGCCCCCCATCCTGTGCCCCTTCCATTAATAATGTTTCCTGTTCTTCTCCAATACATTTAAAAATAAATAAATTATTCTTCTTCCCTTCCTCCACTTCCACAACTCGCAGCGTATTCTTCTATAGCACTTGAAGGAACTGGCATCTAACTTCGTCTTGCTGGCATGGTGCATTACGTCACGGTCATGTGCCGCCTGTGACTGGCACACCAACGTCAACAGCCGGCCTCTGATTGGCTGGCAGGGTGTATTGCGGTGCAGGGACACAGATGGTCTCTGCGTCTCAATACATTTCAGCTGAATGTGTGTCCTTGCATGCACCTCTAACTGAAATAGGTGCTGGTGGCGGCCGACCCCCCTCCTGCACGGGCCCGGTCGCACCCTCTGTGACCGATGTCGTTCCGCTCCTGGAAGGGATATGCTGATGTTTACTATTGGATTCTATCATGTATGTGAGAATAAAAGGCTTCTTGAGATTGATGACACTGCCATATCTAGCAGCCAAGACTTCTCAATAATAGCGGACAATTGAGGCTGCTGGGATCTAGATCAATCACACAACGACACGTGTACAATGCAATAGTGTTTTTATTAGCAAAATCATAAGAATCATTAACCTGAATTACATCGTGATTTACCAATAAAGAAGGTCAGCTCCTGATTTTACATAATGGAACATAATAGCCAAATTGTAAAATCCAGGATCTGGAGCATTTATTCAAGATTAATAGATTATTAATAAGTAAGTAAAATTGTGAAGGCTCCGGCTTATTTACAGATAATAATGGACTTTGAAGTGAAAAAACAAGATATATATGATGTTTAAGTCCTGGAATTCGGAGATGTCCACATGTGTAATGGAGACCTCCACCATCCAGGTGCCTAAACTGTAAACAGGAAAATTATGTGCAAATTAATCAATATGGCAAAAGTCTGAAATATTCTATCTGCTGACAAGAGCGGTTTATCTCCAGTTTACCCAATACAGAGAAAATGCCGCCAGTGATCAGTAATGGCGCCATCATCCCATTCTCTCACACATTTACACTGCTGCACTGCCATCTAGTGATGAAAAAAAAAGTACTATACCAACACAGTTTATTGTCACTATTGGTGGGATCATATTATTAACACGGCTCATTATAGACTGCAGGTTATTTACAAGTTAATGAACGTTACAGAATATAATAACTAAACTATTGTACATGGCTTTATCAGTGAAGAAGGGTCCTTGTACATACCTCACAAATAAGAAAGAGAGCGAGTGTATAGTGCTGGGACCCTAATCTCACCTGCTCGTTTATATGTGCTCACACAGAAATATTCTCCTAATGAAGCCATGCTGGTTCAGTATGCCTTCAATTTTGAATAAATCCCCAACAGTGTCACCAGCAAAGCACCCCCACACCATCACACCTCCTCCTCCATGCTTCACGGTGGGAACCAGGCATGTAGAGTCCATCCGTTCACCTTTTCTGCGTCGCATAAAGACACGGTGGTTGGAACCAAAGATCTCAAATTTAGACTCATCAGACCAAAGCACAGATTTCCACTGGTCTAATGTCCATTCCTTGTGTTCTTTAGCCCAAACAAGTCTCTTCTGCTTGTTGCCTGTCCTTAGCAGTGGTTTCCTAGCAGCTATTTTACCATGAAGGCCTGCTGCACAAAGTCTCCTCTTAATAGTTGTTGTAGAGATGTGTCTGCTGCTAGAACTCTGTGTGGCATTGATCTAGTCTCTAATCTGAGCTGCTGTTAACCTGCAATTTCTGTGGCTGGTGACTCGGATAAACTTATCCTCAGAAGCAGAGGTGACTCTTGGTCTTCCTTTCCTGGGGCGATCCTCATGTGAGCCAGTTTCTTTGTAGCACTTGATGGTTTTTGCAACTGCACTTGGGGACACTTTCAAAGTTTTCCCAATTTTTCAAACTGACTGACCTTCATTTCTTAAAGTAATGATGGCCACTCGTTTTTCTTTACTTAGCTGCTTTTTTCTTGCCATAATACAAATTCTAACAGTCTATTCAGTAGGACTATCAGCTGTGTATCCACCAGACTTCTGCACAACACAACTGATGGTCCCAACCCCAACTACCTCTTGAAGCTCATCAAGAGAATGCCAAGAGTGTGCAAAGCAGTCATCAAATCAAAAGGTGGTTACTATGAAAAACCTATAATATAAGACATAATTTCAGTTGTTTCCCACTTTTTTGTTAAGTATATAATTCCATGTGTTAATTCATAGTTTTGATGCCTTCAGTGTGAATGTACAATTTTCATAGTCATGAAAATACAGAAAAATCTTTAAATGAGAAGGTGTGTCCAAACTTTTGGTCTGTACTGTATATACATCAGCAGCCGCGTATATATATATATATATATATATATATATATATATACGTGGCTGCTGATGTTCTCGGCTGTCCCCATCAGTCCCATAGACACTGAATGGAGTGTGGCAGTGAGCATGCCTGGCAACGGCTCCATACTATTTCCTCCATAAGAGAGGATAGGGATCCCCACTCTAGTGATTGGTGGGGTTCCCAGTAACTACCATCACCGATCCTGCAGATCCTTTCTCCTGTCAATAGGTTTTTTATGTTTTACATGGTCCAATAGAGAGATCAGAGGTGCGATATAGTGAACTAACACATGCAAAGCCTAAATTATATAAAATGTGAAACCACCAGACTGTTACTGTAGCCAAACATCTTCTAACCTTCCTTACAATTCCTAAAATTGTTGACCAATGTTTTTCTTTAAAGGGGTTCTCCAACCATAGACACTTATGACATATATACTTCAAAAACTCTTACCAACACTTATCAACCATTTGCAGTCCAAAAAGCCCCTCAGTGGCCAAGAAAGTAAGGAGAAAGTTTGGCCAGTTTTAAGGGCCTGTCTCCAATAGGTGGATGTCCCCAGGTAAATATCATTACTGGCAGATAAACCCTTTTACCACTTTGAAAACCTAACACTCAGAGCAGCGATTCATCCGCAAAACAATTTTATATTATGACGCGCCCCCTGGGCCAGTGCTGTAGGGGATACCCGGAGCCGGATCTCGATGGGGGTAGTAGTCCTTGTGGCGGTGACCCGGTCCGTGCCCAGGGTGTCAAACTAAGTGGCAGTCTATGGCAACAGATGTTAACTTGATTGTCGACTACGCCACCCGTTGAGTGCGGCTTTGAAGCCGCCGCTGCAGAGCAGTCCACTGAGGCCGGTGGTATATGTGCAGCAGTGATGGTATAACCCCCAACGGGAGGGGTATGGCCTCAGGGCAGAAGGTGTAGATGATGGGGGTTGTGAAGATGCAGAAGGGAAGACTCAGAGTCAGGAGATGCAGTTCAGGGCTTTTACTTACTGGTGTTCTTTTGGTCACTCTGGCCTTGAGTGACCACCCGAGCCGTGCTGCGTCCACCAGGTCCTGGACTCGGCCAACCCCCAGGCAATTCTGGAGCGTGGTCCTGAGCTCCTTTCTGACTCTCCCTTCCTCTGGCCATTCCCACCAGGGATCCACTTTTGGCCGGCTCCCTCGGGTCTCTTGGTGGTCAAGCCTCCTCTGGGCTCCCTGACCCTATGCTCGGTGTGCCTTTCTAGTGGATTTGGTGAGGGTCGTGGCAGATCCTGCCCACAACCTCCGGTTCCTGGTTAAGGTTCGTTTTGGCCTCTGCCAGCTTGGGTTCCGGTACCCTTGTGCGCCAACCCTTCACCCTTCTGTCCTTATTCTGGGATCTTGGGGTTCCTTCTTGTTTCCTCTCTGGGTCCTTCTCACTCCTCTCTCTCTCTCTGCAGGCTCTGCTCTGGAGCTGGGCCCAGCCGGAGCCACAGCTCCCTGTCAGCCCTCCTTGCTGAGCTCCTCTGCTCTGCTCCTCAGGCTAAAGACTCACTGACTGACTGACCCTGTTCTAAGATGGTGCCCACCTTATATACTCCCTCTATGTGTGAGCTCAGGTGACCAGCACCCAATGAGCTCCTATCTTTACCCAGACTACTCCCCCTATCTGCCCCTACACTACTGGGATGTTCCACCCCCCTCCCACTCCAGCCAGGGACAGACGCTGTCGTACCTGCACATATACTGGTGGGAGTACCGTCGTTCTGACCCCGGAAATGGGATGTATGTAGTGCATGCAGCCTACTAGCTCAGTTCCACACTCCATCCTTACCCGGGAGTGGAATACCACACCTCTGGCTTGAGGTGTAATACCCCTGTAGCAGCCGAATCCTCAGGGTGCTACATTCCCCCCTGGTAAATCACAGCACGTCCTCGGGCTGTAAAAGAATAAAAACATCCACAAACATACAAATTTTCTTTCAAAAACATCATAAACATATAAAACATTATATATATATCATCAGCATAAAACTTTTCATATAAAACTTTTCATATAAAACTTTTCATATTAAACATTCTTGTTCCTCCGGCCACGGTGCAACTTGTGACCGGGTAAAGTGCAACAGTCTCTTGTAGTAAAAACAACAGTTTCCTATAAAACCGGTAGGGGGCGCCTTAGAAAGCGCAACTATATACAAGGGAAGGTATGGCCGCTCTCAGTCCTCGGCCAGTGGGATTAGGGATGGCTGCTCACAGTCCTCAGCCTGTGGGGAGATGGGACACACTGGAACAGTTCACTGGTCCCAACGGGGACTATAATGGTAACAGTTATTGTACCTTCACGGGTAACTATTTACAGTGCTCCTACTGTACTTTAGTAGCGACGTCCTCCAGCTCCTTCCTCCGTGTATTCTTCAGACCCGTCCGGGTCCTCTTGCTCCTCCTGACACCTCAGCTCTTTCTCTGTCAGTCGGTGCACATGAAGGGCATAGGGTCCTTTGGCACATTGGTGCCGGGTGAAGGTGACCTCATCACCCAGGTAAAGATCACGACCTCTGTGTCCCTCCGGTAGGTGGGACTCGACATCTCTTCTGGTCACGAAGACGTCGCCGGGGGTGTGATGATCTCGAATGAAGCCCCAACCGTGCTGCAACTGGAATTTAATTACAGTCCCGGTGGCACGGGGACCGTGGGCTGCACGGGGGTTCCTCCTGGTCCGGCTCTTCTGTTCTGCACTTTTTATTTGCAGCCGCTGCTCGCGGACCCGCCTCTCTCTTCTTTCTCGGTCAAAGGCTTCCAACTGCTGGCGGCAGCACTCTGCACGCTCCGCTGCAGCCGCCCGGGTTTCTTGAGTGAACCCGATGAGGTCTCCTCCTGCGGGGTCCCACTCAAACTGCGCCTCCTCTAACGAGAGCGGGGTCATCTTGACGGGCGCCGGAGCCGGGATCTGGGGCTCATCCAGAGGTCTTTCTTTCCGGAGTCGGGGATGGTGGAACTCCGGTGGCCACACAAAGGGCTGCCCATCCGGGCATGTGTGCTGGGCAAATAGGTTTTCACCCAGGTGTGGCGCTGTGGACGTTGAGGGCGCTGTTTTGGTGGCGGCGCCCGGGTTCACCAGGCCTTGCGACCAGGCTTGGGGCACCCTGAATGTAAAATGCACCGTGAAGACGGCGGCGCCCGGGGTTACTTGGCCCAGCGACCAGGCCGGTGGCTCAGTGGAGGTAGAGGGCGCTGTTGGTACTGCGGCACCCGGGGGTACTCGGCCTTGCGACCAGGCCGGTGGCGTCTCCTGCTTGGCCGCGCTCAGGGTTGAGGCGCGTGACGTCACAGGGGGCGTGGTCGCGGCTCCTGCTTGGGGCCTAGTCTGGAGCGGTAGCGGTGCGGCAACGGGCACGATCAGTGGGACTTCGGGCTCTGCGACGGGGAGCGGGGGTAGGCTTACGGTGGCTGGGCTTGGGGTAGTGACGTCCCCTTTACTTGCCTCCGTCTCTTCAGCTCCCTCTGCGGCGTCGTCTCCGGCCTCCGTCCCTTCTGCATCCTCTTCAGGGGCAGGCGTGCTCCTCGTTGCAGGTGGTGTGCTCCGCTGGCGGGTTCCAGCCTGCTGGGCCATCTCTCTGCTCCATGCGGCCAGTACGTCCCGCTGCACTCGGGCCATCCTCTGAGCCAAGCCCTCCAGTGCGGTCCGTGCATGCTCCCGATCTCTGGGGAGCTGCGCCAGGATCTCCACCAGGCCTTCTGGGGTTGTCGCTTGCAACAGGCTCCTGACCACTGGGTCGGTGCTGCCTGCCTCTCCCTCCATCTCCGGGTACGGCTCCTCCAGACTCCTCCAGGCTGCTCCCATCTTCTCTCTTTTGTTTTGTATCCGCCCATACTGAGGGCGGTCCTGGGGTAACTTGGTGATTGTCAGTTCCAGGGGCAGTCCCCTCACGCTGATGGACATCTCTAACATCACAGTCTCTGCTGGTGGGGGCGGTTTCCGCTTTTGGCGCCATTCCTTGACCTGGCCCACGATGGGAGGTGGCCTCTTGCCACCCTCCGGCACGCCCATAATGGCGTCCGCTCTGCCAGGGCGGGAAATCTTCTGAAATGGCAGGAATCGTCTCCCAGTGGCGGGAAACTTCGTGGATGGCGGGAATCTTCACCGATGGCGGGAAGAAGGCTGAAGATGGCGCCGGATGGCGGGAATCTTCACCGATGGCGGGAAAACTTCACGGATGGTGAGTTTTAAAAGTCTCTTTTTCAGGCACGCAGTACCCGGTGGTTGCGGGCACGAAATCCTGCCGACTACGCCAAAAGTTGACGCGCCCCCTGGGCCAGTGCTGTAGGGGATACCCGGAGCCGGATCTCGATGGGGGTAGTAGTCCTTGTGGCGGTGACCCGGTCCGTGCCCAGGGTGTCAAACTAAGTGGCAGTCTATGGCAACAGATGTTAACTTGATTGTCGACTACGCCACCCGTTGAGTGCGGCTTTGAAGCCGCCGCTGCAGAGCAGTCCACTGAGGCCGGTGGTATATGTGCAGCAGTGATGGTATAACCCCCAATGGGAGGGGTATGGCCTCAGGGCAGAAGGTGTAGATGATGGGGGTTGTGAAGATGCAGAAGGGAAGACTCAGAGTCAGGAGATGCAGTTCAGGGCTTTTACTTACTGGTGTTCTTTTGGTCACTCTGGCCTTGAGTGACCACCCGAGCCGTGCTGTGTCCACCAGGTCCTGGACTCGGCCAACCCCCAGGCAATTCTGGAGCGTGGTCCTGAGCTCCTTTCTGACTCTCCCTTCCTCTGGCCATTCCCACCAGGGATCCAGTTTTGGCCGGCTCCCTCGGGTCTCTTGGTGGTCAAGCCTCCTCTGGGCTCCCTGACCCTATGCTCGGTGTGCCTTTCTAGTGGATTTGGTGAGGGTCGTGGCAGATTCTGCCCACAACCTCCGGTTCCTGGTTAAGGTTCGTTTTGGCCTCTGCCAGCTTGGGTTCCGGTACCCTTGTGCGCCAACCCTTCACCCTTCTGTCCTTATTCTGGGATCTTGGGGTTCCTTCTTGTTTCCTCTCTGGGTCCTTCTCACTCCTCTCTCTCTCTCTGCAGGCTCTGCTCTGGAGCTGGGCCCAGCCGGAGCCACAGCTCCCTGTCAGCCCTCCTGGCTGAGCTCCTCTGCTCTGCTCCTCAGGCTAAAGACTCACTGACTGACTGACCCTGTTCTAAGATGGTGCCCACCTTATATACTCCCTCTATGTGTGAGCTCAGGTGACCAGCACCCAATGAGCTCCTATCTTTACCCAGACTACTCCCCCTATCTGCCCCTACACTACTGGGATGTTCCACCCCCCTCCCACTCCAGCCAGGGACAGACGCTGTCGTACCTGCACATATACTGGTGGGAGTACCGTCGTTCTGTCCCCCGGAAATGGGATGTATGTAGTGCATGCAGCCTACTAGCTCAGTTCCACACTCCATCCTTACCCGGGAGTGGAATACCACACCTCTGGCTTGAGGTGTAATACCCCTGTAGCAGCCGAATCCTCAGGGTGCTACAATTACATCCATTTATAATCTACATAATAAATTGAGCAACTTTGTTACTAGATAGAATTGCTTGTCTTGCACTGGCCCTGAGTTATACCTTATTCTCTTCCACATCTACATTGATCATTCTTAATTTTACTGCATAGCCTGCTTGTTCAGTGTCTGGACAGCAATTATGCTCTTTACTTTATTTGTATTCTTGGCATCATACAGTCATCTGATGTGTTAGAAGGGGCATCATTAAGTCAGTTATTAGTGGAAATAAAATTCAATGCTGGATCCCTGCGGATCCATTGCCATATGGCACCCCTGGATCCCATTGACGCAAGCCGCTGAGTGGTCTTCGAGGTCTGCATTGTTTGGATGGTAAGGAATAGCGCTGCATGCTGCACCTTTTTTGCCATGAAAAGCAAATGAATGCATAATGGACCTCCCATGAACACAGCTGGCCATGGGAGGAAGCAAAAGAGTATACAGACAGGACAGCACAGGATGGCAGCTGATTCTGTGAGGTAAAACATTTCCCTGCCTGTTTAAAAACTTGTTTTACCTCATATAAAGAATCGGCTGTGATCCCCTGCTGTAATGTCTGTATACTCTTTTGCATCCTCCCCGTCCAGGAGATGTGGTATGTTCAGACCATGTTCCTGTATGGTCAGACATTACACAGTACACAGCAGGGGCATATTTCTAAGATTATCTCAGCACAGGAACATTTTATTTAAACACATCCAATTGTGGAACTTATTATTATTCCAAGATCTATTGATTAAAATGAATTTTGTTTGTGGGAAAATGCCTTTAAATAATTGAAAGAGGGTTACAATTGCTCCTTTGAAACTTGATGCAGGTAATCTTATATGAGAGTAATGGCGTATTCACACATCTGTGTGTCATAGATCGTGATGCACAAGCTGTTTGCGAGTCTCCTGCCCCGAACTTTGACAGCCTCATATACATCTATTAGGCCACATTGGCAGAAATGGAAGCTGGCACGTTTAGGTGGGCTGCACTGTGGGAATGAAGAGCCTTGGGATTCCCAAACGTTTTTTATTAATATCAATGCGTTTCTGCAATGGACCAGGGCCTTTCTCAAGGTATAAAAAAACAAGCTCTTGACTCCCGCAGCACGGCCCACCTAAATGTGCCAGCTTCCATTTTTGCCATTCCACCTCTTGAAGAACCTTTCCTGCAGCCACAGGGCAGCAGCGGCTTTCTACACCATTATAGCTGTGGTGACTGCACACAACACCTCTAGGTGAGCGCTGCCATCAATTATCCCGACCCCTTATCAGACGCTATTGCCCTATTTTGTGTGCGCTCCTGTCCTTCTCCACAGCGTCTCTATTAGGCCACCTTCACACGTTCAGTAAGTTTCATCAGTGACGTGTTTCTATTATACTTTTCCTCTAATTGTTCCACTCCTGGTTTTGGCTTCCTAATACTGAGGTAAAATACTGACCAAATTACTGAATGTATGAACATGGCCTTAAGCTCTTAAGTTCGGGTCAAGAGGCCAGCAACTAATCTTTGAATCACTTTGTGCTCAGACCATGACACGCCTTAATGTGTAGAGTCACTTTCATCTTACAACTAAATAAAAACTACGTATTGTTTTAAGGGGGCATGCTACCACTTATCAATTAGGAGAAGGCATCAATATAAGTCAGTAGTATCAGATTGATAGGTGTCCAAATCCTAACACCACCAATCAGCTGTTACCAGCTCCAGCATGGAATCAATGGGGTGGCAGAGTGTTGGAACTCTACCAATCTGATCTTGGTGGTCCATCCTAAGTATAAGTGATCAATATCATAACAGTGAACACCTCTTTTAACTTTTTTTTGCAAATACTTGCTTCTCTCATCCTGAAATGCAGCATGTTTTTGGATCAAATCACATGTGGCATTTTTGTTGCATACATTTTTTTGACTAAAATTCAATTCTTACATTTAAAGGGGTTGTCTTATCCTAAAGAGGACCTGTCACCAAATTTTTCATGTTTTTTTTTCTATTTTATCTTTCATTTGCGGAGATATTAGCAATGAAAGTATTTGGCGCCTAATGAGTTAAAAAAATTAAGTCCAAGTAGATGTTATCAGAGTTTTCACTGGGGGTGCAAAATTCTTCTCCCTGCATGATGCTGACCAATTATAAGCAGACGACAGCACTGAAAAGAAAGATGATCACATCCCCACCATAGCTTAGAGCAAATTTCTCAGTGTCTAAGATGTAAGGATACAGACCTGGTCTCCTGGGCTAACCTCCTGCATGATTAGAGCACACAACTAACTAATACCTTTCAGTTAAGGTCTCTGTGGGTGAAGGGGCAGCACAAGAGAGTTTAGTTGTGCAACATTACAAACCTTTCTAACAGCTTTCCTCCTCTTATGGTACTCTCACCTGTACTGCGCCTATCCCAAACTGCCTGTCCAGAAATGAGAGCACAGCATCAGTATCACACTTAGATCCGTTGTGCTCAACTTGTACTCATTCTGCAGTGAGATTAGAGCAGACTGTCATTACATTTCACCATAGAAGTAACCCAGAACACACTGCTCCTGTGTGAGGTGTAATAACAGGCTAATATCACTGCAGAGAGAATACAAGTTGCTTGAGCACAGAAGACATAAGTGTGATACTGGCACACTCCATAATCAGGAGAGTCAATAAAAGGGTTTGTAATGTGACACAGAGAAACTCAGCTGTGCGGCTCCTTCCTTGTCTTAGAGCTGTTATCTCTGCTTTCTAATCATGCAGAAGGTTAGACCAGGAGATCAGGACTCTCCATCATTATACATCTTAGGCTAGGTTCCCACGATGAGCTTTTGGTGAGTTTTTGATGTTGCAGAATTTCTGCACCCATTAAGATAGGTTACTTGCATTATTTCTAAAATATGCAGCGAAAAAACTCACTAAAAACTCATTGTGAGAACGTAGCTTTATACCCTAAGAAACCCGCTTTGAGCTATGGTGGGGGCGTGTTCTTCTTTTCTTTGAGTGTTGCTGCTTGCTTATGATTGGTCAGCATCATACAGGGGAAATCTGCAGCATATTTAAGGATTTCTCACAAGCCTCATTCGGGTAAATGCAAAAAGGTAAATAAAATTACCAAAATCTCCACAACAAAAGTGTAGCTCTACCTACAGCGTATTCACACCCAGACTATAAGATTATGGCCGGTCTCTGGGTGGGTGTTTTTTTACACAGTAGTCAGAACCTACAACATTGTGGTGCCGTGCATTACATGGGCTATACTAAGGGAGCGCCTGTCAGCATAGAGCGAATACGTCCATATACCGACCAGCAGAAAGTGTAAGAGAAGAACTATAGAAGGATGGACCATAGTGGAGCATTCCGGACTGGAGCAACATAAGGAGCCAGAAGGCTTCCCCCCGGTATTCCATGCTATGTGCTCCTTATAAAGAGACATCTCTCCATAGACCCCTCTGTGAAGACCACCCCCTTATCCAGATGATACATTCTCACTTCCACCATATATAATGCAGACTGGCCTTTTTTTTTTTTCAGAAAATCACCAATTTTGGGTCGTCAGCTGTAAAAGAAGAAATGCTTTACACCAGTGCTGGGAACCTATGGCAGCATGCAGAGGGGGCAGCAGAGCCCTCCTGGTGGGCACCATGGCCGCAGCACTAGCGCTACTGGATCGGGCCGGCGGGGAGAACTCTGAGCCGCCGAGTGCCGGCACCAGCTCCGCTACTGCAGCTAGATGTGCGATCTCTCTCGGACGGAAACACATCGAGCTGAAGTGTATTGCAGCGCACGAACTAGCCAGGCCCGTGCGCTGCAATACACGCTGCCGGCCAATCAGAGGCCAGCGGCTTCCGGCCAATCAGAGGCCAGCATGACGTCGGCCGGTCAATCAGAGGCCAGCGGCTTCCGGTCAATCAGAGGCCAGCATGACGTCGGCCGGTCAATCAGAGACCAGCGTCTGTCGGCCAATCAGAGGACAGCATGACGTCGGCCGGTCAATCAGAGGCAAGCGGCTTCCGGTCAATCAGAGGCCAGCATGACGTCAGCCGGTCAATCAGAGACCAGCGTCTGTCGGCCAATCAGAGGACAGCATGACGGCGGCCGGTCAATCAGAGGCAAGCGGCTTCCGGTCAATCAGAGGCCAGCATGACGTCGGCCGGCCAACAGAGGCCAGCGGCTTCCGGTCAATCAGGGGCCAGCATGAATTCGGCCGGACAATCAGAGGCTAGCAGCTTCCGGACAATCAGAAGAGGCTGCCGGCCAATCAGAGGCCAGCATGACGTCGGCTGGCCAATCAGAGGCCAGCGGCCGCTTGCCTCTGATTGGCCGGCAGCGTGTACTGCAGCGCGCACGGGCCTGGCTAGTACGTGCGCAGCAATACACTTCAGCTAGATGTGCCGACTACAGGAGAGGACGCTGCGCGGGAGAAGAAGGAAGGTGAGGAGGAGGGTTTATTATGTGGTTTTTTTTTTTAATATGCGATGCACAGTGACTGGGGGGGAGGAGAGGGAGCATGTATACCAGGATTGAGGGGAGGGCCAGCATATATACCAGGATTGAGGGGAGGGCCAGCATATATACCAGGATTGAGGGGAGGGCCAGCATATATACCAGGATTGAGGGGAGGGCCAGCATATATACCAGGATTGAGGGGAGGGCCAGCATATATACCAGGATTGAGGGGAGGGCCAGCATATATACCAGGATTGAGGGGAAGGCCAGCATGTATACCAGGATTGAGGGGAAGGCCAGCATATATACCAGGATTGAGGGGAGGGCCAGCATATATACCAGGATTGAGGGGAGGGCCAGCATATATACCAGGATTGAGGGGAGGGCCAGCATTTATACCAGGATTGAGGGGAAGGCCAGCATATATACCAGGATTGAGGGGAGGGCCAGCATGTATACCAGGATTGAGGGGATGGCCAGCATATATACCAGGATTGAGGGGAGGACCAGCATATATACCAGGATTGAGGGGAGGGCCAGCATATATACCAGGGTTGAGGGGAGGGCCAGCATTTATACCAGGATTGAGGGGAGGGCCAGCATATATACCAGAATTGAGGGGAGGGCCAGCATATATACCAGGATTAAGGGGAGGGCCAGCATATATACCAGGATTAAGGGGAGGGCCAGCATATATACCAGGATTGAGGGGGGGAGCATATATACCAGGATTGAGGGGAGGGCCAGCATATCTACCAGGATTGAGGGGAGGGCCAGCATATCTACCAGGATTGAGGGGAGGGCCAGCATATATACCAGGATTGAGGGGAGGGCCAGCATATATACCAGGATTGAGGGGAGGGCCAGCATATATACCAGGATTGAGGGGAGGGCCAGCATATATACCAGGATTGAGGGGAGGGCCAGCATATATACCAGGATTGAGGGGAGGGCCAGCATATATACCAGGATTGAGGGGAGGGCCAGCATATATACCAGGATTGAGGGGAAGGACAGCATGTATACCAGGATTGAGGGGAGGGCCAGCATATATACCAGGATTGAGGGGAGGGCCAGCATATATACCAGGATTGAGGGGGGGCAGCATATATACCAGGATTGAGGGGAGGGCCAGCATATATACCAGGATTGAGGGGAGGGCCAGCATATATACCAGGATTGAGGGGAGGGCCAGCATATATACCAGGATTGAGGGGAGGGCCAGCATATATACCAGGATTGAGGGGAAGGCCAGCCTGTATACCAGGATTGAGGGGAAGGCCAGCATATATACCAGGATTGAGGGGAGGACCAGCATATATACCAGGATTGAGGGGAGGGCCAGCATTTATACCAGGATTGAGGGGAGGGCCAGCATATATACCAGGATTGAGGGGAGGGCCAGCATATATACCAGGATTAAGGGGAGGGCCAGCATATATACCAGGATTGAGGGGGGGAGCATATATACCAGGATTGAGGGGAGGGCCAGCATATATACCAGGATTGAGGGGAGGGCCAGCATATATATCAGGATTGAGGGGAGGGCCAGCATATATACCAGGAGTGAGGGGAGGGCCAGCATATATACCAGGATTGAGGGGAGGGCCAGCATATATACCAGGATTGAGGGGAGGGCCAGCATATATACCAGGATTGAGGGGAGGGCCAGCATATATACCAGGATTGAGGGGAGGGCCAGCATATATACCAGGATTGAGGGGAGGGCCAGCATATATACCAGGATTGAGGGGAGGGCCAGCATATATACCAGGATTGAGGGGAGGGCCAGCATATATACCAGGATTGAGGGGAGGGCCAGCATATATACCAGGATTGAAGGGAGGGCCAGCATATATACCAGGATTGGGGGGAGGGCCAGCATATATACCAGGATTGAGGGGAGGGCCAGCATATATACCAGGATTGAGGGGAGGTCCAGCATTTATACCAGGATTGAGGGGAGGGCCAGCATATATACCAGGATTGAGGGGAGGGCCAGCATATATATCAGGATTGAGGGGGGGAGCATATATACCAGGATTGAGGGGAGGGCCAGCATATCTACCAGGATTGAGGGGAGGGCCAGCATATATACCAGGATTGAGGGGAGGGCCAGCATATATACCAGGATTGAGGGGAGGGCCAGCATATATACCAGGATTGAGGGGAGGGCCAGCATATATACCAGGATTGAGGGGAGGGCCAGCATATATACCAGGATTGAGGGGAGGGCCAGCATATATACCAGGATTGAGGGGAGGGCCAGCATATATACCAGGATTGAAGGGAGGGCCAGCATATATACCAGGATTGGGGGGAGGGCCAGCATATATACCAGGATTGAGGGGAGGGCCAGCATATATACCAGGATTGAGGGGAGGGCCAGTATTTATACCAGGATTGAGGGGAGGGCCAGCATATATACCAGGATTGAGGGGAGGGCCAGCATATATATCAGGATTGAGGGGGGGAGCATATATACCAGGATTGAGGGGAGGGCCAGCATATCTACCAGGATTGAGGGGAGGGCCAGCATATATACCAGGATTGAGGGGAGGGCCAGCATATATACCAGGAGTGAGGGGAGGGCCAGCATATATACCAGGATTGAGGGGAAGGCCAGCATATATACCAGGATTGAGGGGAGGGCCAGCATATATACCAGGATTGAGGGGAGGGCCAGCATATGTACCAGGATTGAGGGGAGGGCCAGCATATATACAAGGATTGAGAGGAGGGCCAGCATATATACCAAGATTGATGGGAGGGCCAGCATATATACCAGGATTGAGGGGAGGGCCAGCATATGTACCAGGATTGAGGGGAGGGCCAGCATATATACCAGGATTGAGAGGAGGGCCAGCATATATACCAAGATTGATGGGAGGGCCAGCATATATACCAGGATTGAGGGGAGGGCCAGCATATATGCCAGGATTGAGGGGAGGGCCAGCATATATACCAGGATTGAGGGGAGGTCCAGCATATATACCAGTATTGAGGGGAGGGCCAGCATATATACCAGGATTGAGGGGAGGGCCAGCATATATGCCAGGATTGAGGGGAGGGCCAGCATATATACCAGGATTGAGGGGAGGGCCAGCATATATACCAGTATTGAGTGGAGGACCAGCATATATACCAGGATTGAGGGGAGGACCAGCATATATACCAGGATTGAGGGGAGGGCCAGCATATATACCAGGATTGAGGGGGGGCCAGCATATATACCAGGATTGAGGGGAGGGCCAGCACATATACCAGGATTGAGGGGAGGGCCAGCATATATACCAGGATTGAGGGAAGGGCCAGCACATATACCAGGATTGAGGGGAGGGCCAGCATATATACCAGGATGGGGGTGAGCACATTCTTTATTTCTGCAGTCTCTTACCCCTGCTCCTCTTTGTGGCTGCTCTATGCTGCCCTCGTCTGCTCTTTGTATCAGTTGTTTGTATCAGTAAAACCTCAATATTTAGGATAAATTGCCGTGTTGGCACTTGGCGATAAATAAGTGGGTTTTGGATTGCAGTTTGGGCACTCGGTCTCTAAAAGATTTGCCATCACTGCTTTAAACCAATCAATGTGCAAATATCAACATTTTTGAGAAAATACAATACATTTGATCAGATGTCAAAAAATTTTCCAGAAAAAAAAAAATTGTGATCAGAAATCATAAAGAAAAATTAACTCTTTAATACCATTTTTACCAAAAATACATTGTAAAAAAAGAAGTGTAATTTTCTACAGTACAATATTTATTTCTATTTTTCTCAAAAGAATTTTCATTTTAGGCCCCCCAACAATTGAAAATCAATGTAAAAAGTGTATTTTAATACAATAAAAAAAATCAGGGTAATTGTTCAGTTGTATTGCCAGTTTTACAGCACGACCCGTAGCGATTTACGATCCCACAGGCCGATGAGCTACAATCTTCCTGAGAAAGGATTCATCAATGTATCAGATGCTTTCTTGCATGTTTCTACATGGAGCAATACACATATGTTCCATGTCCCTTCCTCTAAGAAACCTTCAATGAACCCTGATAGGATCTACAGAGAATAGACAAGACGTCCTTTACAGTGTTACACACTTACTCGATACTCAGTCTAATTTCATCATTCATTTTACTTTCTGCTTATAAATGCATTCATTAAAATAATGAATATCTGCATTGAGGACAGTAGAAGAACTAGTTTGTGTTTGTTCATCAAGATGCATTATCTTGGTTTCGTCTTGGCACTGTAACTGTTGGTAGGTAGGCAGAGTACTGGAGAGGTTGCTCCCGTCGTTCAGAGAGTTGCTCCGGTGCGGTGTTCTGTTGGTAGACTGACCGCTTTGTTGGTTTGCTATCAGGTGGTGAATCATATCGGTTATGAGATTGAGTTTATGATCCATTTGAGTTACCTACAAATGTATAAAAAAAAAATTCAAACAAAGAGAATAGCATAGATACAGACCACACTCCATACACATTTCACACTACCCGTGAGCGCTGCCTGATATTGTAGCTTATCCCTAACCAAATCAATGGGGCACTGAGTTGCAATACCAGACACACCCCATGGACTAGAGAGGCACAGTTTTGGGGAGAAATAAAGTAGATAGATCCTTTAATGCAATATTGGTTAGCCATTTAGACATTGTTGTTTTATTTGAAAACTATAGTTGGTGCGATTCGTTTCGCAGCACTTGGTCCATCGGCCACGTCAGTAATCTTTGGATGCTGGACAGGAGCCTCAAGACCTGCCTTCTACCTTCCAAGATTCCCTGCTTCTCTTCTGATTAGCTGCATCTTTATGGTTACAGCATGATGCATATGTGACATTGCATCAGGCCGGCTAATCAGTAGAACAGCTGTGGATGTCGGGATGTAGGAGGTGGTTCTCAGGGCTCCGATGCAGCGGTCACAGATTATGGATGTGGCTGATGGACTGGGTCCTGCGAATTGACTCGCACCAACTCTATTGGAAACCTTTGTCAGATTGAACTGCTTAACTCAGAAAGAGCTTTCTGTCCACATCCATCAAAGTAGTAGCCAACAGTTAAAGGGGTTTTCTACTACTCGGACATCTCCTTCTCCATAAATAAATTTTTGCCCTCAGTAAAATAATAACACCTATACTCCCCTCCAGTGTTCCAGCCGTGTCGGCATTGGCTCTCCTTGGGATCACGTGACATTGTTATGTCAAGTGATCCCTGCTGCCAATCAGCGCTGGCTTCACTCTTCCTGCCTCTGACGCGCCCCCTGGGCCAGTGCTGTAGGGGATACCCGGAGCCGGATCTCGATGGGGGTAGTAGTCCTTGTGGCGGTGACCCGGTCCGTGCCCAGGGTGTCAAACTAAGTGGCAGTCTATGGCAACAGATGTTAACTTGATTGTCGACTACGCCACCCGTTGAGTGCGGCTTTGAAGCCGCCGCTGCAGAGCAGTCCACTGAGGCCGGTGGTATATGTGCAGCAGTGATGGTATAACCCCCAACGGGAGGGGTATGGCCTCAGGGCAGAAGGTGTAGATGATGGGGGTTGTGAAGATGCAGAAGGGAAGACTCAGAGTCAGGAGATGCAGTTCAGGGCTTTTACTTACTGGTGTTCTTTTGGTCACTCTGGCCTTGAGTGACCACCCGAGCCGTGCTGCGTCCACCAGGTCCTGGACTCGGCCAACCCCCAGGCAATTCTGGAGCGTGGTCCTGAGCTCCTTTCTGACTCTCCCTTCCTCTGGCCGTTCCCACCAGGGATCCACTTTTGGCCGGCTCCCTCGGGTCTCTTGGTGGTCAAGCCTCCTCTGGGCTCCCTGACCCTATGCTCGGTGTGCCTTTCTAGTGGATTTGGTGAAGGTCGTGGCAGATCCTGCCCACAACCTCCGGTTCCTGGTTAAAGTTCGTTTTGGCCTCTGCCAGCTTGGGTTCCGGTACCCTTGTGCGCCAACCCTTCACCCTTCTGTCCTTATTCTGGGATCTTGGGGTTCCTTCTTGTTTCCTCTCTGGGTCCTTCTCACTCCTCTCTCTCTCTCTCAGCAGGCTCTGTTCTGGAGCTGGGCCCAGCCGGAGCCACAGCTCCCTGTCAGCCCTCCTGGCTGAGCTCCTCTGCTCTGCTCCTCAGGCTAAACTCTCACTGACTGACTGACCCTGTTCTAAGATGGTGCCCACCTTATATACTCCCTCTATGTGTGAGCTCAGGTGACCAGCACCCAATGAGCTCCTATCTTTACCCAGACTACTCCCCCTATCTGCCCCTACACTACTGGGATGTTCCACCCCCCTTCCACTCCAGCCAGGGACAGACGCAGTCGTCCCTGCACATATACTGGTGGGAGTACCATCGTTCTGTCCCCCGGAAATGGGATGTATGTAGTGCATGCAGCCTACTAGCTCAGTTCCACACTCCATCCTTACCCGGGAGTGGAATACCACACCTCTGGCTTGAGGTGTAATACCCCTGTAGCAGCCGAGTCCTCAGGGTGCTACACCTCCAGTTATAGCACATACCTGTACATCCGGAGGAAGTAAGAGCAGCAACAGCTCTCACTTCCTCTGGATGTATGCAAGTTGGCTAATGGTGGGGAGAGTAAAGTCAGCGCTGATTGCCCCTAGGAATCATGAGATATAATGTCATGCTGTCAAGTAAGGTGTGGGAAAGACTAAGTGCAACACAAAGGGAAAAGGGAAAGGGAACCCAGACTAGGGAAAGTGGGGAGTGGAGAACTCCTAGGCTGATCTAGTGTCACCCTGTCTCCAATAATGTCCCTTTATTGGTTCTTCACCAATCGCCGCACGCGTATCTCCGCCTGTCTTTCCCTGCCATTAGGCTCAGGCTAGGGAACAGAAAGGATGAGCACTAGTTGATCCCCACTGAACACTAAAGACAACAAGGGGGGACAAACAAGGGAAAATCGCTTAGCTTTAGTCGACTCCAGACAAATGCGCACACGTTCTCTAGCACAGGAGAGGAAGAAGTACTGCTCTTGCTCGCTCAAGCCTTCACAAGGGGTAATGAATATCGCCGGCACCTCCCTCTGGCTCACAACAGGTATTTATACATCCAGGCCAGGGTGTTAATTAGCCAGAAGGAAGCTAGCCGCTGGGTCGTAGAGATACATATTCTAAGAAGTTGTCTGTAAGGCCAAATGAAGAGATCTCCTGCAACCAACTGCAGGATGACTGTCTGTCACTTCTGACACACCCATAACACACGCAATCCCCAGGAGAGCCAGTGCAGACACCGCTGGAATAGTGCTGGCACTGGAGGTGAGTATAGGTGTTATTATTTTACTGGGGGACACACATATGGATTGAGAAAGTGTTGTCTGAGTAATGGAAAACCCTTTTAAGCCTCCATACACAATAGACTAAGCTAATAGTCCAAGGGGACATCCAGACTCTTCCCTGACAGATGAGGTCAGAGGAGGTAAAATTCAAACTGCCTGACCCTTAATGCCTGACCCTTTTGTTATTCAGGTGATAAGCTGCTGCCAGAGCCGTTTGGCAGTGATTTTCACAGTTCTCCACTTTGAAAACACATGAACATTTAACCAAGCCAAACCTTCTCGTGTATGAGAGTTGGGAGAGGTAGTGGACGGCCGAACCAGCAATCAACTTTCAGTTATTGTGTATGGCCACCTTAACTTGTTGTTTCCCAAATTTTTTGTGTTAAGTATATAATTCCACCTGTGTTAATTCATAGTTTTGATGCCTTCAGTGTGAATGTACAATTTTCATAGTCATGAAAATACAGAAAAATCTTTAAATGAGAAGGTGTGTCCAAACTTTTGGTCTGTACTGTATGTATATATATATATATATATATATATATATATATATATATTATTTAGAATCATTTATTTTTATTTCAGACATGTAGTTCATACACATTCTAAAATATGTAGATCTATATTCTTTCTATTTGAACAAAGGAAATGTTTGATGCCTAAAAGGAGTTTTAATAAGTGATCTCTTGAGCTGCTCAGGATGGATAAGAGCATCTCGTCAAAAGCCTAAAGGGAGAAGGCAGGGAGCAGCTAACTGATGTATAGAAATGAATGGGCTGGACAGAGATAACGGTATGTTAGGAGTTAACTTTTCTCCTGGAATGTGACTACTGCACACTCTCTACCAAGGTCTACTAGTGGCTGAACTCCATGGAAATGAGCTTTACACTATGTAAGATAAAAGTTCTCATTGCAGGAGAATGACAGCAGATAGAAAAAGCAAGTCAGTGGCAAACTTGCGTATTTTCATGCTGTTTAACTAATTAAAGCAACTTAGTAATTTGAGAATACCTGTTTATTGACAAAGGTGTTATGAGACTTAATGAGGTTGTCTGGTTTAGAAACCACTTGCACATACTTGGGGCACTATACAGGTTAATAGTGGGGATTCTCCGTTGTAAACCTGAACCCATTTTATGCAGACTAGAGAGCAGTTACATGGAGTCATTCCCACTTTGAAGGTCCCAGTACTTCATTCATTACATAGTCAGCTTATTGATTTCACTGGATACTGTGCAGTACCTCCTGTTTCCTTTGGTGGCAGTGCAGGAGAATTAAATGCTTGTTGCCAGATTTTTCAACAAATGGCTTATCGCTGAGATTGCCAGCAACAGATCATCCTTTAGTCAGCATATTGGGGCCCTTCTAACAAAAATACATTAACTAATGCAGACATTCCCTTTAAGTACAAAGCATATGCCAGTATACTATCTGCAAAGTAAAAAATAAATACATTCTTAAGTGCTTAATCCCATTTAACTTCGCTTGGAATTTTTGTTCCAGTTTTCCAGTATATTGTAGGGTAAAAAACCAGCCCTCATACAGCTATGTCACACGAAAGGGGAGAAAGAAGGAGAGGAACAAAGAAAAAGTGCAAAAACTAAAACTGTCCATGGTGAGAAGGGATTACATAAAATTTACTTTAAATGTCATTTTTTTTAGCTTTTCACTTTTTAACATCACAATCAAAAAAACCAATCCTGAAGTCTTACAATTTTCACACTGGCCACTAGTCCTAAGAATAGACTCATTGTGAAGGAAGGGTGAGGAGGTGAGCTGTGACTATCATTTAATGTGAATGGTGGCTACTTTATCAGCTTTATATAGAGGTGTCATCTTTCATTGTCATTTTCAGTCATGATAATAAAACTGCTGAAAATTCTTCTGCATACAACAGGAAATATGAAACTAATTTTGGCCAGGGTGATAATTGCAGGATCTGTGGGTGTGTTTTTTTAGTTTAGATGGTTACTATAGTGGAAAAAAAGTAAAAAAAAAATAATACATTTCATGTAAAAAGGTAATTTAAACAATTGGTTATTGTTTGATAACACATTCTCTTTAACTGCTCTTCTCTAATAAGATGGCAATATTGCACCGCTGCAAAAATAGGAAGAAGTAGTTTGTCAATTTTAAAGCAGCTTCTTGGAAACGAATGACTTAGTCATTGATACAACATCCTGACAAAATGACTGTTCACTGTCTGTTTCTGAGAAATTAATTCAAAGGTCACAACCGATATGGCTGCACTTCCTATTATCACTTTTGGAAAGACAGACAGTGGATAATGATTATTTCTATTATATAAGATCTACGGTATATTCTGATTTGCTAAAAGTGAGATAAGTGACAAGTCTATTGGAAGTAGCAATCCTAAAAGTCAATATCGACCCTTTAACGAGCCTTGTCACATGACTTGGGAGAAAAGCCAAACCAGAATCTCAATTTGCAGCCACGGTGTTTCAGGGTATTGCTCCTCGTCAGTACAAAGCATGAGATCCGATTTGACTGTATGAGAGGCTTCTCACTGGGATCTAAAGGGTCATTTTTCTCCTTGTGGAGATTGACATGCCTGGCATGCCAGTGTATATATAGATACTCGGCACTCAAATATTCAGAATGATAATGCAATTCTTTATTTCATAAAGAAATCCCAAAATTCAATGTAACGTTTCAGCCTTATGCAAAAGGCCTTTTTCAAACACTGAGACATAAATGAAACAGATAAAGAAATCAATATTACAAAATTAACACCACAATAGAATTTTTTATTTTAATTTTTTTATTATAAGAAAATAACATCCTGTTGTATTGTTGAAATCACTTGAGATTTATTTAAATATAAAGACATTATTATATAATGTCAAATTAATGTGGGAATTCACTTACTTCATTCAAAATAAATTACAATATGACCAATTAAATTTCAATATCTCATATACAGTTGAAACCAGAAGTTTCCATACACTATATAAAAAGACATACAGTATATGCATGTTTCTCTCCATATCTGACATGAAATCAGAATAAACCTTTCCTGTTTTAGGTCAATTAGGATTACCATCATTTGTAATATTTGCCAAATGCCAGAATAATGAGAGAGCGAGAATGCAGTAAGTAATAAAAATGCCTTAAAACAAAGTCAAAACTTTCCATCCATTTCATTAGTATTTGGTACCATTGTCCTTAAAGTGAATGACTTGGGTGAAACATTTGGGATTTCCTCCCACAAGCTTCTCACAATATAAGGCTATGTGCCCACGCTGCGGAAATGAAGCAGAAAATTTCTGCTTCATTTCCGCATGTCCTCTCCCGGAAAAACACATGCGGAATTCCACGCGCGTTTATCCTGCGTTTATCGCGCGTTATCCACATGCGGAATTCCACGCGCGTTTATCCTGCGTTTATCGCGCGTTTTCCACATGCGGAATTCCACGCACGTTTATCCTGCGTTTATCGCGCGTTTTCCACATGCGGAATTGCCTTGCGTTTTTTATTGCATTGCAAAGGTAATTCCGCTTGCGGAAACGCAAAATTAATTGACATGCTGTGGATTATTGCGCGCATCAAAAACGCTGCGGAAAAATCCGCAGCATGGGCATAGAACTTGTGGATTCCCCTTGGGGACCATGGGGGGCAGATTACCTAGCGTTTCACAAGCGTTTACCCTGAGGAAAGTCCGCAGCATATACGCTTGTAAAACGCTACGTGGGCACATACTCTTAGGTCGGAATTTGGGCCCATTTCTCCTGACACAACTGGTGTAACTGATCCAGGTTTGTAGGTCGTCTTGCTCGCACCGGCCTTTTCAGCTTTGCCCATACATTTTCAATAGGACTAAGATCAGGGCTTTGTGATGGCCGCTCCAAAACATTGACTTTGTTATCCTTAACCCCTTATTGACCAATAGACGTCTTTTTACTGATCTGCAATATAAGAGACTAGCGTTCCCCGACAGGTGACTATCCTGTAGCTGTCACCTGTACATTATAGCTGACAACTTGCTGCATCAGCCATGATCAGTGTTGGCACAGACCATGGACGTTTAACCCCTTCGATTCTGTTGTCAATAGTGATTATAGAATCTAAATAGTTAACACAGTGTGGGGGCTTCCTTTTAACTTTATCGGCACCTTGATATCTTGATTGTGTGGTCCTGATGTTTGCCTTGCCAGCTCATGGCCAAATAACTACCTTTAAAGTATGCCGGCTATAATTGCCTGTTCAGAAGTTATCAAAATCTAGATTGTAAAAATAAACTTTTTCATTCTTGTCATTCCACTTTCCATTACTTCCTGAAAAGAACCAGAAGGGTTAATGAACTATATGAAAGCAATTTTAACCCCTTAACGGGTGCCGAATTAGTACACACATTTGGCCTCCCCCCGGTTCAGTGAGGGCTGCTGCGCTGAGCCCTCACTGAACCGAGCACATGTCAGCGGGTGGAATCGCGATCCACTCGCAGCTGTTAACATGTTAAATGCCGCTGTCAATCTCCGACAGCGGCATTTAACGCGCGCTTCCTGGAAGCGCGTCCTAAGCCCCGCCCACCGGCGACCCCGTCAGGTGATCGCGGGTCACCGATGGGTGGGCATGACAACCCAGGGTCTGCAGCGGACGCCTGTGGTTGTCATGATCTGGTCGCTATGAGCGCCACCTAGTGGTCGGCGCTCATAGCACAGGACCAATTCTGCTATATGCAGGGGATCTGCTGATCCCCAGTATGTAGCAGAAACAATCGGATAGTTGCTGCTTCTAGTCTCCTATGGAGACTATTGAAGCATGCAAAAAGTGAAAAAAAAAAGTTTTTAAAAATAAAAAAAAATTAAAAAAATATAAAAGTTTAAATCACCTCCCTTTCGCCCCATTCAAAATAAAATAATAATAAAAAAAATCCACACACACATATTTGGTATCGCCGCATTCAGAATCGCCCGATCTATCAATATAAAAAAAGAATTAATCCGATCAGTAAACGGCGTAACGAGAGAAAAATTCTAAACGCCAGAATTATGTTTTTTGGTCCCCGCAACATTGCAATAAAATGCAATAATGGGCGATCAAAACATCGTATCTACCCCAAAATGGTATCAATAAAAACTTCAGCTCGGTGCGCAAAAAATAAGCCCTCACCCAGCCCCAGATCCCAAAAAATGGAGACGCTACGGGTCTTAGAAAATGGCGCTATTTTTTTATTTTTTTTTTAACCAAATTTTGGAATTTTTTTTCACCACTTAAATAAACAATAACCTATACATGTTTGGTGTCTACGAACTCGTAACGACCTGTAGAATAAGAAGGGTAGGTCAGTTTTAGCAGTCAGTGAACATGATAAAAAAAAAAATAAAAAACAACTGTGGTATTGCACTTTTTTTGCAATTTCACCGCACTTGGAATTTTTTTCCCGTTTTACCGTACACGATATGGTAAAACTAGTAATGGCGTTGAAATGTACAACTCGTCCCGCAAAAAATAAGCCCTCACATGGCCATATTGACCAAACAATAAAAACACTATGACTCTAGGAACAAGGGGAGCAAAAAACGAAAATGCAAAAACGGAAAATGCTCCGGGGCTTAAGGGGTTAAATACGTTGAGGGGTGCAGTGTTTAACCCCTTTACAACCCAAGGTGGTTTGCACGTTAATGACCGGGCCAATTTTTACAATTCTGACCACTGTCACTTTATGAGGTAATTACTCTGGAACGCTTCAACGGATCCCCCTGATTCTGAGATTCTTTTTTCGTGACATATTGTACTTCATGATAGTGGTAAAATTTCTTCGATATCACTTGCGTTTATTTGTGAAAAAAACGGAAATTTGGCGAAAATTTTGAAAATTTAGCAATTTTCAAAATTTGAATTTTTATGCCCTTAAATCAGAGAGATGTGTCACACAAAAGAGTTAATAAATAACATTTCCCACATGTCTACTTTACATCAGCACAATTTTGGAACCAAAATTTTTTTTTTTGTTAGGGAGCTATAAGGGTTAAAAGTTGACCAGCGATTTCTCATTTTTCCAACAAAATTTACAAAACCATTTTTTTAGGGACCACATCACATTTGAAGTCACTTTGATGGGTCTTTATGACAGAAAATACCCAAAAGTGACACCATTCTAAAAACTGCACCCCTCAAGGTGCTCAAAACCACATTCAAGAACTTTATTAACCCTTCAGGTGCTTCACAGGAATTTTTGGAATGTGGAAGAAAAAAATGAACATTTAACTTTTTTCACAAAAATGTTACTTTAGACCCAATTTTTTTTATTTTCGCAGGGGTAAGAAGAAAAAATGGACCCCAAAATTTGTTGCGCAATTTGCCCTGGGCACGCAGATACCCCATATGTGGGGAAAAACCACTGTTTGGGCGCACGGCAGGGCTTGGAAGGGAAGGAGCGCCATTTGAGTTTTTGATTGTAAAATTTGCTTGAATAATTAGCGGACGCCATGTTGCGTTTGGAGAGCCCCTGATGTGCCTAAACAGTGGAGCTCCCCCACAAGTGACCCCATTTTGGAAACTATACCCCTCAAGGATTTTATTAAGGTGTATAGTGAACATTTTGAACCCAGAGGTACGACACAGAATTTGATAACATTAGGTCATCATATTGAATAAGTTGTCATTACTCTTGAGCGCAAGTGCTCGTTACTTGAGTTTGCATCGGGTACTCAGGTATGCACCATGTATCACGGTTGCTCGAGTCCCCGCCTGCATGTTTCACGGTTATTAGATCCCCCCAAAAAAACATGCGGGGATCGATTGTGCATGGCAGGCAATCCCCGCGAGTTTTTTTTGGCCGCGAAGCATATGGGGCGGAGACTCGAGCACCCGTGATACTCAATGCATACCCGAGCACCCGATGCAAACTCAAGTAGCGAGCACTTGCGCTCAACACTAGTTGCCATATCGTCATCTTTTTTTTTTTTTTTCTTTACTTTTGAAAAAAAACACTACCCCAACCCTAACATTAGCACAACCCCAGCCCTTGCGCTTATTTTTTGCGCCGTTCCTCGTGCGGTATAAGTGATGAGATTACTTTATTCTTCGGGTCGGTGCGATTACAGAGATACCAGAATCATATTGGGTTTTTATGATTGACAGCTGTCACACACTAAAAGACACATATTTTGTAAAATCTAGTTTTTGCATTGCCATATTTTGGCCGACAGAGTCATGTGACGGCTTGTTTTTTGCGGGATGAGTTGACGTTTTTATTGGTGCCATTTTCAGGCATGTGACATTTTTTGATCGCTTTCTATTCCAGCTTTTGGGAGGCAGAATAAACGAAAACCAACAATTCAGGAATTGTTTTTTTTTTTTTTTTTTATTCTGCTCCGGGTGTGGTAGAATTGATAAGGTAACTTTATTCTTCGGGTCAGTACGTTTACAGCGGTACCACATTTATATAGTTTTTTATGTTTTGGCGCTTTTACACAATAAAAGCTATTTTATAGAAAAAAATATTTTTTTGCATTGCTTTATTCTGAGAGCTGTAACTTTTTGATTTTTCGGCTGATGGAGCTGTATGGTGGCTTGTTTTTTGCGGGACGAGATGACGTTTTCAGCTGTACCATTTTTATTTATATTCGTCATTTTGATCGCGTGTTATTCCATTTTTTGTTTGGCGGTATGATGATAAAGCATTGTTTTTTGCTTTGTTTTTTATTTTTACCGTGTTCACTGAAGGAGTTAACTAGTGGAACAATTTTATAGGCCAGGTCGTTACGGACGCAGCGATACCAAATATGTGTACTTTGATTGTTTTTTTTGTTTTTTTTTCATAATAATATTGATGGGTACATTATATTTTTATTTTTAGTGGATTATTTTTTTTTATTTTTTTTTTATATTTTTACAATTTTTTTTTTATTTTTTTTTTCACTTTCTGGGAGTTTTTACACTTTTTTTACTTTGTCCCACTGTGGGACTTTCACTTTTTTTATTCTGATCGCCTGCACAGCATAGGGATGGAGCACCATCCCTGTGCCATGCAGGCTGTCAGCGCTGGACAGGGAGAAGATAGTTTGGAGATGCACTGCACATGTCCAAACAATCTTACTGCTGTCTGGTGACCCGGATGTTGTCATGACGACATCGGGTCGTCATGGCAACAACCGGGAAGCCGCGGCAGACAGCGCTGGAGGCCGGAAGAGGAGGTGAGTATACTGATCACCTCCCCTTGCCTCCGCAATGCTGCGATCAACGTCGATCGCAGCATTGCGGGGGTTAATGTGCTGGGAGCGGTGCGGGACCGCTCCCTGCACATAGTACCGGGTGTCAGCTGTGACAATCAGCTGACACCCGGCGGCGATCGCGCCCGCACAGTCTGTGTGCGCGCGCTATCGCGATGACGTACTAATACAGGTCAGGCTCTTAAAGCTCAGGGCACAGATGCGTATTAGTACGTCATGGGCTTTAAAGGGGTTAAAATGGTAACACTTTTGGGTGGTTTCCAACATATAAGACTCGCAGGCTAAGTGCCCACGAAGCAAAAATGCTCCAGATTTTTTCTGTATCTCCCTGGCAGGAAAAATGCATGCGGATTTTACACGCGTTTTTCCCGCCAGGTAGAAGCGTTTGTCAAGCGTTTTTGCATGCATTTTTGCATGCGGGTTGTCAAGCGCTTTTCCAAGCGATTTTAGCATCACTTGGAAAAGTGCTTGACAACTTGGTCACACTATATAAAACCATGCAACCGGCATGGATTTATATAGTGTGACCAAGTTAATAGTTAAAAAAAGAATAAAAATGGTAAACAAAAAAAACATTCTACTCGCCTTCCGATGGCCCCCGGTCTCCTTCTCCGGTGCGTCCGGTGTCTTGGGCGGCTCGCGATGGTGTAAAAGGACTTTCCATGACGTCATTTAGTCATGTGACAGGTCAAGCGACCCCCGACATCAGCGGTCACGTGACCTGTCACATGACTAAATGACGTCATGGAAGGTCCTTTTACACCACCACGAGCTGCCGAAGACACCGGACGCATCATACAGGAGACCAGGGGCCATGAGAAGGTAAGTATAATGTTGCATATACCAACATATACCAACACACCGCACATGCGGGTTATCATTGAGGACCATGGGGCACGCATTACCAAGCGTTTAAGCGTTTTCGCTTTGAAAATTCCGCAGCAAAAACGCTTGAAAAACGCACAGTGGGCACGCAGCCTCAAAGTCACTTCAAAACTGAACAGGTCCCTATAAAAATAAGTTTTGTAAATTTCCTTGAAAAAAATGAAAAATAACTGCTACATTTTTAAATCTTCTAAAATGCTAATAAAATAAAACAACATTTTACAAATGGTGCTGATGTAAAGCAGACATGAGGGAAATGTTATTTATTACTGTTTTTGTGTGGTATGACTATTGGGATTAAAGGCATAATCAATCATAGTTTGAAAAGTGCAATTTTTAAGACATTTTTGCCAAGTTTCTGATATTTTTATAAATAAACGCAAACCATATCAGCCTAAATTTACCATTATTATAAAGTATCATGTGTCACAAAAAACAGTCTCAAAAGCTATGGGATATGTTATTCCAGAGTTATTACTACATAAAGTGACACTGGTCAGATTTAAAAAAATTGGTTTGGTCACGAAGGGGTTAAGCCACTTTGTTACCATTTTGGCAGTATGCTTCGGGTCATTGTCCATTTGGAGGACCTATTTCTGCTCAAGCTTTAACTTCCTGGCTGATGTCTTGAGATGTTGCTTCAGTATTGCCACATAATCTTCTTTTCTCATGAAGCCACCTACGGATTTTGTGATGTGCACCAAGTCCCTCTTGCAGCAAAGCAACCCCACAACATGATGCTGCCACCCCCGTGTTTCACAGTTCGTATGGTGTTCTTAGGCTTCTAAGCTTCTCCCTTTTTCCTCCAAACTTAACGATGGTCATTATGCACAAAAAGTTCAATTCTAGTTTCATCAGACCACAGGACATGTCTCCAAAAATTAAGGTCTTTGTTCCTGTGTGCATTTGCAAACATTAATCTGGATTTTTTATGTTTCTTTTGGAGTAATGGCTTCTTCCTGGCAGAGTGGTCTTTCAGCCCATGTTGATACAGTACTCGTTTCACTGTGAATTGTCACTCTGACAATCTTACTACCTTCTGCCATCCTCTTCACAAGGTCTTTTGCTTTTGTCCTGGGGTTGATATGCACATGTCGGACCAAAGCACGTTCATCTCTGGGACACAGAACCCGTCTCCTTCCTGAGTGGTATGATGGCTGGACATTCCAATCTTGTTTGTACAGATGAACGAGGCACCTTCAGATATCTTGAAATTGTACCCAAGGATGAGCCAGACTTGTGCAAGTCCACAATTCTCTTCCTGATATCTTGGCTGATTTATTTACACTTTCCCATGATGCTACACAAAGAAGCAGTGTGTTTCAGGTGTGCATTAAAATACATCCACAGGTGTGTCTCTAATTAACTCAGATGTTGCCCAAAAAACTATTAGAAGCTTCCAAACACATGGCATCATCATATGGGCAGTCGGGAATAGTTTAACCACTTCGCGCCAGAGCCTGCTTTTGCCTTCGTGACCGGGCCAATTTTTTCAATTCTGACCACTGTCAATTTATGAAGTAATTACTCTGGAACACTTCAACGGATCCCCCTGATTCTAAGAATGTTTTTTCGTGACATATTGTACTTCATGATAGTGGTAAAATTTCTTCGATGTCACTTGCGTTTACTTGTGAAAAAATCGAAAATTTTGAAAATTTTGCAATTTTCAAATTTGAATTTTCATGCCCTTAAATCAGAGAGATATGTCACACAAAATAGTTAATAAATAACATTTCCCACATGTCTACTTTACATCAGCACAATTTTGGAACCAACATTTTTTTTTGTTAGGGAGCTATAAGGGTTAAAACTTGACCAGCGATTTCTCATTTTTCCAACAAAATTTACAAAACCATTTTTTTTAGGGACCACATCATATTTGAAGTCACTTTGAGGGGTCTTTATGACAGAAAATACCCAAAAAGTGACACCATTCTAAAAACTACACCCCTCAAGGTACTCAAAATCACATTCAAGAACTTTATTAACCCTTCAGGTGCTTCACAGGAATTTTTGGAACGTGGAAGAAAAAAATGAACATTTAACTTTTTTCACAAAAATGTTACTTTAGACGCAATTTTTTTTATTTTCGCAGGGGTAACAGAAAAAATTGAACCCCAAATTTTTTTGTGCAATTTGTCTTGAGCGCGCTGATACCCCATATGTGGGGAAAACCACTGTTTGGGCGCACTGCAGGGTTCGGAAGGGAAGGAGCGCCATTAGACTTTTTGAATGTAAAATTTGTTTGAATAATTAGCGGACGCCATGTTGCATTTGGGGGGGCCCCTGATGTGCCTAAACAGTGGAAACTCCCCACAAGTGACACCATTTTGGAAACTAGACCCCTTAGGGAACTTATCTAGATGTGTGGTGAGCACATTGGGAGACATAATAAACAAATCAGTAGCAGGTGAAGAATTGGTTTTATTTATTTTTTACG
Source organism: Phyllobates terribilis (assembly GCF_046119375.1). NCBI lineage: Eukaryota > Metazoa > Chordata > Amphibia > Anura > Dendrobatidae > Phyllobates > Phyllobates terribilis. The sequence goes on along the minus strand of NW_027363798.1, from coordinate 204,456 downwards.
CCGTTCCTCATGCGGTATAAGTGAAGAGATTACTTTATTCTTCGGGTCGGTGCGATTACAGAGATACCAGATTCATATCGGGTTTTTATGATTGACAGCTGTCACACACTAAAAGACGCTTTTTTTTGTAAAATCTAGTGTTTGTGTCGCCATATTTTGAGAGCTATAATTTTTCCATATTTCGGCCGACAGAGTCATGTGACAGCTTGTTTTTTGCGGGACGAGTTGACATTTTTATTCGTACCATTTTTGGGTACGTGACATTTTTTGATCGCTTTCTATTCCGTTTTTTGGGAGGTAAAATTAACAAAAACCAACAATTCAGGAATTGTTTTTTTTATGCCGTTCTGCGTGTGGTAAAAGTGATGAGGCAGCATTATTCTTCAGGTCAGTACGTTTACAGCGATACTACACTTACTGTATATTTTTTTATGTTTTGGCGCTTTTACACAATAAAACAATTTTATAGAAAAAATATTTTTTTTGCATTGCTTTATTCTGAGAGCTATAAATTTTTTATTTTTTGGCTGATGGAGCTGTATGGCGGCTTGTTTTTTGCGGAACAAGATGATGTTTTCAGCAGTACCATTTTTATTTCCATTTTGCTTTTCAATCGCATTTTTTTTCACTTTTTGTTTGGCGATATGAGGAAAAAGCATCATTTTTTGCTCCGTTTTTTATTTATTTTTATTACGGTGTGCACAGAAGGAGTTAATTAGTGTGACAGTTTTATAGCTCGGGTTGTTTCGGATGCGGCGATACCAAATATGTGTACTTTTTTTGTTTTTGCATAAATATACGGATTTATTGGCTTAATATTTTATTTATTTATTTTTATTTATTTTGATTTTTTTAGTAGTTTGAAAACATTTTTTTTACTTTTTTTTTACATTTTTACTTAGTCCCTGTATGGGACATTAATTTTTATTTTTCTGATCACTGATCTCATATATTGTAATAGACATATATTACATTACATGAGATCTTTGCTGACTGTTTCACAGTCAGTGTCTCCTGCCAGGCTTCAGCTGCAGGCTGAGCCTCGCAGGACACCGTATATGGCAGATCTGGAGGCGGTCATGTGACCTCCAGCTGCTATAGCAACGCCAGGTCCTGGAAGGTATCAGGGGTCGTTGGAGAGGTAAGTAGACGACCCCCTCTCCTCCTGCTGTCTTCTATATGCCGCGATCACTATAGATCACGGCATATAGAAGACAGCAAAGGGTTAACATCACTGGGACCTGATCCAATCAGGTCCCGATGATGTTCCCTGTCAGAGCTATCGCTCTGCACCGCACCCTTAGCGCTTGCAGTACCCTCGGGGTCCTGAGCGCTGCGGGACCACCCACCGTTTTTAAGCGTCCGCGCTGCACAGAGCCCAGGCAGCCCGGACGTTTATCTACAGTGGGCGGTCGGGAAGCGGTTAAATAAAAAAAAAAAAGTTTTCACAAAGTAAAATAGAGAGTTACCTTTTTATTATCATCTAGGACTGTGTTCATACTTTCTATCCCTAGCGTATCAATAGGTCCATCAAAGATAACCCATTTTCTTTACGGGGTCTCAGAAACTCTCGGGAAGTATTAGCGACTATCCCATCGGTCCACTGCAAATGAAGAGAGGCATCAATAAAATTACTCTTCCCATGAAATCCAATACAATCCCACAATTGAAAGGATTATTAAAGGAATGCCTGGGATTATGATATTGATGATACACATGTATTGACTACACGTGGCCCCTATTGAAGTGAATGTGCCGGCACCGGGAGAGACCACAAGTAAGTGATTTGCATATATGCGGTCACATGCCAACTAGAAGTGCGTGACCTCACTCAAAGCAAGTGTATTGAGTGAGGCCAGACACAGTCTAGTCAGAATGTGGCTGGAAGTATGCAAATTTATGCTAATTTCTGGCATAAATAATACAATTTGTTGTTTCCATGTCTGATGGGGAAAATAAAACAGTTTCCAATTTTTGTGCAAACAGGGAGTAAGTCATAATAAAATGATTGCCCGGCAATGTATGGCTGGGGTCTATGTCTCTGAAGGAACCCCTTCTACCATGTCCATAAGCCATAAAAGGGGAGAGTTTCCCATTTTCAGCAAAGATATTAGTATTATAAACAATAATTCCAATCATAGACGAACCTCATGTGACACTGGATCAAACTGCCCGAACAGCTGCCCCATGGTGATGGCTTTAGGGTTCACTGTCCGGTAAATCACTTTTTCTTCTTCGCACCCTCGCTCACTCATAAGAGACAGCGTATCAGCGAGGACGTGGAGGACCTTCGTTTTTCCAGAGAACGGCTCTCCAACCAACATAAAACTGTACGGGATGAACAAAATGCAGCATGGTCCATTGTATAAAATGGAAACAGCGAAGAATAAATCCCCCGTCCCATGGACTTCTGTAGTTGCAGCTTACCCGTGTCTGACAATCATCATCTCATACGTCTGGATCATGTTCTCCAGGAAGACCTTCTCGGGCTGGATGTTGTGTCCAGCACAGCTCTCCTGTGCGCATTCCAGTAAATCCTGAGCAAAAGGAAGGTAAAATATTTCATCAGTCTGTTTACAGTGGATCCAATTAGAGGTGGGAGAATACATTTTCAGGACCCAGATCAGTATTCTGTGGCCGCTGGACGGGACCCCTGAGAGATGCCGGCATCCCCGGCTCCTCTTCTGATTATATGGCCTGGTGTACATCATGCTGCAACCATAATGTCATGCCAGGCCGGCTAATCTGAAGAAGAGCCGGGGGGCAGGAAGAAATAAGGTGGCTCTCAGGGGTCTCATTCAGTGCCCACCACTGACTTGATGTCACGCACACTGTAGGAAAGACAAAGTGCGACACAAAGGGATGAGGGGAAGGGAGCCCAGACACTAGGGAAAGGGGGAAATGGAGACCTCCTAGACTGACCTGCAATCACCCTGTCTCCCCTACCGACTCTATATTGGTTCCTCACCAATTGCCGCACAGGAACCTATCCCTGTATTTCCTTAGCGTTTGGCCCTGGATAGGGAAGGGGGGGTGAGCACTAGTCGATCCCCACTGACAACTAAAGACAGCAAGGGCAGACAGACACAGGGGAAGTAGCTTAGCTTGAGTCGACTTCAGAGAGATGGCACACACATCCTCTTAGCACCAGAGAGGAAGTAAGAACTGCACTTGCTCCAAGCCTTCACAAGGGGTCATGTGAATATCACTGGCACCTCTGTGTAGCAACCAGGAAGTATTTAAACACCCAGGCCTGATTGTCAATTAGAACAGGAGGGAGGTAGCCGCTGGGTCCTACAGTGAGACCGCTAAGAAGATGTCTGTAATGCCAAACGAAGGGATCTCCTGCAACCAACTGCAGGGCGACTGTCTGTCACATCTGACGCACCCATGACACCTGGCCATTGGATCAGTCTCCTGCAAATCGATTCATTCATCTAAAAAAAAATGTCTGCATAACCTACAACTAAACTAGCGATAAATCACTCACAGATGTTTTAACCATTTTTTTTTCTACATCAGATCATCCTGCATTGGAGGTGTAAGTGAGCCCCCTTATCTCTGGTGCCCCTGTGCTGCTGCCCAGGTTGCACTAATGGGACCGGACGATGAGTGACAAGGTTATGTAACCCAATTCCAAAGCAGTGGATCAGGATCGGGTGATTTCAATGGGATTGGTCTACCATCTACTGTGTATGGGGGCCTCATTACAGATTATGTTGGGGGACATAAAAATCGGGCGGTTGGAATTTAATCACCCGATCCTTACTTTCTGACCCTGAAATTAGCAGCTGCCATAAGATTCTGGCAGCGACTCTGTCATAGAGAAAACAGGAGCGAGCATTCCTGAATATGGGGGAGCCGGGAAAGATAACTGTCATCCAAATGATAGCTGGCCCGCTATATAGGACCTATCACTTGCCGTTAATATGCAATTTTATTACCTGGTGTAAATGCCGCTGTTCTCCTGAATCCGGTGTTGTTTTTCTTTTGCTCCTGAGCCTCTCCATTCCTGAGATATAGCCTCTTTATAGAAATCTAGTTCATAATTTTTAATAGTCAAGTGGGCGTGGTCATCAAGTCCTCTCTGTGGGAGTCTTCAGGAAGGCCTTGCCCAGTTGGCTTAAAGGGCTAGAGGAGAGTGACAGATGTCAGGAACGGAGAGGAGCAGGAAGAAAAGAAAAACAATGCCAGAGTCAGGAGAACAGCGGCATTTATATATTTATGGCGAGGGACAAGTCCTCTTTAAGTCTTGGAAAACCCCTTTAAGACACTATTATATTTTAATACCTTATAGTCGGCTTTCGGAAGTTGAATGCCAGGGAACAGGTCGCTGGTAATCCCATTGAACAGAGGAATATCATGAGACAAAAATTTGGGTTCGTTTACATCCTTAATTGACCGCAAGAGCTAAATAGAATGAAAAAGGATTAAATGATAAAATAATTCATATACAATATGACATGAAACAATATTAAAAGTGAAGAACCCCATTACAAAGGAGCAGTCAGTTCTTGTGGTATGTCTGTATTAGTAAAGAATAGTATTCTCCAAAAAATAAGGATGAAACCTCTTTTCCTAAAACTCTACATTGTATCGTCCCTCTGTTATACCTCCTGGAAATGTATGTGTAAATGATATATAATGTATATATAATCTATAAAGGGGACAACCCTATACAATCTGACTGTGCCCAAACAGTGGTGACATTGTCAGACTGTGTAGGGGACTCGTTATTGACAGATTTCAATTAATTCCTACATTTCCAGGAATGATAAAAGAGGAATGGAACGCTGCTGAGTTGCACTAAAATATGCTGCAGAATTGTTTTTCCATAGGGAATACATGTGGCCTCTGTGTTACTGTTAATTGCCGGCTGCAGAATGAGTTAAGTGAGATACTGTCAGTGAACTCGTTTTTGCTGGCTGACGGGGAGTTTGTAAATGTTTTATCTGTCTTTTTCTGAGCTCCTCTCAGTTTATTTATGACCACAGACCTTATCAAAATTGAATGTGCAGGGAATCAAAAAGCCGGTGAAAGCCAAGCGATGCAACATTTTTAATAAAACCCAATTGTTAAAATGATTTTTAGCCTAAAATACATGTGTTTAAGTTAAAAATCAAAACTGTCCCATAAGATGAACAAGCTACGTGTTTAACAACTATAGTTTTGACATTTTTGCACAGATGAGATCTAACAAGCCAGGAACAGTAATGTGCAGAAATTATTTGCAAGTCTCTGTCTGCTACTATAAAATCATACAGCTGTAATTTTTGTGATCCAAATGCTTCTCGGTAAGATGGTAATGCTATCCTATACGAGATGTAAAGCGACCAACAGTTCAGAACTTACAAGAATATCTTCATTTTCATGGGGGAATTTCAGCTTCAGATTGCCAGCAGCGATCAGCACAGCCTTTACTGCACGCATCCCATAATCATAATGGAACTGGGACGAGAGCGGCTCCGAGCACAGCCGGTAAGTCATTACCATCTTCACCGAGAGAGGTGCAGAAAACCGTAAGAATAAAGGCAGATCTCCACAATCAGAGCATAGCTGGGGACCATCATTGCTACAGTCCAGAAAAGAGCCTGAAATGCGCAAACCAGATGGGTCAGTCAACAAATGAAACTAAATTACTGTAAACTAGGCATAGAGCCGGGGAACCCATTATGTCCATTTACACTATCCTCCACCCCAGACCTAAAAGTGATGTGTCTATTCCACATCAGAGGAAAGTCAGTCAAAGTGTGGTTAAAGGGGTATTCCCATCTCCAAGATCCTGTCCCAATATGTAATAGGTATAATAATAATAATCTTTGCAAATATCTCCAATTAGAAATGTAGTATAGTTCTTCTGATTAGCTATGTTTCTTACCCCCATGTGCAGGACATTGCAGTAGCTTAGGTATCCATGGTTACGACCACTCATAGTAACAGTTAGTTACTTGCTAGTGGTCGTAACCATGGATACCTAAGCTACTGCTATGCCCTGCACATGGGTTAAGCAACATAGCTAATCAGAAGAACTATACTACATTTCCAATTGGAGGTATTTGCTATTAATATTATTATTACACCTATTACATATTGGGATAGAATCTTGGAGATGGGAATACTCCTTTAACACTTTCCAAATCTCTCTCCACACCTCTACTGTGTCCATTTTGGAAAATAGGAGAATGGGACATCAATATTAAGGAGCTTGCAGAAATGAGGGCATCAGGTGTTGTGATTATACATAGGAAATGTACAATCTCATATAGGTTTGGGGGAGAATAATCCCTTTGATGAAATCTTATGTTTCTTTTGTAAACCTAGTATTTACTTGAAAGTTTGTGAACCCCTCAAAAATTTCTGTATTACTGCTAAATTTGACTTAAAGCTACATCAGTCTGTGAGGTCACAAAGGAACTCAAGGTAACCTCTAAGCAACTAAAGGCCTCTCCTCACATTAGCTAATGTAATTGTTCATGAGTCCACCATCAGAAGGACAATGAACAACAATGGCGAGCATGGCAGGATTGCAAGGAGAAAGGCAATGCGATTTAAAATGTCACTGCTAAAACTCACCTGGGCACATCAATAGGTAACTGGAATAATGCTTTGTGGAAGGATGAGGCCAAGATAGAGATTTTAAGTGAGAAGCTATATGTTTGCAGAAAGAAAATACTGCATTACAGCATAAGAACCTCCTATCATCTATGAAACACAAAGATGGTAATCGTAACATGCTTTGGGCCTGTTTTGCTGCACTTGGCCAAGGACGGCTGCCATCATTGATGGAACAATGAATTCTAAAATCTATCAGCAAATGCTAAAGGAAAATATCAGGATATCAGTTCATGTACTGAATCTCAAGAAAACGTGGGTCATGCAGCAAGACAATGGCCCAAAGACACAAGTCGTTCTACAAAAGAATGGTTGAATAAACATAAAGTTTTGGAATGGCCGAGTCATAGTCCTGAGCTTAATCCTATAGAAATGTTGTGGAAGGACCCGATGCAAGGCACTGGGACTCTTTACCTTGAGGTTATCCGGCAGCTCAGAAGGTCCCGCGGAGCCAGGATTCATGGTAATGGCTACTAAGCAATTTGGGTTAAGCTTCAGTTCTGTTCCTTCGAAGTTGAACATGTCCATCTTCATCTGGATGGCTCTCTGGATGCGAAGAAACTGTTGGGCCACCACGGACAACACCTCCAGCTCAATACGGTTAAACTCATCAAAACACGCCCATGCTCCCCATGATGCCAGCCCTTTGAAAAACTAAAAAAAATATATACAATACAGACCAAAAGTTTGGACACACCTCATTTAAAGATTTTCTGTATTTTCATGACTATGAAAATTGTACATTCACACTGAAGGCATCAAATTATTAATTAACACGTGGAAAAATATATACTTAACAAAAAAGTGTGAAACAACTGAAAATATGTCTTATATTCTTGGTTCTTAAAAGTCGCAGCTCAGATTAGAGACCAGGTCAATGCCACACAGAGTTCTAGCAGAAGACACATCTCTTCAACAACTGTTAAGAGGAGACTTTGTGCAGCAGGCCTTCATGGTAAAATAGCTGCTAGGAAACCACTGCTAAGGACAGGCAACAAGCAGAAGAGACTTGTTTGGGCTAAAGAACACAAGGAATGGATGTGGCACCCCAGGGGTCTGGTCTCCACAGTAATAGCAATGTTATGTCTGAGAGCAGGTGGGAGGTCTCTTGGTCAGGAATCCTATGCATGCCACACCTCCTGCCCAGTCCTGGGAGGGGAAGAACTTCCCCTATATAAAGCTGGGGCTGAGGCAGGGTTAGTGAGAAGAGTAGAGAGAAGAAGAGGAGCAGCTTAGGAAAGAAAGATCAGGAGCTCAGTGGGAGCAGTGCTAAAAGGAATCAGGGGCTGGCAGCTGAAGAGCTCGCCCTGATTGAAGAGTTACCACCGGACCCGGAGTCCAAGGCTGTGGGGATTAACCCAGACCCAGCAGCAGAAACCGCCCGGCAGGGGATTTCAGGTCCTCTGGCCAAGAAACCCGAAGGCACGGTCACACGCGTGGGACCAGCACCGCCGTCGTGGAGCGGAAGCCACTAGAAGGCCCCGAGTCACCGGCCATACGGGTGAGCACCACACGGTACACTCAGGGACGTGGGCTACCTTTACCCGCCTCTAGCAAGGAAGCCAGAAGAGTACAATTAGTTGGGGAGGCCTACAACTCCGCCTGGCCAAGGGGGATCCCATCTGCTCAAGGACTGACCAGGCCCCGACCGCTAGCCAGTACTCCGGGAGGGTCTATCTTTGTCACCAGTAAAGACCCTGAACTACACCGCATCGTCTCTGAGTGGTTCCTACTACCCCCATCATCCACGTCGGCTGCCCTGAGGCCATACCCCTCCCGTTGGGGGTTATACCATCCACGCTGCACCATCCTTCCACCGGCCTCAGCGGTCTGCCCTGCAGCGGCAGCTCCATAGCTGCATTGAACGGGTGGCGTAGTCGTCCTACATCTACTGCTAATATACTGCCACTCAGCTTGACTCCCTGGGCACGGACCGGGTCACCGCCACGAGACTACTACCCCTATCAGATCCGGCTCCGGGTAGGCTCCCGCGTGCGCAACGCTACTCAGCACAGGCCCAGGGGCGCGTCAGCTTTTGGCGTAGTCGGCAGGATTACGTGCCCGCAACCGCCGGGTACTGCGTGCCTGAAAAAGAGACTTTTAAACTAACCTGTGGTGAAGATTCCCGCCATCCGGCGCCATCTTCAGCCTTCTTCCCGCCATCCGCAAAGATTCCCGCCATCCGGCGCCATCTTCAGCCTTCTTCCCGCCATCGGTGAAGATTCCCGCCATCCGGCGCCATTTTCAGCCTTCTTCCCGCCTTCCGTGGAGTTTTCCCGCCGTTGGACGCCATCTTGAAGACGCCGCGCGGGAAGAAGAGGGGCGTGGACTCCAAAAGCGCGCGAGAACTGAAGCCCCGCCTCACGTCCAGACGTCGCGTAAGGTCCTGGAAGGAGCCCAGCAGACGCTGACGTCACAGGAGCGCGACGGAAGGTCCTCAACCCTGACGATCCACTGCGGAGCCGCGGCCTACGGAAGAGGATCATCGCAAGGTAGGCCACGGTCCACTAGGGGGGAGGAAGATGTCGGATACGGAGGAGAGCTTCACTGCCTCAACCCCCGCCAGCGCCAGCGCTGCTGCAGTCATGCCTTTTACCATGCCCTATATCCCGGGAGCAGCCTGGCTACCCCAATACTCAGGGGAGTCACATACCCTGAATGACTTTAGAGAAAAGCTGGATAGCCTCTTCCAGGTGTACCCCCTCACAGAAGAGCAAAAAGTGAGCATCCTGGTGGCCCAACTAACCGGGGCAGCCCAAAGGGAGGTAAAGTCCTGGCCACCTGGGAGGAGGACTGTCGCGGGGATACTAACCCGGCTGAGGGACACCTTTGATACCCGCACCTCAGCCGAGATTAAGCTTAAATTCTATGGGTGCAAGCAGCGAGCACATGAGAGTATAAGGGACTATGCACTAAACCTACAAGAGGCCCTGAGAGCCATTAAGCAGACCGACCCCGACAGCGTGGGAAACGAGGACAGGCTGTTGACCGAACAATTTATAGAGGGACTATATTGCAATGTCCACCGAACCTAGTTGCGGGCCATAGCCTTACAGGATCCTCATCTGGACTTTGCACAGTTCAAGGACAGAGCCATCCGGGTGCTCCGAGAACCGGCACCGGGTGGCGTTGTGACCCACAGGCGCCCAGCTATCACTTACCACCAGGAGGCGGCGCCCTTGTCGGCAGGGCCTGTGGGGGCTGATGCGCAGGCTTTGAACAATGACCCGGCTCCAGACCTGCACCATCAGGTCCAAGAGCTAGCTAAAAGCGTTGCTGCGCTAACCCGAACTGTGCAGTCTTTACAGGTTTCCACTCCAGGGAAGATCCAGCTGGCATCCGGACCGGAGGACATCCCGTGGCGTCGACCAAGGAGGACCCCACCGGCCAGAGGAAGACCCAGCGACCGATACAACGAGGACGGACAACCCATCTGCCGCCGCTGCAATCAACCCGGACATATGGCAAGGTACTGTCCTTTAAACTGGCACAACCTGGGGTAGAGGGCCAACCCCCAGGAAAAAGATCACCAGGCCCATCGAGCTGGCGCGACAAATATGTGGGAGGACGTCCAGTCTTGCCTGTGGTACTGGATGGCATTCCTATGAGTGCCCTACTGGACACCGGGTCACAGGTCACCACCATCCCGTACGTGCTCTTCAAGCAGTACTGGAATGACTCGGATATAACCCGCTACCCTGACGACGACTTGAGTATCATTGCCAGCAATGGTCAACCCGTGCCGCAGATCGGATTTAAAGAGATGACCATTAAAATCGGTAGAGTCGAACTGGCAGCACAGGGACTGATCATTGTGGACATTGACAAGCGCGAGAGTCACGCAAAGATAACTCTAGGAACTAATGTGATTGAAAATTGTCTTGCAGAGGTGATTTTCATTTTACAGCAGGTTGCCAAGAACGCCAGCTCCGGCCAGCAGCGAGTGCTCCAGAAAGAGATCCGGGCACTGATGCGACGGCAACAAGTGGAACTCTCCGGCGGTGAGATTGGTAGCGTAAGAATGTGTGACCCTTTCCCTATTGCCATACCCCCGAAAAGTGAAATGATGATTTGGTGCCGGGCAGCTATTGGTCTGAGAGGTAGAGATTACCAGGCCATTGTAGAGCCAGTCTACTCAGACAGTAGGCCCACCATTTTGACAGCCCGGGGGGTAGTTGATGTACGCCATGGGAGGGTACCCGTTCGCATAATAAATATTGGGAAAAGGGAAGTATACCTGCCCCGGTATGCTACGCTAGCCAAATTATATACTATCAACCAAAATTCTATACAGTCTGTGGAACCCTTGCCTCCATCTCATCCGGAGGAAGGTAACGGCTCTGAGAAAATAATGGAGGATTGGTGTCAGCAACTACATTTGGGTACTGACTCCACTCCCTCCCACCAGAAACAGGGAGTCTACCGGGTGGTTCAAGAGTACGAGAGAGTGTTTAGTAAACACCCGTTAGACTTCGGGCGAGTCAAGGGGGTAGAACACCACATCCCCACGGGAGACCATCCTCCCATAAAAGAGAGGTATCGGCCCGTACCCCCTGCACACTACCAACACGCCAAGGGGATGCTTAGAGACATGAAGGAGGCTGGGGTAATCAGGGATAGCTGTAGCCCCTGGGCAGCTCCACTAGTCTTGGTCAAAAAGAAAGACAACACCATGAGAATGTGTGTAGATTACCGGAAAATTAACCGTATCACACACAAAGATGCGTACCCCTTACCAAGAATAGAGGAGTCTTTGGCTGCTTTAAAATCTGCTAACTTCTTCTCCACCTTGGATCTCACTAGCGGGTACTGGCAGGTTCCTGTAGCAGAGGCGGATCGGGAGAAGACCGCATTCACCACCCCGATGGGACTTAGCGAGTTTACCTGCATGCCGTTTGGACTCTGCAACGCACCAGGAACCTTCCAGCGATTGATGGAGTGCTGTCTGGGACACCGGAACTTTGAGACGGTCCTGTTATACCTGGACGATGTCATCGTCTACTCCAAGACCTACGAGGACCACCTGAAGCACCTGGCGGAAGTGTTTGAAGCTCTGGCAAGTTACGGCCTAAAGGTGAAACCTTCCAAGTGTCACCTCCTGAAGCCAAAGGTGCAGTACCTGGGACACGTGGTGAGTGCTGACGGAGTGGCTCCCGACCCTGATAAGATCACCGCAATTAAGGAATGGCCAAGCCCCTCCAGCGTAAAGGAAGTGAGGCAGTTCCTCGGGTTGGTAGGCTACTACCGAAGGTTCATACCCGGTTTCACCAAAAAGGCAGCTCCTATGCAGGACCTCCTGATAGGCCAGTCCAGGAAGGCCAAGAACCAGAAGCCGCCCTTCAGATGGGAGAAGTTGGAAGAAGAGTCCTTCCGCCAGCTGAAGATGGCCCTCACGGGGGATGAAATCCTGGCGTACCCGGATTACAGCCAGCCCTTTATCCTCTACACCGACGCCAGTAACATCGGGTTAGGAGCCGTACTATCCCAGATCCAGCAGGGGAAAGAACGGGTAATTGCTTACGCCAGCCGAAAACTGCGACCCACCGAAAGAAACCCTGAGAATTACAGCTCATTTAAGCTAGAGTTCCTGGCAGTGGTGTGGGCAGTCACCGAACGCTTTAAGCACTACCTCGCTTCTTCCCGGTTCACCGTGTACACGGATAACAACCCGTTGACACACCTGGACACTGCAAGACTCGGTGCCCTAGAGCAGAGATGGATGGCCCGCTTGTCCAACTATGAGTTTACAATCAAATACCGGGCAGGACGCTCCAATACCAACGCACACGCCCTGTCCAGGATGCCAAACCTACCGGACGTAGGGGAAGATTCAGAGGAACTGGAAGAAGTTGAGCTCCCCGCGTTCCACCGTCATGGGACTATCCAGTATTCCCACCGTGTAAGAAGTAAGCAAACCGCTACGTTCAACCCCTTACCTCATTACAACTGGGTGGAGACGCAAGACAGTGACCCTGCCGTCCGTCTGGTAAAGGAGATGCTGACTCGGCCAGATGCACGCCTTGACCCAGACGCTCCGGAGGAAGCCAAGCAACTGTGGGCTGAGAAGAGTCGACTGTTCCTTTACAAGGGAAAGTTGTGCCGCAGAATGGTTAACTCCCGGACGCATGAACTAATCTGGCAAGTAGTGGTGCCATGAAGAGACGCAGCTATGGTGATGGAGGCATACCACGACGGAGCTGGGCATTTCGGATGGAAGAAGCTGGAGTTCCTGCTGCGCGGGCGGTTCCATTGGGTAGGCATGAGAGGAACCATCGAGAGGTGGTGCAGAGACTGTGGCCCATGCAACTTAAGAAGGAGGGACCGTGCCAGCCAGAAGACTCCCCTGCGGTCCATCATCACCAGACAGCCGTTGGAACTGGTAGCCTTGGATCATGTAAAACTGACCCCAAGCAGAAGTGGCTACGTCTACGCGTTAACCATCGTGGATCACTACTCCCGGTTCTTGGTTGTCGTCCCCGTCAAGGACTTAACGGCTCACACAGCAGCTAGAGCCTTCCAGCAGCACTTCTGCCGTCCGCATGGATACCCGGAGCAGGTGCTGACGGACCAGGGGACTGCCTTTGAAGCGGAGGTCTTCCAGGAGTTCTGCACCCTGTATGGATGCCGGAAGATAAGAACAACACCCTATCACCCGCAAACTAATGGACTTTGTGAGAAAATGAACCAGGTGGTCATAGATCTCCTGAAAACATTGCCCCTGGAGGAACGCAGTCTGTGGCCTGAGAAGCTGCCCGACCTGATGGACCTATACAACCACATCCCTGTAGGTTCCACCAACTGTACCCCGGGTTACCTAATGAGGGCAAGACCTGGTAAGCTTCCTGTTGATCTGGAAATGGGAGTCCTGACACCCGAGGACACTTCACCAGAAGCCAACTGGGACACAGAGAGGCAGCAGCAATACCGAAAAGTACAGGAGAGCGTGGAGCGTAGTCTCTGTCAAGCTAGGGAAAGACAAGAGAAAACTTACAACCAGTATGCTCCCGCTGTTCCCCTGGTGCCGGAGAGCAGGTCTTGAAGAGGAAAAGACGGCTCCACAAGTTGGACGACCAATGGGAGAAGGACCCGTACACCGTACTGCCCTCAAGCCACGACAACCCAAAGGTCTGTACAATCAGTAAAGACGGAGGGGAAACCACAGCCATTGTATCCCGGGATCACCTAAAGAAGTGTCCCGAACAGCTACGGAACCCTGAAGAGGAACAAGAGGACCCTCGACCCGTAGAGGAAAGGGAAGATATGGTTAGTACTGTGCTCGGAGACTTCCCTCGGTCTTGGACTCAAGTCAATGGTGCTGTTGTGGTACCCGTCCTCACGTTCCTCCAACCAGCATCCCAAGTGCCTACGGAGACACAGGTAGAACTGGAAGAACAGCCGGTCCAGGAGGCAGAAGGCCCCACACAAGCAGACCAGGAAAATCAACCCTCTGCTTATAGTGAGCCTGCCATACCCCTAGTGAGCCAAAGAGTCCGTAGACGGCTGCCCAGTTTACCCTTGACAGCTCCTATACCCTGTAGCTCAGGACCAATCAACCAGCTCCGTAGGTCCACTAGGGTCACTAGAGGCCAGCTGCCCATACGGTGGAGGATCTAAATGTTCAAGCTATTTTATTAATGTTTACCTGTTTATTGTTGCTTGTGTATAATTATGTGTTTCTAGTTATTTATAGGAGTCTTTGGTGGATTTACCGGGAATCCTTTGTGCATATAGTTGGAGCGTAACCCAGGACGGACTAAAAGACTGTTAAGGACTCGGGGCAGGACAGACCCCTACCTGGTTACGTCTCCCTGTGTTGGTGAAATGGACAACCTTGTTTTCCTCAAAAGTTACACCCGGTTGCGGACACGCCGTGACCACCTTATGTGTTGTCTCCATTAGAATGTTATTGTTTGCACCTTGTTATGTTTACAAAAGTATGTTTAGTCCCGGAGTACTAACTTTCACTAGGGGGGAATGTGGCACCCCAGGGGTCTGGTCTCCACAGTAATAGCAATGTTATGTCTGAGAGCAGGTGGGAGGTCTCTTGGTCAGGAATCCTATGCATGCCACACCTCCTGCCCAGTCCTGGGAGGGGAAGAACTTCCCCTATATAAAGCTGGGGCTGAGGCAGGGTTAGTGAGAAGAGTAGAGAGAAGAAGAGGAGCAGCTTAGGAAAGAAAGATCAGGAGCTCAGTGGGAGCAGTGCTAAAAGGAATCAGGGGCTGGCAGCTGAAGAGCTCGCCCTGATTGAAGAGTTACCACCGGACCCGGAGTCCGAGGCTGTGGGGATTAACCCAGACCCAGCAGCAGAAACCGCCCGGCAGGGGATTTCAGGTCCTCCGGCCAAGAAACCCGGAGGCACGGTCACACGCGTGGGACCAGCACCGCCGTCGTGGAGCGGAAGCCACTAGAAGGCCCCGAGTCACCGGCCATACGGGTGAGCACCACACGGTACACTCAGGGACGTGGGCTACCTTTACCCGCCTCTAGCAAGGAAGCCAGAAGAGTACAATTAGTTGGGGAGGCCTACAACTCCGCCTGGCCAAGGGGGATCCCATCTGCTCAAGGACTGACCAGGCCCCGACCGCTAGCCAGTACTCCGGGAGGGTCTATCTTTGTCACCATTAAAGACCCTGAACTACACCGCATCGTCTCTGAGTGGTTCCTACTACCCCCATCATCCACGTCGGCTGCCCTGAGGCCATACCCCTCCCGTTGGGGGTTATACCATCCACGCTGCACCATCCTTCCACCGGCCTCAGCGGTCTGCCCTGCAGCGGCAGCTCCATAGCTGCATTGAACGGGTGGCGTAGTCGTCCTACATCTACTGCTAATATACTGCCACTCAGCTTGACTCCCTGGGCACGGACCGGGTCACCGCCACGAGACTACTACCCCTATCAGATCCGGCTCCGGGTAGGCTCCCGCGTGCGCAACGCTACTCAGCACAGGCCCAGGGGCGCGTCAATGGACATTAGACCAGTGGAAATCTGTGCTTTGGTCTGATGAGTCCAAATTTGAGATCTTTGGTTCCAGCCACCGTGTCTTTGTGCGACGCAGAAAAGGTGAACAGATGGACTCTACATGCCTGGTTCCCACCGTGAAGCATGGAGGAGGAGGAGGTGTGATGGTGTGGGGGTGATTTGCTGGTGACACTGTTGGGGATTTATTCAAAATTGAAGGCATACTGAACCAGCATGGCTACCACAGCATCTTGCAGCGGCATGCTATTCCATCCGGTTTGCGTTTAGTTGGACCATCATTTATTTTTCAACAGGACAATGACCCCAAACACACCTCCAGGCTGTGAAAGGGCTATTTGACCAAGAAGGAGAGTGATGGGGTGCTACGCCAGATGACCTGGCCTCCACAGTCACCAGACCTGAACCCAATCGAGATGGTTTGGGGTGAGCTGGACCGCAGAGTGAAGGCAAAAGAGCCAACAAATGCTAAGCATCTCTGGGAACTCCTTCAAGATTGTTGGAAGACCATTTCCAGTGACTACCTCTTGAAGCTCATCAAGAGAATGCCAAGAGTGTGCAAAGCGGTCATCAAAGCAAAAGGTGGCTACTTTGAAGAACCTAGAATATAAGACATATTTTCAGTTGTTCCACACTTTTTTGTTAAGTATATAATTGCACATGTGTTAATTCATAGTTTTGATGCCTTCAGTGCGAATGTACAATTTTCATAGTCATGAAAATACAGAAAAATCTTTAAATGAGAAGATGTGTCCAAACTTTTGGTCTGTACTATATAATCAAAACATGTCAGCAGAACATCGGTTGGAGTCAGTTTATTATCTGCAATGGAGCAGCTTAACATTGTATGTACCTTTGACATTGCTATGTAGTCCAAACCATCAGAGCAGTTAAAGACCACACACTGCACGGCCAGCGCCTTGGCCAAATCTTTGGTGGTCTCGGTTTTTCCTGTGCCGGCCGGACCTTCTGGAGCTCCACCAAGATTTAGATAAAAAGCACCGATCTACCAATGAAACATGAAAGAACTGGTATGAAATATCAATAAACTTTCTAATAAGTTTCATGCATCATACAAAAGTCAAAAAGATTTCTGAGCATAACCCATCACATCATAGCAGAGTCCGCTAGCATCTGTCAGTGAGCGGAGTGATGACCAGGCGTGGGGAGTTGCCCAGGTACTCATAGGCGGACTTCACATTGCAGTTGATGATTCGCACTCTCGCATTCTCATTCTCCCAGTAATAGCGGAGTTGGGCAAGCCACTGGAAGTCTGTTTCATGAGAAACTCCTGAGCAATGTAGGAAAAGATAGTCAACCTCTAAGACACTGCAGAATCACAAGGGAGAGTTTCTAAAGGGAAGGCAAATGCACATACATTATAGGACAAAACTCCTAGTCACCGAATTCTGCTTTTACATTTAGTCCCATTGCCCACGGTGTATAACATCCGGACTCTCAGCCCCCAGTTTATAAAATCCGGCCTCTCGCCTCCCCCGATGCATAACATCCGACCCTCGCCCCTAGTTTAGTATAACATCCGTCCCCTCGCCCCCCCGCCAGTGTATAAAATCTATCCCCTCAACCCCACTGTATAACATCCAACCCCAAGCCCTCCTTTGCATAACATCCGACCCCCAGGGTATAACATCCGGCCCCCAGCCCCGGTGTATAACATCTGTCCCCTCGCTCCCTCCCTCTGGTGTATAACATCCGGCCTCTCGCCTCCCCCGGGGTATAATATCCGTCCCCTCGCTCCCAGTGTATAACAACCATCCCCTCGCCCACGGTGTATAACATCCGGCCTCTCGCCCCCCGGTGTATAATATCCGTCCCCTCGCTCCCAGTGTATAACAACCATCCCCTCGCCCACGGTGTATAATATCCGTCCCCTCGCCCCTGGTGTATAATATCCGTCCCCTCGCCCCTGCTGTATAATATCCGTCCCCTCGCCCCTGGTGTATAACATCAATCCCCTCGCCCCTGGTGTATAATATTCATCCCCTCGCCCCTGGTGTATAATATCCGTCCCCTCGCCCCCGGTGTATAATATCCGTCCCCTCGCCCCTGGTGTATAATATTCATCCCCTCGCCCCTGGTGTATAATATCCGTACCCTCTCCCCGGTGTATAATATCCGTCCCCTCGCCCCTGGTGTATAATATCCATCCCCTTGCCCCTCAGTGTATAACATCCAACCCTCGGACATGTATAACATCTAGCCCCTCGTACCCCTAGGGTATAACATCTGGCCCCTCGGCCTTGTATAACATTAAGACTCTCGCCCCCCACCAGTGTATAACATCAATCCCCACGCCCCCCGGTGTATAACATCCGCCCTCCCATGCTGTGTGCTGTTACTAACATATGACAGAACGGCTGGTGATCCAGAGCCCTCTGATACCAGCGCGGTCCTGTAATAGGAGCCACCGAGGTAACAAGTCTGGATATTACATTTCTTCCCTCCTAAATCTTCCCCCATCACATGTGAGTGATATTATTAAGGAGTAGAAGGAACTACAGCAACTCAGGAGACCCCGGAACATTACAGAGCGGGGTCACTGAGTGCTGAGGAGCAGAGGGCAGAACGCTCTCCTGACTCCATAACTGCAGAGTCCAGATCTCCTTTGGTAACAACATCACCACAAACACTGCGTCCCCGCCAGGAGCTTTATGGCCGAGCAGCTGCATGCAGCCTTACATCACCAAGGACGATGCCGAGCGTCGGATGGAGTGGTGTGAAGCCGCCACCACAGGACTCTGGAGGAGACCTGTTCTGTGCAGTGACGGATCACACTTCTCTATCTGGCATCTGATGGACGAGTCTGGATTTGGTGAATGCCAGGAGAACGTTACCCTATTAACTGCATTGTGCCCGCTGTACAGTTTGCTGGTGGGGGTATGGCCTTGTTTTTAGGGGTTGGTCTAGGCCCCTTAGTTCCAGTGAAAAGATATCTTAATGCTTCAGCACAAGATGTTTTAAACAATTGTAGCTTCCAACCCTAAGGGAATAGAAGAGCAGAACTGTTTCACACACGTTCTCAACCTCAACCCCACTAAACACCTTTAGGATGATTAATTAGAACAAATACTGCACAATGGCAGCATAAATATGTCACCGCAACATAGGGAAGAACAATGTCAGTCACACATCAATTACATTGCCATATGTCTGCTCAGGCTTAGAATGGCTGACCATTCAGAGAATTACATAATACCTACAAAGAAACCGAACAAAAGGCCATTAAAGGAATTGACATAAAACCCCTTTATTAGTACATCCATGGTTATGGAAGGACACCGCACAGAGGAGGGCACACACCATTGATAGAAAATATTACAAACCGCACCTAGGCCATCCAAAACACTGACTATAAAGAATATCAATTGTGGCAATGAGTCATATACAGGGGACGCCGACACCTACAGATGCCAAAACATTCCTATATAGGGACCACCATCTCAATATGCAGAAATGACTACTGCCCCATAGACGTCATTGTAAGTACACCCCAAGATTGCTTTACTGTGACAAGATCAATTGTGTCCTATGAAAACTCAAAGAAAAGAGGGGGGAATATAACATAGATATGGAAAGAAGATAGGAATGGGGTGAAATGTATGAAGGTGCTCTGCATATTGAGCTGTGATATCTGTAGAGGGACGGACTCCATATTAACATCCTGGATATGGATTTAGAATAGGGGGCCATAAAAGCCCCTGTAGGTGTAATGTGGAGGGGGCACAATACCTTTCTCCATGTAGTGTATAATAAATAGAACATGGTATTGGAAAGTTTGGTGCCAGCCATGATGTTTGTACAAACCTGTTTGGATCATTTCCATGCCCATGTCACGAGCGTGCCCCTCTATGGTGACGAGAGCCCCCAATGTGCTGCGAGTCTGCTGGGACAATTTGCCTCCTCGCACAAGCTCCACAATATCATTTAGCTGGAGCTG
This sequence comes from Phyllobates terribilis, assembly GCF_046119375.1. Classification (NCBI taxonomy): domain Eukaryota; kingdom Metazoa; phylum Chordata; class Amphibia; order Anura; family Dendrobatidae; genus Phyllobates; species Phyllobates terribilis. Next base: position 184,905 of record NW_027363798.1, on the reverse strand, counting down.
CAGATTATCATAGGAGTTTTTCAGGCCCTACAAGAAGGATGTAACGGTGAAATCATCTGCAGAAACATTCATAGAACATACATATTGCAAGGGGGCTGAAATCTATACAGATTATAAGCTGCAGACTAGATGGAGAACTCCACAATATGCAGGCACTTTATAATGTACACAACAATTTTACAACATATCTTTATAGAAGTTGGAGATCTGGATTGAACCCAGAGCTCCAAATACCCAGATGTACCTCTATAAAACCCTGCCACAAACAGCATGGAAAACTCAATGCAGATGGATTCATTTTATGCTGGTATTATGGGAAATCCCATACAATGTCTTCCCTTATTGGTAGATATGACGAGAGTAGAGATGAGCGAATGGATTTGCAGGACTCTGGTCCAACAGTCGGGTCAGTATTCCACGGCCGCAGGACCGGAGCCCCGTGAACCGGCATCTCCGGCTCCTCTTTTGATGTCGATGTCATAGTTGTGGTGTGAGGCACAAATGACATCACGCCTGGCCGGCTAATCAAAAGAGGAGCCAGGGATGCCGGCATGTAAGAGGCGGTTAGCAAGGCTCCCATCCAACAGCCACAGACTACTAACCTGCTCTCTTAGACCAAGGTCCTGCAAATTTATTTGCTCATCTCTAGACAAGATGCATGAATCAATGCAAAATCCCAACAATACTATGGAGCCTTTTGGGTACCTTCAAGATATTGAGCCGCTGTACAACTGCAACCCCCAGGAGAAGACCCCTGGGCAAGAACAGTACATGGGCTCTTTGCAGTCTAATAACGTACTGTGAAAGAAGCTGCTTGGATCTTTTGATGTGAATGTGGGTCCCCTTACCTCTGTTGCACCAATGGTATATCCGCCCCTGGAAACTCCTATGAGCTGCGTCCCTGGGTATGACAGTCTATTAGCAGGAGAACACATGAAGTCTGTCTATGAATGTATATATATGTATTTCTCCCAGAAAATTATTACAATTACACATGTTTTGTTGTTCACATGTTTATTTAATTTGTGTGTATTGGAACAACACAAAAAGAAGATATTGGTCAACAATTTTGGTTCTCAAGTCCACAGACAGTTCTCTTTTCCTCTTTCTGTTCTCCCTGCTTAGTGTGGCACGTAACAACGCAAAGATTGAGTCAACTTTTCCCCTTTGCATCGTTTTTCAGGTGTGATTTTCATATTGCCCACACCTTTTACTTGCCACAGGTGAGTTTGAACGAGCATCACATGCTTGAAACAAAATTGTTTACCCACAATTTTGGAAAGATGCCAACAATTTTGTCCGGCCCATTTTTGGGGTTTTGTGTGAAATTATACCCAATTTGCCTTTTTTCTCTGTTTTTTTGTGTTGTTCCAATACACACAAAGGAAATAAACATGTGTATAACAAAAAATACACATGCAATTGCAATAATTTTATGGAAAAATACTTCAAGGGTGCCAACACTTCCGGCCATGACTGTTTCTAGTGAAGCAACCTTGATCAGTAAAGGAGCTTATGCCGTACCTCGGGGCCACTGCCGATAGCTTCATGCACTTCACTTGTCCAGAACATCTGAGACACACAGAGCACGACCTGTCCCGGCCATTCCCTCACCCAGTCTTTTCTTGCAGTCTCAGGGTATGCCTTTAAAAAACAAAGTTAAATTACGTTGACAGAAGCATTTAAGAGAGGGACAACCTTACTAGTATTATCTAGCAAATTCATTTCTACCGATTTCAGGTAGAAGATCTGCTACCTGGCTCTATTGCAAGAGATACATCATCCACAAATCATTCACTGCTGCCAAATAATCTTATACAAATATAAAAGTACTAGATTAGTTCCAATTAATGCTTTTGGTCTGTAGGTAGATCCGTACCATTCGTGACCGAGCAATAACATCATGCACGCTCCTTAACATGACATCTTCCCCTTGGATGAGCCACTTCTCCACGGCCCCCCGAGCCTCGGAGGTGGAGATGGTCTGGATGAGCTCTACGCGTTCCCCCTCGGTGCTGTACATGGCTTTGATGTCCAGGTTAGGAAGGAACTCCAGCTTTGCGATGCCTTCAAAGCCCTTCTTTAGATGTGGTTGGACCCGCAGAGGATCTTTAGTCTCAGAGAGAATTTCTAGCATTTCGTCGTTGGACAGGAAGAAAAAACTAAAGCGAAAATGCACAATATGATAAAAATGTCATTAAAGTATTGGGTCAGGCGCCATTTGTATTAGTGTCTGTGAGAAAATAGAAAAGCAAAGCTTTAAAGTAAAGATTCAGTCCCCATACACATTGGATTAAAATAGTTTAAACCTGACGATTGCAGCAGGACCGGCCTACCCACTGATGTGTATGGGGGTCTCCTGACTCTCCCCCGATAGAGGATGTCAGGGCCAGAAGGATCGGGCAGATGGGATTTCAATACCCGGTCTTTTGGTTCTCAGGGGAGATAACCCGCTGCCGGAGGTGTCCAGTACCGACTTTCTCCTCTCTCCCCATTAAAAACACATGACTGTTCAGCAGAATATGTGGGAGTCAGGAGAAGTAGCCAAATAACCATTCAGACGACGGGTATCTCATATCTCATGCGTATGGCTAGCTTAAAGGGGCTATCCAGCTTTGGAAACTTTTTTTATTTAACTGAAATGGGTATTCCCATCTCCAAGATTCTATCCCAATATGTAGTAGGTGTAATAATAATAATATTAGCAAATACCTCCAATTAGAAGTGTAGTATAGTTCTTCTGATTTGCTTTGTCGCTTACCCCATGTGCAGGGCATTGCAGTAGCTTAGGTTACGACCACTAGCAAATAACTGTCACTATATGAGTGGTCGTAACCATGGACACCGAAGCTGGGGAAAGCGACATAGCGAATCAGAAGAACTATACTACACTTCTAATTGGAGGTATTTGCTAATATTATTATTATTACTACGCCTACTACATATTGGGATAGGATCTTGGAGATGGGAATACCCATTTAATTGTGAGTATTTGTGTGACACCCCAGGGGTCTGGTTGTCACAGTGATAGAGATATTACGTCTGAGAGCAGGTGGGAGGTCCTTTGGTCAGGGATCCTGTGCATGCCACACCTCCTGCCCAGCCTTGGGAGGGGAAGAACTTCCCCTGTATAAACCCGGGGCTGAGGCAGGGTTAGTGAGTCCAGGAAGAGTAGAGACAAGAGCAGCATAGGAAGCAGCAGAGTCACAAGGAGTCAGGGGCTGGCAGCTAAAGAGCTCGCCCTGACTAAGAAGATTCTTTACCGGACCCGGAGTCCGAGGCTGTGGGGACTAACTTCTACCCAGCAGCAGAATCCGTCAGGCAGGGGATTTCAGGTCCCCTGGCCCAGAAGCCCGAAGGCCCGGTCACACGCGTGGGACCAGCACCGCCATCGTGGAGCGGAAGCCATTAGAAGGCCCCGAGTCACCGGCCATACGGGTGAGCACCACACGGTACACTCAGGGACGTGGGCTACTTACATCAGCTTCTAGCAAGGTAGCCAGAAGAGTACAGTCAGCTTGGGAGGCCTACAACTACGCCTGGCCAGGGGAGATCCCATCTGCTCAAGGACTGACCGGGCCCCGTTCGCTAGCAAGTACTCCGGGAGGGTCTATCGTTGTTACCAGTAAAGACCCTGAACGCTACCATACCGTCTCTGAGTGGTTCCTGCTACCCCCATCATCCACGTCGGCTGCCCTGAGGCCATACCCCTCCCGTTGGGGGTTATACTATCACGCTGCACCATCCTTCCACCGGCCTCAGCGGTCTGCCCTGCAGCAGCAGCCCCCTGGCTGCATTCAACGGGTGGCGTAGTCATCAACCATTTTCTACCGCTAACAGACTGCCGTCCAGTTTGACTCCCTGGGCACGGACCGGGTCACCGCCACGAGACTACAACCCTAAACAGATCCGGCTCCGGGTAAGCTCCCACGTGCGCAACGCAGCGCGACACAGGCCCAGGGGCGCGTCAACTTTGGCGTAGTCGGCAGGATCACGTGCCCGCAACCACCGGGTACTGCGTGCCTGAAAAGCAAAGACTGTTCAAACTTACCAGTGGTGAAGATTCCCGCCATCGGTGAAGATTCCCGCCATCCGGCGCCATCTTCAGCCTTCTTCCCGCCATCGGTGAAGTTTCCCGCCATCCGGCGCCATCTTCAGCCTTCTTCCCGCCATCCGTGGAGTTTTCCCGCCATTGGACGCCATCTTGAGGACGCCGCGCGGGAAGAAGAGGGGCGTGGACTCCGAAAGCGCGCGAGAACTGAAGCCCCGCCTCACGTCCGGACGTTGCGTAAGGTCCTGGAAGGAGCCCAGCAGACGCCGACGTCACAGGAGCGCGACGGAAGGTCCTCAACCCTGACGATCCACTGCGGAGCCGCGGCCTACGGAACAGGATCATCGCAAGGTAGGCCACGGTCCACTAGGGGAAAGGAAGATGTCGGATACGGAGGAGAGCTCCACTGCCTCAACCCCCGCCAGCGCTACCGCTGTTGCAGTTATGCCCTTCACCATGCCCTATATCCCGGGAGCAGCTTGGCTACCCCAGTACTCAGGGGAGTCACATACCCTGCATGACTTTAGAGAAAAGCTGGATAGCCTCTTCCAGGTGTACCCCCTCACAGAAGAGCAAAAAGTGAGCATCCTGGTGGCCCAACTAACTGGGGCAGCCAAAAGGGAAGTAAAATCCTGGCCACCTGGGAGGAAGACTGTCGCAGGGATACTAACCCGGCTGAAGGACACTTTTGATACCCGCACCTCAGCCGAGATTAAACTTAGATTCTACGGGTGCAAGCAGCGAGCGCATGAGAGTATAAGGGACTATGCACTCAACCTACAAGAGGCCCTGAGGGCCATTAAGCAGACCGACCCTAATGGAGTGGGAAACGAGGACAGGCTGTTGACCGAACAATTTATAGAGGGTTTATATTGCAATGCCCACCGCACCCAGTTGCGGGCAATGGCCTTACAGGACCCTCATCTAGAATTTGCACAGTTCAAGGACAGAGCCATCCGGGTGCTCCGAGAACCGGCACCAGGTGGCGTTGTGACCCACAGACGCCCCACTACCACTTACTACCAGGAGGCGGCGCCCTTGTCAGCAGGGCCTGTGGGAGCTGATGCGCAGGCTTTGGACAATGACCCGGCTCCAGACCTACACCATCAGGTCCAAGAGCTAGCTAAAAGCGTTGCTGCGCTAACCCGAACTGTGCAGTCTTTACAGGTTTCCACTCCAGGGAAGATCCAGCTGGCATCCGGACCGGAGGACATCCCGTGGCGTCGACCAAGGAGGACCCCACCAGCCAGAGGAAGACCCAGTGACCGATACAGCGAGGACGGACGACCCATCTGCCGCCGCTGCAATCAACCCGGACATATGGAAAGGTACTGTTCTTTAAACGGGCACAACCTGGGGTAGAGGGCCAACCCCCAGGAAAAAGATCACCAGGCCCATCGAACTGGCGCGACAGATATGTGGGAGGACGTCCAGTCTTGCCTGTGGTACTGGATGGCATTCCCATGAGTGCCCTACTGGACACCGGGTCACAGGTCACCACCATCCCGTACGTGCTCTTCAAGCAGTACTGGAATGACTCGGATATTACCCGCTACCCTGACGACGACTTGAGTATCATCGCCAGCAATGGTCAGCCCGTGCCACAGATCGGATTTAAAGAGGTGACCATCAAAATTGGTAGAGTCGAACTGGCCGCACAGGGACTGATCATTGTAGATATTGACAAACATGAGAGTCACCCAAAAATAACTCTAGGAACTAATGTAATTGAAAATTGTCTTGCAGAGGTGATTTTCCTTTTACAGCAGGTTGCCAAGAATGCCAGCTCCGGCGAGCAGCGGGTGCTCCAGAAAGAGATCCGGGCACTGATGCAACGGCAACAAGTGGAACTCTCCGGCGGTGAGATTGGTAGCGTAAGAATGTGTGACCCTTTTCCTATTGCCATGCCCCCAAAAAGTGAAATGATGATTTGGTGCCGGGCAGCTATTGGTCTGAGAGGTAGAGATTACCAGGCAATGGTAGAACCAGTTTACTCAGACAGTAGGCCCACCATTTTGACAGCGCGGGGGGTGGTCAATGTACGCCATGGGAGGGTGCCCGTTCGCATAATAAATATCGGGGAGAGGGAAGTGTACCTGCCCCGGTATGCCACGCTAGCCAAATTATATACCACTAATCAAAATTCTATACAATCTGTGGAACCCTTGCCTCCATCTCACCCGGAGGAAGGTAACGGCTCTAAGAAAGACATGGAGGACTGGTGTCAGCAACTACATCTGGGTACTGACTCCACTCCCTCACACCAGAAACAAGGAGTCTATCGGGTGGTTCAAGAGTATGAGAGAGTGTTTAGTAAACACCCGTTAGACTTCGGGCGAGTCAAGGGGGTAGAACACCGCATCCCCACGGGAGATCATCCTCCCATAAAAGAGAGGTATCGACCCGTACCCCCTGCACATTACCAACACGCCAAGGGGATGCTTAGAGACATGAAGGAGGCTGGGGTAATCCGGGATAGCTGTAGCCCCTGGGCAGCCCCACTAGTTTTAGTCAAAAAGAAAGACAACACCATGAGGATGTGTGTAGATTACCGGAAAATCAACCGTATCACACACAAGGATGCGTACCCCTTACCAAGGATAGAGGAGTCATTGGCTGCTTTAAGATCTGCTAACTTCTTCTCTACCTTGGATCTCACTAGCGGGTACTGGCAGGTTCCTGTAGCAGAGGCGGACCGGGAGAAGACCGCATTCACCACCCCGATGGGACTTAGCGAGTTCACCTGCATGCCGTTCGGACTCTGCAACGCCCCAGGAACCTTCCAACGATTAATGGAGTGCTGTCTGGGCCACAGAAACTTCGAGACGGTCCTGTTGTACCTGGACGATGTCATCGTATACTCCAAAACTTATGAGGACCACCTGAAACACCTGGCGGAGGTGTTCGAAGCTCTGGCGAGTTACGGCCTAAAGGTGAAACCCTCCAAGTGTCACCTCCTGAAACCAAAGGTGCAATACCTGGGACACGTGGTGAGCGCTGACGGAGTGGCTCCCGACCCCGATAAGATCACCGCAATCAAAGGATGGCCAAGCCCTTCCAGCGTAAAAGAAGTGCGGCAGTTCCTAGGGTTGGTAGGCTACTACCGAAGGTTTATTCCCGGTTTCACCAAAAAGGCGGCGCCTATGCAGGACCTCCTGATAGGCCAGTCCCGGAAGGCCAAGAACCAGAAGCCGCCCTTCAAATGGGAAGAGCTAGAGGAAGAGTCCTTCCGCCAGCTGAAGATGGCCCTCACGGGGGATGAAATCTTGGCGTATCCGGACTATAGCCAGCCCTTCATCCTCTACACCGACGCCAGTAACGTCGGGCTAGGAGCCGTACTGTCCCAGATTCAGCAGGGGAAAGAGCGAGTAATCGCCTATGCCAGCCGAAAACTGCGACCCACCGAAAGGAATCCCGAGAATTATAGCTCATTTAAGCTAGAGTTCCTGGCCGTGGTATGGGCAGTCACCGAGCGCTTTAAGCATTACCTCGCTTCTTCCCGGTTCACCGTATACACGGATAACAACCCGCTGACACACCTGGACACGGCAAGACTCGGTGCCCTGGAGCAGAGGTGGATGGCCCGTCTGTCCAACTACGAGTTCACAATTAAATACCGGGCAGGGCGCTCCAATACCAACGCGGACGCCCTGTCCAGGATGCCCAACCTGCCGGACGGAGGAGAAGATCCGGAGGGACTGGAAGAAGTTGAACTCCCTGCGTTCCACCGTCATGGGACTATCCAGTATTCCCACCGGGTAAGGAGTAAGCAGGCTGCTACGTTGAACCCCTTACCTCACTACAACTGGGCGGAAACGCAAGACAGCGACCCTGCCGTCCGACTGGTGAAGGAGATGCTGACTCGCCCGGAGGCTAGCCTGGAATCAGACGCTCCAGAGGAAGCCAAACAACTATGGGCAGAGAAGAGTCGACTGTTCCTTTACAAGGGGAAGTTGTGCCGCAGAATGGTTAACTCCAGGACGCATGAACTACTCTGGCAAGTAGTGGTGCCACGAAGAGACGCAGCCATGGTGATGGAGGCATACCACGACGGAGCTGGACACTTCGGGTGGAAAAAGCTGGAGTTCCTGCTGCGCGAGCGGTTCCACTGGGTAGGCATGAGGGGAACCATCGAGAAGTGGTGCAGAGACTGTGGCCCGTGCAATCTGAGAAGGAAGGACCGGGCCAGCCAGAAGACTCCCCTGCAGTCCATCGTCACCCGGCAACCGTTGGAACTGGTAGCCTTGGATCATGTAAAACTGACCCCCAGCAGAAGTGGCTACGTCTACGCGTTAACCATCGTGGATCATTACTCCCGGTTTCTGGTTGTCGTCCCCGTCAAGGACTTAACGGCTCGAACAGCAGCTAGAGCCTTCCAGCAGCACTTTTGCCGTCCACACGGGTACCCGGACCAAGTGCTGACGGACCAGGGACCTGCCTTTGAAGCGGAGGTCTTCCAGGAATTCTGCAATCTGTATGGCTGCCAGAAGATAAGGACGACACCCTACCATCCGCAAACTAATGGACTTTGTGAGAAAATGAACCAGGTGGTAATGGATCTTCTAAAAACGTTGCCCCTGGAAGAACGCAGTCTGTGGCCTGAGAAGTTGCCCGATCTGGTGGACCTATACAACCACATCCCGGTAGGTTCCACCAACTGTACCCCGGCTTACCTAATGAGGGCAAGACCTGGTAAGTTACCTGTTGACCTGGAAATGGGAGTCCTGACGCCCGAGGACACTTCACCAGAAACGGACTGGGACACAGAGAGGCAGCAGCAGTACCGGAAAGTACAGGAGAGCGTGGAGCGAAGTCTCTGTCAGGCTAGGGAAAGACAAGAGAAGACTTACAACCAGTATGCTCCCGCTGTTCCCCTGGTACCCGGAGAGCAGGTCTTGAAGAGGAAGAGACGGCTCCACAAGTTGGACGACCAGTGGGAGAAGGACCCGTACACCGTACTGCCCTCAAGCCACGAGAACCCGAAGGTCTGTACCATCAGTAAAGACGGAGGGGAAACCACAGCCATTGTATCCCGGGACCACCTGAAGAAGTGCCCCGAACAACTGAGGAACCCTGAGGAGGAACAGGAAGACCATCGACCCGTGGAAGAAAGGGAAGATATGGTTAGTACCGTGCTCGGGGACTTCCCTCGGTCTTGGACTCAAGTCAATGGTGCAGTTGTGGTACCCGTACTCACCTTCCTCCAACCATCATCCCAAGAACCTACGGAGCAACGGGTAGAGCTGGAAGAGCAGCCGGTCCAGGAGGCAGAAGACTCCACCCAAGCGGAACAGGAGAATCCACCCTCTGCTTATAGTGAGCCTGCCGTACCCCTAGTGAGACAAAGAGCCGGTAGACAGCTGCCCAGTTTACCCTTGACAGCTCCTACACCCTGTAGTTCAGGGCCAGACAGTCAGCTCCGTAGGTCCACTAGGGCCACTAGAGGCCAGTTACCCGCACGTTGGAGGATCTAAATGTTTAAGTTGTTTTACAATGTTTACCTGTTTATTGTTGCTTGTGTGTAATTTTGTGTTTCTAGTTGTTTTTAGGAGTCTTCGGTGGATTTACCGGGAATCCTTTGTATATAGTTGGAGCGTAACCCAGGATGGACTAGAGACTGTTAAGGACTCGGGGTAGGACAGACCCCTACCTGGTTACGTCTCCCTGTGTTGGTGAAATGGACACCTTTGCTTTTCTTCAAAGACTGCACCCGGTTGCGGACATCCGTGACCATCTTATTGTGTTTCCTTATTGTATTTTATTGTTCTTTGATATACCTTGTTATATTTTTCTAAAAAGTGTTTAGTCCCGGAGTACTAAATTTCACTAGGGGGGAGTGTGACACCCCAGGGGTCTGGTTGTCACAGTGATAGAGATATTACGTCTGAGAGCAGGTGGGAGGTCCTTTGGTCAGGGATCCTGTGCATGCCACACCTCCTGCCCAGCCTTGGGAGGGGAAGAACTTCCCCTGTATAAACCCGGGGCTGAGGCAGGGTTAGTGAGTCCAGGAAGAGTAGAGACAAGAGCAGCATAGGAAGCAGCAGAGTCACAAGGAGTCAGGGGCTGGCAGCTAAAGAGCTCGCCCTGACTAAGAAGATTCTTTACCGGACCCGGAGTCCGAGGCTGTGGGGACTAACTTCTACCCAGCAGCAGAATCCGTCAGGCAGGGGATTTCAGGTCCCCTGGCCCAGAAGCCCGAAGGCCCGGTCACACGCGTGGGACCAGCACCGCCATCGTGGAGCGGAAGCCATTAGAAGGCCCCGAGTCACCGGCCATACGGGTGAGCACCACACGGTACACTCAGGGACGTGGGCTACTTACATCAGCTTCTAGCAAGGTAGCCAGAAGAGTACAGTCAGCTTGGGAGGCCTACAACTACGCCTGGCCAGGGGAGATCCCATCTGCTCAAGGACTGACCGGGCCCCGTTCGCTAGCAAGTACTCCGGGAGGGTCTATCGTTGTTACCAGTAAAGACCCTGAACGCTACCATACCGTCTCTGAGTGGTTCCTGCTACCCCCATCATCCACGTCGGCTGCCCTGAGGCCATACCCCTCCCGTTGGGGGTTATACTATCACGCTGCACCATCCTTCCACCGGCCTCAGCGGTCTGCCCTGCAGCAGCAGCCCCCTGGCTGCATTCAACGGGTGGCGTAGTCATCAACCATTTTCTACCGCTAACAGACTGCCGTCCAGTTTGACTCCCTGGGCACGGACCGGGTCACCGCCACGAGACTACAACCCTAAACAGATCCGGCTCCGGGTAAGCTCCCACGTGCGCAACGCAGCGCGACACAGGCCCAGGGGCGCGTCATTTGCGACAATTCAGTTTCATTAAAAATGTTGCACCGTTAGGCTTTTTGTTTCCTGCACATTCAGCTTTGATGTGATCTGTGGTCATAAATCGGCTAAGAGGAGCTGAAAAAAGACATTAAAAATAAGTCCAATAGCCAGCGCAGCACAGAGCCAATAGAAGGCAAACAGTGCAAAATTATTAATGAAATCCAATTACAAAAATGATTTCAATGGTTTAAATAAGAAAAAATTTTTTTCTTTAAGTAGTATATAGAATCATTGCAACAAGTGAAAGGACTATACCGTGGGAAAAAAGCCTCTTCTTCTCCAGATAGGCATTCAGCCCTTTCATGATTTTATCCAGAAGCACATTGCTGTCCTGAAGTTTCTCCAGAAGTCCGGTCAGAGAAGTGGCGCTTAAAACCTAAAACAAAGTAGATAGCCCATAAGTAAGATTCCATTATATAGTTATAGAGACTGAAAAAAGGTCACATTCATTGACTATTGTGCCAATAGTTCATATTAAAAAAAAATTAGAACCTATTTGGATAGAAAATAGAAGATGCGGGAGGCTGGAGTCCAGGCAGTGCGGAGCCCCATAACCCGGGATCCTTGTGATGGAAGCATCAGGACACGAACTCTTGGAAAACATCAATCCTGGATGCAAGATGACCGTGCTTTCTTGAATCAGTCCACCATGAAGCATCCATTTACCTTCGGGTCTTTAGCGCAATGTTTCATGATCTCTCTCCAGTTTCTGTCCACAGTCTGGAATAAGCGTCCTTCAGGCATTTGCTGCATGATGTCCTCAGAAGAGAAGATGGGGTCTAGATAAAGCCACTGGGCCGGCACCTTCAGCCATTCATCAATGGTTTCCTGGATCCTTATCAGTCGTTCCTCCCATTGCTTAAAGGAGGAGAGCAAAAAGATAATTACACATAAAATGAAAATGATAGAAAAAATGCTATCATTTTAGAAGATAAATTATCAATGGATATGAATTCTGAATTGGACATTTGTAGGGAAAGTTTGGTGAGACTCCTTGATACCATCCCCTTTACATGTAAGCTGGAGCCGCATGTAACTTTAGCCTCGGAGATCCTAATGAAACCTTAGCTTCTGCTAATAAGCAAGTGAATATTTTATACCTTGATTTCTTTCTCATAGGGCTTGATGAAAGGCGATCCCCTCATTGTCTGAGTCTTCACAATTTGCTCATCCAGAGTGGTTTGGATTTCATCCACTGCTGATAGAATAGAAACGCCAGATTCTCGATAGGGACTGGTATTAAAGGATATGGAGTCCCACATTTCTTCCATGGTATGCATCGCTTTCTACAGGGAAAACTTCTAATAAGAAAACACAGAAACTTTTCACTAGTAGCAGATTCCTCTTTGTTCCGACAAGGATGGGGGAGAAGCATATATAGAAGGATGGGGGGCAGCATATATACAAGGATGGGGGAGCAGCATATATACAAGGATGGGGGAGCAGCATATATACAAGGATGGGGGAGCAGCATATATACAAGGATAGGGGAGCAGCATATATACAAGGATAGGGGGCAGCATATATACAAGGATGGGGGAGCAGCATATATACAAGGATGGGGTAGCAGTATATATACAAGGATGGGGGAGCAGCATATATACAAGGCTGGGGGGCAGCATATATACAAGTATGGGGGGAGCACATACAAGGATGGGGGCAGCATATATACAAGGATGGGGAAGCAGGATATATACAAGGATGGGGGAGCAGCATATATACAAGGATGGGGGAGCATCATATATACAAGGATGGGGGAGCAGCATATATACAAGGATGGGGGGCAGCACATACAAGGATGGGGAGCAGCATATATACAAGGACGGGGAGCATCATATATACAAGGATGGGGAAGCAGGATATATACAAGGATGGGGGGAGCACATACAAGGATGGGGGGCAGCATATATACAAGGATGGGGAAGCAGGATATATACAAGGATGGGGGAGCAGCATATATACAAGGATGGGGGAGCAGCATCTATACAAGGATGGGGGAGAGCACATACAAGGATGGGGGAGCAGCATATATACAAGGATGGGGAAGCAGGATATATACAAGGATGGGGGGGAGCACATACAAGGATGGGGGGCAGCATATATACAAGGATGGGGAAGCAGGATATATACAAGGATGCGGGAGCAGCATATATACAAGGATGGGAGAGCAGCATATATACAAGGATAGGGAGCAGCATATATACAAGGATGGGGAAGCAGCATATATACAAGGATGGGGGAGCAGCATAAATACAAGGATGGGGGGAGCACATACAAGGATGGGGGGCAGCATATATACAAGGATGGGGAAGCAGGATATATACAAGGATGGGGGGGAGCACATACAAGCATGGGGGGCAGCATATATACAAGGATGGGGGAGCAGCATATATACAAGGATGGGGAAGCAGGATATATACAAGGATGGGGGGGAGCACATACAAGGATGGGGGGCAGCATATATACAAGGATGGGGAAGCAGGATATATACAAGGATGCGGGAGCAGCATATATACAAGGATGGGAGAGCAGCATATATACAAGGATAGGGAGCAGCATATATACAAGGATGGGGAAGCAGCATATATACAAGGATGGGGGAGCAGCATAAATACAAGGATGGGGGGAGCACATACAAGGATGGGGGGCAGCATATATACAAGGATGGGGAAGCAGGATATATACAAGGATGGGGGGGAGCACATACAAGCATGGGGGGCAGCATATATACAAGGATGAGCAAACATATACCAGGATGGAAGGGGGAGCATATTTTTTCTATCTGCAGTCTCATACCCCTGCTGCTGTTTGTGGCTGCTTTCGGTTCCCCTCGTCTGCTCTATGTATGAGTTGTTTTTCTAAGCTAAAACCTCAGTATTCTGGTTAAATGACCGTGTTGGCACTATGGGATAAATAAGTGGGTTTTGGGTTGCAGTTTGGGTTCTCGGTCCGTAAAAGGTTCGCCATCACCGACCTAGGATATTTTGGAGATATTGTCAATGCAGTATTCAGGTGTCACCATCTAGAGGTCGAAATGCAAATTACTACATGGATTCTTAAATTAAGAAATAGGGAGTCACAGAGCAAGAGTGATTTGTATCATACTATCAAAAAATACTGCATCTTTTTGTAAAAGCATCTCATATACAGTACTGTGAAAAAGTTTTAGGCAGGTGTGAAAAATATGCCGCAGAGTAAAAAGCTTTAAAAATAGAAGTGATAATAGTTTATTTTTAAGAACAGTTATTAGGCTATGTTCACATGCTGCGTTTTTTCAACCCTTTGAATAACTAATAATCTTTCTAATAATAATAATCTTTTTATTTATATAGCGCCAACATATTCTGCAGCTCTTTACAATTCAGACAATTTACAGACATTCTGGGCGCTGTCCCCATCAGGGCTCACAATCTACATTCCCTATCAGTATGTCTGATACAAATGGAAGCAAGGGGACCCTCTGGGTTCTGTTATAGGATGGAAAATAATACTCCAATATTTGCAGTGGGTTTTTCTGCTGCAATTACTGAACATGTGCACATACCCTTATGACGTTTCTTTATATTTTAGTGGTTAAAAAAAAATTCAGACCCTTAAATTGTTTGTTCCTCCATATTCTGAGACCTGCATCTTTTCGCTCATGGAGCTGAGTGAGGTCTTGGTTATTTTTCACTGGGAGCTGATGCTTTTAACCCCTTCACCACCTTGGGTTTTTCCATTTTTGTTTTTTGCTCCCCTTCTTCCCAGAGCCATAACTTTTTTCTTTTTCCTTCTTCATGTTTAACATATTGTCTGAATAATTTAATATTTCGATAGATCGGACTTTTTTAGTCATGACGATATCAATTTTATTTTTACATTTTTCCATTTTTGAATGGGGACAAAGGAGGTGCAGTTTTTTATACAGTTTTATTTTTTAAATGGAACCTATCATGTGAAAAAACGCTATCAACCTGCAGATGTGGGGTTACTCTGAACTTGCTCGGCGCCCGCAGTTTGAGCCCCGCTGCCAGGAGGAAGCTTTATTCCTCCCGCCATTGGTGTTACCGCACCCCCCGGCATTGATTGACAGCAGCTCAGCAGTACGACCGGACGACAGTCAGTGCTGGAGGCGCCACTCTCTATGTACAGAGCAGTGACTGTACCCGCACCACCGCACCTATGACTGGAAGCTGACCACTGCCAGGAGGAATACACATAATTTCCTCCCGGCAGCGGGGCTCTAAGTGCCAGGGCCAGACAGGTTCAGAACGCTATTAACCTGCAGATTAACCCTGTTTTTTCACGTGACAGGTTCCCATTTTTTTATTTCTACTTTTTTTGTACCACTAGGGGATCTCAACCTGCAATTGTTCGATTGCTTACACTAAACTTACCGGCTGCCATGGTAATGTGGCGCCCCTGCGGGTCCAGTTGCCACAGAGGTACTGCATCTCACCTCTGAGGTGTGGTACTCCACACTCAGGTAAGGACGGAGTACTACCCGGGACCCACACACCCACATCCAATACTCTCCACTACAGTAGGGAAGGGAAGATTGATCCTAAGGGAGAGCAGTCCCTGGTCCCTAGCTGGAGGGTGGAACTAGGTACAGGAGGTGGGTGGAGGAAGAAGTTCAGGGGAGCACAGACAGAAAGAGTATAAAAGACAAGGGGAACCATCTAGAAGCGGAAAGTACAGAGAGGAGCTCAGTTGGGAGTGGGAGCTCAGGAGGAGCTCCGCTCAGGAGAGCAAGGAAGGAGACCTAGTAAGGGAGGCCCAGGAGGAGAGTGAGAGAAGACGGGAGCAGCGAGAGAAAGGCTCCAGAGACAGAGGGGATCCCAGGGGCACGGTGAGCGCAGGAAGCCACCCGTGCGTCCGAATTCATGCTGACGTGGAGGGATCACGCCGCAGAGGGGTACCAGCCCCAGACTAGTGGAGAACAACCAGGTTCAGCTAGCCAACCGGAGGCTGCAGCATTTGCAAGGTGTTGCAGCCAAAATTCACAATTATATCGCTGAAAAGGTGGCCACATAGGGTACAGGAGATTGCATGTCACCCAACAAGGCCCGAGGCCACTGGCTTGGGACACTGATCGTGAGGCGCAGGGTAGGATGGTGAGAACTAGCGCTGTGAGACGACCAGGAAAGGTACATAGAATGGGGTCCCATCCAAGTGCTCCTGAGGTACCTTAGAGTTTTCAGGATCACTACCCCGGAGGACACAGGGCGACATGGGAAGTTGCACACTGGTGACTGTAACCTGAGGAACTTAACAACTGTGAGTAAAACCTGAAGACTGCACCCCACTGTGTCCTTGAATAATTGCTGCACCATCACCTGCATTACACCGCACCAACAACATCTACCTTCAAAATTCATATTATTCTGCCCTGGGGCTTAGCTCTGCCTGTGGAGAGCTGAACCAACTCTGCTGCGTCACCTTCAGCTCCAGTGGATCTGCACCACAGCAGCGGCCCCATATAGCCGCATACCACAGGTGGCGTCACAAACATTATCTCTAAAAAACTTTATTCCCCTTTTACTTTTCCTTTAATTTGACCACCCAGGGCCACGGACCGGGTCACTGCCACCGTGACATCCCCAGCACCAACCGGCCCAGCTACCGAGTACCCCACAGCCCCAGGGGGCGCATCAGTAACCCATCAGCTCCCTGCAATCGCCATTCAGTGATTGACAAAGGCATTTAGATGGATAAACCTCAGCGATCGGAGCGAGCTCCGGTTGCTGCAGTTACAGGCAGTTTTTCGCTGTGTAGCACAGCCGGCATCTGCTACATATGATGTGAGCTCTACTACTGAGTTGGTTTCTTACAGGCCTTAGAGACCTGGGACAAAACTACATCATGGGTTAAAGGGAACCTGTCATGTAAAATAACACTATTAACCTGCAGATATGGGATATGGGGTAAATCTGCAAGTAATAGCATTGTGACACTGTGCGGTGCCTGCACTGAGAGCCCCGCTGCCAGGAGGAAATTAACTTTATGTCACCCAGCAGCCTCTCTCTGTCAGTCACAGGGGCGGCGCCTGCGCGGTTTCAATCACCGCTCTGTGTATAGTGAGCGGCAGCTGTAGAAAACCCAATATCCAAATGCCACTTTATGGGAATCTGAAGTTCTGTATTCTCATCCATTAGTCAGAATGAAAACGACCACCAAACAGCGTCTCCTGCCCTGGAGGACCCAACACTTCCATGATTTCCAGGTACAGCCCAGTGATTACAGAGAATCACTTGTAATACTTCATTTCTCCTTTGGAGGCGCTGTAGGGAAATTCAGCACCTGCTGCCGGGTACTCGCTTACTGCAGAAGGGATCAGTTTGGTCTTTATCCGCAGCACATTGGGGTTTCACCTCTGACCCATATGAAGAAACCTTACATGAGACCGTACGACCCCATCAAGACTCAGGGGCGAAACCCACATTCACTACATGGACGACCGATGGAATAAAGACAAGAACAACGATGTAGGGGGTAAACGAAAGATTTTATTTATAGATGGGGTTATTATATGTTATAGTATCATGTATATGTGTAAATTATTCTTCTATCAGAATAATCCTATTTATGGGCCGCGTTGATCCAGAGGAAGGCGAAAACCCCCTGTGAGGAATAAGCCAATTGTCCTCATATCAGGGGGAAAAATTCCTTCCTGACCCCAAATATGGCGATCAGAATAAATCCCAGGATCAAGGGCTGAGACCGAAAATAAATTAATTTCTAAAAAATGTATTAAACTATTTATCTTTTCCTTATTTAAGTTCAGAGCTACGGTATATATTATACATTATCTGAAAATCTGCCTATACTTTAAAATGTTTTTATGTATTTATAATAAGCCACTAATATGGGAATTACTTATATAACTGTCAGTTTATATCTATTTAAGGCCGTGTTGATCCAGAAGAAGGTGAAAAATTCCTTCCTGATCCCAAATATGACGATCGGGATGAATCCCAGGATCAAGGGCTCATAGCTAATGTGTAATACGTAAGTGTACATTTTTTATTTAAATATTCAATTATTTTCAATTTTTGGGCTAATTTATTTTTATATTTATTTTAACTAATTTTTCTTAAACCAAAAAATAAATTGTTTTTTTAGATATTTTTTCATTATAAATATAAGAACCTACTTATTTCTTCTATTTTACTAAACCTATCTATGGGCCGTGTTGATCTAGAGGAAGGCGAAAACCCCACGTGAGAAATGGGCCAATTATTCTCATGACGGGGGAAAAATTCCTTCCTGACCCCAAATATGGCGATCAGATTAAATCCCAGGATCAAAGGCTCGTACCTCCCTGTGTGTAATGGAAGTGAGATTTTTTAAAAATATATTTACATTTTTTAATTGTTATATATTTAGACTAAAAATGTTTTTGGTTTGTGTAAAATAAACTATTTTTGAATTTTATTTTTTTAAACTTATTTTTTTGCACTACTTATGTGTGAATCTACTTATTGATATATTAATAAACCTATTTAAGGCCGTGTAGATCCAGAGGAAGGCGAAAACCCCCTATGAGGAATGGGCCAATTATCCTCATATTAGGGGGGAAAATTCCTTCCTGACCCCAAATATGGCAATCAGATTAAATCCCAGGATCAAAAGCCGAAATCTCTATCTACGTCCTATGTGTCTATGTGTGTGTGCCTATACCTGTAGTGTAGTGTAGGGTCTACACCTATCATGTACTGTGGATGTGACGGATGATGGGTGCAGTACTTACCCGGCGTGCGCTGAGGTAAGTTCAGGGATAATGGCCTATATTATACTATTGTTCCTGAACTCACCAGATGGAAACTTAGCACAGGCCGCTCCTGGGGCGCAGAAGACCTTCAGGCTGGAGGGATCTCAGATGCCAGCCATGGATTGGAGGAGGCCAAGTCAAGGGCCTGGTGCAGCGACACGATGGCAGTGGTCCGACATGAAGGTGTTAATGAGAGACATGATGTTCTAGGGCAGCCGAGGTGACAAACAGCAGCAGAGACGTGAGGTACGGGTCAGGAGGCAAGAAGTTCTGGGCAGTTGGCACGGGTTCATCCTGCAAGACATAAGGAGGAAGACATTTCAATAACTTCTATCTCCTGGATCTTCTGTTATCTTAGAGGAATGGTCATTATAATGAACCATTCCCCTATGTAACATCAGATATAATGTACACATCTAATGATCGGTGTCCTGTTTGTACAGCGGTCACTCACCAGATGGTCGTGGATTCTTTCACAGCCCAGATATTCTCATCCACCTAAGAATGACAGAGACATAGTCATTGACAGAAACAGTGGGAGAAGACAAAGATGGTCATAATGGCCACAAGATGAGAAGAACATTTGATGGGATTTATCCTCACAGAGGATGATCTTACCGGGCCCAGCTTGATGACACATAATTGAATCCGGCCACGGGGTTAAAGGCTTTCTTATCCTCCGGCCACTGCAGATGATGGTTCTCCAGAACTGGCCTGAATGGTATAAATGGCGGCTTTGCTCTCCTTTTCTCTAGATCCTCCCAGCCGATGTTGGTAAAGAATGGATGCTCTCTGATGCTCCCGCACACATCCAATCGTTTCTCAGGATTTTTGCACAGCAGCTTCTTGATAAGATCTTTGAAGTCAGCATCAAGCCAAGATGGAATTTCAGGCTCTCCTCTGGTTATCGCTGTGTAAGCCATTTTGCTGACGGAGCCGGTGTAAAATGGGGAGCGCCCTGTTGCCATCTTGGACACCACAATCCCCAGGCTCCACCAATCCACTGCTGTGCCATATCCTTTTTTGAGAAGCACCTCAGGGGCCATGAAGTGGAAAGTGCCCGTCACTCCAGAGATGTTATTGGAGGAGGTGACCCCATCTTGGGCGAGCCCCAGGTCAACTACACGGATGTGGACATCGGCATCCAACATGATGTTTACTGGCTTAATATCTCTGCAATGAAATAAGAAAACATAATAAGAAATCTACCCCATGATACAGGAGATGGAAAATGGGTCACTGCAAGATCAGGTGGACTAGGCAGACAGGAGCCCAGGAAAGTTGGGGGCAATTTTTTGAGCATGTAGAGGGGACAGAGAGAAGGAGGAAAGTTGTGCTTACCGGTGGACGATGTTGTGTCCGTGGAGGAACTGGAGACCACATACAATCTCTGCTGTGTAGAATCTGATGGAGAGAACAGAGTGTAGTATTAATGTCATCGCAGATACGTCCTTCCCTCCTGGGCTACATGACCTGCCAGTCCTCTCCCAGCTACATCTCCACCTCTGCTTTTATTTTCACCCCTCTGCTCTCTTTTTCGTATATCTTCCTCATACTCACCTTACGCTGTCGATGTTCAGGCAGCCGCACATGTCAATCAAAGCCTCGAGGCTGCCGCCGGACAGATACTCCGTGATGAAATACGCCAGCTTCCGAGACTGCTGTGCGGCATAGAGGTGACATAAGAATGGGCAGTCTCGGGGTGCAGGAGTATCCGCCGCTCTCTCATAAGGATGTTTTCCTTCACCTTCTTTTTCTTGATCATTTTACAGCCATAAAGATGTTTCGGCTGGGGACTGATGTCAGGACCACCTGAAGAAAGAAATAGGGAATGCTTAGAAAATGTGTATGGGAGGTGGAGAACAGCTGGTTTATCACTGCACAAGAAACGGGTGGGCTGAGCGGTGTGTGAGTCTGATGGTAATGGAGCGCCCCTGAGGGTTCTGTCGCCACAGGGATACTGCATCTCTTTAATGAGGTGTGGTATCTCCTCTCCGAGGTAAGGATGGAGCACCTGTCAGGACCCCACCTCTGCATTCAACACTACACCTCTCCCACCTGTAGGGGGCTTATATGCACCAGGGTGCTGCCCCAGCCGGGATAAGAGGAGATGGGGGGGAACCAAAGATAGGGGGAACCTAGTAGTGGGTGAGGGTGGAGGACACACCAGGAGATTACACTTGCTAATACATATTTAATAAACAGCCATCTTAGGTTCAAGGTCTTTTGATTGTGATCTTCATCGCTGAACTTGGCTTTCTGTTAGAACCTGCAGCTGTTGAAGATACACGGTCCTCGTACTCTGGCCTTGAGGCGAGGAGCGGGTTAGAGTTAACGGCTGTCTCTACCCGGTCAAGGTCCCTACTTAAGAAGGCCTGGAGGGGAATGGAGGAGTAAAGCTCCACAGGCAAAAGGATCCCAGGGAATTCGGACGGAGCGGTTTACGCCACCTGTACTCTTCATTCTGGCCTAGTCAGAGGGACTCCTGCTGCAAGAGGGGACCGGCCCCCATTATCTGACTTTGTTACTTCATGTCCTAGTCAGAAAAGCTCCGGAGGCTTGGTGGATCCCACCGGGTAACAGACGGAGCGGAGTCGCCACCCGTACCCTTGTTCTGTGAGTAACCAGAGGGAGACCCAGCCTTACTACACGCACCACACACGAACAGGAGAGGAACTAGTGGGAGTTTCTAGGAACACTCTGGTGCTGGGGTTCCTGATTGATGCACCCGAACTACCCGGAGAGTGCCGAACCCCCTTTCCTGGTGGCCGCAGCGCGCCGTGAGGAGCAAGGAGAAGCCTTGCAGCTGACCATTGACAACGTGAGTAAAGCTTGGAAGACTGCATCCATTGCCTCCAGTCCTTTATTCTAGCGCGACACCACACCACAACATACAACCCACTACTACTCTCCTGATCCCTCTTCGCTGCCCTGAGGCCCTTCTCCGCCTGTGGGGAGTAGTACCATCTGCTGCTGCCACGACATACCGCCTCAGAGGACTGCTGCAGCGCTGTTGGCAATCACCGGACACCACAGGTGGCGTAGTCGAGCACCTTTCCATCATCCTTCCTGGCCCGTATTTTTATGTGACAACCCTGGGCACGGACCGGGCCTAGGTCACGACTGCATCAACCCTACACGGAGGCCCGGCTCCGAGTACCCCAACTCTCAGGGTGGGCTAGCGAGCGAGTCCCCGTGAGGGGTGGCGTCACAGTAACCTGGACCTTATAGCTGAGCAAAGCTAATCTATCGGCATAATGCACTATCTGCTCCATGAATGCTCTATGGAGAGGTCTTAAAGGGTATTCCATTATCACCATATGGGAACAAATAGGACAAACACTGGATGCCACTTTGAGCTGGTTGGAGTCAGTATTGGTCTTATATCAATGTGCAACTGATTTAAAGTTTACTGAAACATAGAGGGCAATGTATATATTGTATCCTGATAGGAGCATATATGTGTGGCGCCCCATAGGTACTGCATCTCACCCAGAGGTGTGGTATCCCACTCTCAGGTAAGGATGGAGTACTGCCCGGGACCCACACACTTGCATCCATTACACTCCACTTCAGAGGGAAGGGCGAGATTGCTCCTAAGGGAGAGCACAGTCCCTGGTCTCTAGCTGGAGGGTGGAACCACGTAGTGGGTGTGGGTGGAAGAAGTAGTTTAGGGGAGCACTTCAGTAGGTGTATAAAAAGGGGAGCCATCTTGAGAGAGTGTGGTCAGTCTGTGAGAGAGATAGTTGGGAGCAGGAGCTCTGCTCAGGAGGAGAGGAGGAAGGAGCAGGCCTAGTCTGGGAGGCCCAGGAGAACAGACTGAGAGAGAGGATGGGGCAGAGGGAAGGCTCCAAGAGGAACAGAGGGGATCCCAGGGGCACGGGAAGTGCGGATGCCACCCGCGCGCCCGAATCTACCAGGACGTGGAGGGATCAGGCCGCAGAGGCGACCGGCCCCTAACTAGTGGAGAACTACAAATCTCAGCTAGAAACCAGAGGCTGCTGTACTTGCAAGGTGCAGCTGCCAACCACCACAATTACATCGCCGAAAAGGTGGTCACAGAAGGTCCAGGGGACTGCAGGTTGCCCGACAAGATCCGAGGCTACCGGCTTGGGGCACTGATTGGGAGGCGCAGGGCAGGAGGGTGAGAGCCAGTGCAGGAAGACGACCGAGGAAGGCACATAGAACGGGGTCCCTTTTAAGTACTCCGTTTAAGTAAAATCTGAAGACTGCGCCCCACTGTGTCCTTGAATAACCATCACCAGCCCTGCACTACACAGAACCAGCAACATCTACCTCATAAAATCACTATATCCTGCCCTGGAGAATAGCTCTACCTGTGGAGAGCTGAACTAACTCTGCTGCATCACCATTAGCTCCAAGGGATCTGCACCGCAGCGGCGACTCCATATAGCTGCATACCACAGTTTGCGTCATGAACATTAAACTATAAAAACTATAATCCCCTTTTATTGCCCGCCTGAGTCACGGACCGGGTCACTGCCACTGTGACATCCCCTGCACCGACCGGCCCAGCACCGAGCACCCCACGGCCCAGGGGGCGCGTCATATGGACCAGGGCATGGACGGAAATGAACCTTGTCCCCCCAACTCCCCACAGATGTGATCCCGGAGATCAGCTCTTCAATGAATCAGAATACCCATTTATAGAATAGATGAGCTAATATGTGAAATAATCATGGGCTCAGGGGAGCGTCTGGATGTTTTTTCAGTCATCCCATAGAAGAGCACTTCAATGAATATATATCTACAGAACAGGGCCAACCCCAGGTTTTCATGGGCACCGGGTGAAAAAGTCTCAGAGGGCCCCTTTAACACATACCACCATTCATGATGCACAGATACGGCAGAGAAATATAGGTATAGTACAATGTCAAAGATTTCACTTACATGAGTGATATCTATTGTAAATTCTACAATAACTCAGAAACCGGAGAATCCTCGCAACGCACAGTGCAGACCGGACAGTATAGAACTCCATACAGTATTATAGGCACCACATAGTCCTTCATACAGTATTATGGACCCAATATAGTCCTCTATACAGTATTATGGGCACCACATAGTCCTCCATACAGAATAATGGGCCCCACGTAGTCCTCCATACAGTATAATGGCCCCACATAGTCCTCCATACAGTATTATGGGTACCACATAGTCCTCCATACAGTATTATGGGCACCACATAGTCCTCCATACAGAATGATGGGTCCCATATAATGCTCCATACAGAATAATGGGTACCATATATTGCTCCATACAGTATGGGTCCAATATAATACGCCATATAGAATGGGCACCATGTAATGCTCCATACATAATGGGCCCCATATTTTGCTCCATACATAATAAAAAATCAAATACTCACCTCTCCTCGCTGGCCGCTGCTCTGCTTCGGACTCCTCAGTGTTAGCATCTTCTGGCTCTGAGCACTTCTCAGTACAGAGGGTGCTTCTGTAGTGACGTCATCGCTCCCTCTGTCCTATGACAATGTGGCGCCCCTGAGGGTTCGACCGCCACAGTGATACTGCACTTCTTTAATGGAGTGTAGTGTTCCTCCTCTGAGGTAAGAACAGTGTGATGGTCAGGACCCCACCTCCACATCCAACACCACACTTCTCCCACCAGAGGGGGCTAGAATGCACTAGGTGCTGCCCTCTTGGGTACTCGGGAGACTGGGGAACCAAGAGATAGGGGAACCATTTAGTGGGTGAGGGTGGAGGACTCACATTTTAGTGACAATAATTCATATTAAATACACAGCCATCTTGGTCATTGGTCGTCGTCTTTTGGCAGTCTGTCCTTTGCAATGGTTCTTTGACTGTCCTCTACTGTGATCTCCCACCCTGAGCGTGGATCCTGTGTGGACCTGCAGCGGATGGAGACTCAGCCCTCGTACCTTGGCCTTGGGTCGAGGGGCATGTTGCATATAATGTATGTCTCAACCCGGTCAAGGACCATGACCAAGAAGGCCCGGAGCTTAAGAGTGTAGCTCCACCGCAAATGGATCCCAGGGAGGATGCAGACGGAGCGGTGTACGCTACCTGTCCTCGCTATGCTGATCTATTCAGAGGGATTCTGGCTCCAAGAGGGGTACCGACACCCGACCTTGCTACTCCACGTCCTGGTCGGGAAAGCTCGGTAGGCCCTGAAGATCCCACCGGGTAATGGAAGGAGCGAAGCTGCCACCCGTACCCTGTTTCTGAGAGGAGTTCAGAGGGAGACCTGGCCTATCTACACACGCAGACAGGAATGGACCCAGTCTGAAGTCTAGGAACACTCTGGTGCGGGGTCCTGATTAAACACTTGTATTACTCGGAGGTGGTTGAACCCTCGTTCCTGGTGACCGCAGAACTCCGCGAGGAGCAGGGAGAGGCCTTGCAGCTGTACTCTTCAACGTGAGTAAAAACCCTGGAAGTTAACCCCTATGGCCTCCGGACTCTTTATTCTGCACTACTCCGCACTACGCGGCACAAGAACTCCTAGACTACTACCCCCTCCATCCTGTCTCTCTGCCCTGAGGTCCTGCTCCGCCTGTGGCGAGTAGTAACAACGACGGCTGCTGTAACATCCCGCCTCAGTGGACTGCAGCAGCGCTGGTGGCCTTCACCAGGTGCCACAGGTGGCGTAGTGGAGATCAGCCACTCAACCCGGATAAGCCCGTACCATCCCTTTTTAATGTGACGGCCCTGGGCACGGAGCGGGTCCGGGCCACGGCTGCACCCCATCTACAACATAGGACCCGGCTCCGAGTCCACCATCTCCCAGAGTAAGGCTTTCGTGAGGCGTCACAACATCACAGAGTCAGAAGACGCCGAAGACACCGGAGCTGTGGTGGAACAGGGAGACGTAAGTATTGCAAGTGCCGGGGCCCTGAGCAAGCAGGGGGGCCCTCTCACGGGCTCTGGCATCAAACTCCGCTTACTCACAGGCAGGGGCGGGCTGGGCCAGGGGGAAGAGGGGCAAATGCCCCCCGGGCCAGTTCCCCAGCAGAGACTTTGAGCTGTCGGCTGCCAAGAAGACAGCAGCCAGCACTTTAATTGTATATAAGTGCTGGTCCGGCCATCCCTGTATGTCCGGCTGTGTGACCCTATCTCTTGAACTCACTAGCAAGCCGGCCTGCTGGGTCTTCACCGGAGAGAGGTCAGCAGGGGCCAGGGCAGGAGGTCAGGGCTGGATTCTGAGTGTCTTGTGTCAGCGATGCTCTGAGGTCTCATGAGTTATTACTGCAGCTTCATCAGGTCACGCTGTCTGTAGCCAGATCTGCAGGAAAGTCCCAGAGCCACTGCAGACTGTATATGACGCGCCCCTGGGCCTGTGTCGCGCTGCGGTGCGCACGCGGGAGCTTACCCGGAGCCGGATCCGTGGAGGGTTGTAATCTCGTGGCGGTGACCCGGTCCGTGCCCAGGGAGTCAAACTAGACGGCAGTCTATTAGTAGTAAATAGTTGATGACTACGCCACCCGTTGAGTGCAGCCAGGAAGCTGCTGCTGCAGGGCAGACCGCTGAGGCCGGTGGTAGGATTGTGCAGCGTGATAGTATAACCCCCAACGGGAGGGGTATGGCCTCAGGGCAGCCGACGTGGATGATGGGGGTAGCAGGAACCACTCAGAGACGGTACGGTGTAGTTCAGGGTCTTTACTGGTAACAACGACAGACCCTCCCGGAGTACTTGCTAGCAAACGGGGCCTGGTCAGTCTTTGAGCAGATGGGATCTCCCCTGGCCAGGCGTAGTTGTAGGCCTCCCAAACTGACTGTACTCTTCTGGCTACCTTGCTAGAAGCTGATGTAAGTAGCCCACGTCCCTGAGTGTACCGTGTGGTGCTCACCCGTATGGCCGGTGACTCGGGGCCTTCTAATGGCTTCCGCTCCACGATGGCGGTGCTGGTCCCACGCGTGTGACCGTGCCTTCAGGCTTCTGGGCCAGAGGACCTGAAATCCCCTGCCCGACGGATTCTGCTGCTGGGTAGGAGTTAGTCCCCACAGCCTCGGACTCCGGGTCCGGTAAAGAATCTTCTTAGTCAGGGCGAGCTCTGTAGCTGCCAGCCCCTGACTCCTTGTAACTCTGCTGTTTCCTATGCTGCTTCTCTTCTCCACTCTCCTTGTCTGACTCACCCTGCCTCAGCCCCGGGTTTATACAGGGGAAGTTCTTCCCCTCCCAAGACTGGGCAGGAGGTGTGGCATGCACAGGATCCCTGACCAAAGGACCTCCCACCTGCTCTCAGACATAATATCTCTATCACTGTGGCAACCAGACCCCTGGGGTGTCACATTCCCCCCTAGTGAAATTTAGTACTCCGGGACTAAACACATTTAGAAAAACATAACAAAGTATAACAATAACAATACTATAAGAAAAACACATAAGATGGTTACGGCGTGTCCGCAACCGGATGCAGTCTTTGAAGAAAAGCAAAGGTGTCCATTTCACCAACACAGGGAGACGTAACCAGGTAGGGGTCTGTCCTACCCCGAGTCCTTAACAGTCTCTAGTCCATCCTGGGTTACGCTCCAACTATATACAAGGATTCCCGGTAAATCCACCAAGGTTTCCTAAAAATAACTAGAAACACAAAATTATACACAAGCAACAAGACACAGAAAAACATAGATAAAACAATTTATACACTTTAAATTCTCCAGCGTGCGGGTAACTGGCCTCTAGTGGCCCGAGTGGACCTACGGAGCTGACTGTCTGGCCCTGAACTACAGGGTGTAGGAGCTGTCAAGGGTAAACTGGGTAGCTGTCTACCGGCTCTTTGTCTCACTAGGGGTACGGCAGGCTCACTATAAGCAGAGGGTTGATTCTCCTGTTCTGCTTGTGTGGAGTCTTCTGCCTCCTGGACCGGCTGTTCTTCCAGCTCTACCCGTTGCTCCGTAGGTTCTTGGGATGATGGTTGGAGGAAGGTGAGTACGGGTACCACAACTGCACCATTGACTTGAGTCCAAGACTGAGGAAAGTCCCCGAGCACGGTACTAACCATATCTTCCCTTTCTTCCACGGGTCGATGGTCTTCTTGTTCCTCTTCAGGGTTCCTCAGTTGTTCGGGACACTTCTTCAGGTGGTCCCGGGATACAATGGCTGTGGTTTCCCCTCCGTCTTTACTGATGGTACAGACCTTCGGGTTCTCGTGGCTTGAGGGCAGTACGGTGTACGGGTCCTTCTCCCACTGGTCGTCCAACTTGTGGAGCCGTCTCTTCCTCTTCAAGACCTGCTCTCCGGGTACCAGGGGAACAGCGGGAGCATACTGGTTGTAAGTTTTCTCTTGTCTTTCCCTAGCCTGACAGAGACTTCGCTCCACGCTCTCCTGTACTCTCCGGTACTGCTGCTGCCTCTCTGTGTCCCAGTCTGTTTCTGGTGAAGTGTCCTCGGGGGTCAGGACTCCCATTTCCAGGTCAACAGGTAACTTACCAGGTCTTGCCCTCATTAGGTAAGCCGGGGTACAGTTGGTGGAACCTACCGGGATGTGGTTGTATAGGTCCACCAGATCGGGCAACTTTTCAGGCCACAGACTGCGTTCTTCCAGGGGCAACGTTTTTAGAAGATCCATTACCACCTGGTTCATTTTTTCACAAAGTCCATTAGTCTGCGGATGGTAGGGTGTCGTCCTTATCTTCCGGCAGCCATACAGATTGCAGAATTCCTGAAAGACCTCCGCTTCAAAGGCAGGTCCCTGGTCCGTCAGCACTTGGTCCGGGTACCCGTGTGGACGGCAGAAGTGCTGCTGGAAGGCTCTAGCTGCTGTTTGAGCCGTTAAGTCCTTGACGGGGACGACAACCAAGAACCGGGAGTAATGATCCACGATGGTTAACGCGTAGACGTAGCCACTTCTGCTTGGGGTCAGTTTTACATGATCCAAGGCTACCAGTTCCAACGGTTGCCGGGTGACGATGGACTGCAGGGGAGTCTTCTGGCTGGCTCGGTCCTTCCTTCTCAGGTTGCACGGGCCACAATCTCTGCACCACTTCTCGATGGTTCCCCTCATGCCTACCCAGTGGAACCGCTCGCGCAGCAGGAACTCCAGCTTTTTCCACCCAAAGTGTCCAGCTCCGTCGTGGTATGCCTCCATCACCATGGCTGCGTCTCTTCGTGGCACCACTACTTGCCAGAGTAATTCATGCGTCCGGGAGTTAACCATTCTGCGGCACAACTTCCCTTTGTAAAGGAACAGTCGACTCTTCTCTGCCCATAGTTGTTTGGCTTCCTCCGGAGCGTCTGGTTCAAGGCGAGCCTCCGGCCGAGTCAGCATCTCCTTCACCAGTCGGACGGCAGGGTCGCTGTCTTGCGTTTCCGCCCAGTTGTAGTGGGGTAAGGGGTTCAACGTAGCAGCCTGCTTACTCCTTACCCGGTGGGAATACTGAATAGTCCCATGACGGTGGAACGCAGGGAGTTCAACTTCTTCCAGTCCCTCCGGATCTTCTCCTCCGTCCGGCAGGTTGGGCATCCTGGACAGGGCGTCCGCGTTGGTATTGGAGCGTCCTGCCCGGTATTTAATTGTGAACTCGTAGTTGGACAGACGGGCCATCCACCTCTGCTCCAGGGCACCGAGTCTTGCCGTGTCCAGGTGTGTCAGCGGGTTGTTATCCGTGTACACGGTGAACCGGGAAGAAGCGAGGTAATGCTTAAAGCGCTCAGTGATTGCCCATACTACGGCCAGGAACTCTAACTTAAATGAGCTGTAATTCTCGGGGTTCCTTTCGGTGGGTCGCAGTTTTCGGCTGGCGTAGGCGATTACTCGTTCCTTCCCCTGCTGGATCTGGGACAGTACGGCTCCTAGCCCGATGTTACTGGCGTCGGTGTAGAGGATAAAGGGCTGGCTATAATCCGGGTACGCCAGGATTTCGTCCCCCGTGAGGGCCATCTTCAGCTGGCGGAAGGACTCTTCTTCCAGCTCTTCCCATTTGAAGGGCGGCTTCTGGTTCTTGGCCTTCCGGGACTGGCCTATCAGGAGGTCCTGCATAGGTGCTGCCTTTTTGGTGAAACCGGGAATAAACCTTCGGTAGTAGCCTACCAACCCGAGGAACTGCCGCACTTCTTTTACGCTGGAGGGGCTTGGCCATCCCTTAATTGCGGTGATCTTATCGGGGTCGGGAGCCACTCCGTCAGCGCTCACCACGTGTCCCAGGTACTGCACCTTTGGTTTCAGGAGGTGACACTTGGAGGGTTTCACCTTTAGGCCGTAACTCGCCAGAGCCTCGAACACTTCCGCCAGGTGTTTCAGGTGGTCCTCATACGTCTTGGAATATACGATGACATCGTCCAGGTACAATAGGACCGTCTCGAAGTTTCTGTGGCCCAGACAACACTCCATTAGGCGTTGGAAGGTTCCTGGTGCGTTGCAGAGTCCGAACGGCATGCAGGTGAACTCGCTAAGTCCCATCGGGGTGGTGAATGCGGTCTTCTCCCGGTCCGCCTCTGCTACAGGAACCTGCCAGTACCCGCTAGTGAGATCCAAGGTAGAGAAGAAGTTAGCAGATCTTAAAGCAGCCAATGACTCCTCTATCCTTGGTAAGGGGTACGCATCCTTGTGTGTGATACGGTTGATTTTCCGGTAATCTACACACATCCTCATGGTGTTGTCTTTCTTTTTGACTAAAACTAATGGGGCTGCCCAGGGGCTACAACTATCCCGGATTACCCCAGCCTCCTTCATATCTCTAAGCATCCCCTTGGCGTGTTGGTAATGTGCAGGGGGTACGGGTCGATACCTCTCTTTTATGGGAGGATGATCTCCCGTGGGGATGCGATGTTCTACCCCCTTGACTCGCCCGAAGTCTAACGGGTGTTTACTAAACACTCTCTCATACTCTTGAACCACCCGATAGACTCCTTGTTTCTGATGTGAGGGAGTGGAGTCAGTACCCAAATGTAGTTGCTGACACCAGTCCTCCATGTCTTTCTTAGAGCCGTTACCTTCCTCCGGGTGAGATGGAGGCAAGGGTTCCACAGATTGTATAGAACTTTGATTAGTGGTATATAATTTGGCTAGCGTGGCATACCGGGGCAGGTACACTTCCCTCTCCCCGATATTTATTATGCGAATGGGCACCCTCCCATGGCGTACATTGACCACCCCCCGTGCTGTCAAAATGGTGGGCCTACTGTCTGAGTAAACTGGTTCTACCATTGCCTGGTAATCTCTACCTCTCAGACCAATAGCTGCCCGGCACCAAATCATCATTTCACTTTTTGGGGGCATGGCAATAGGAAAAGGGTCACACATTCTTACGCTACCAATCTCACCGCCGGAGAGTTCCACTTGTTGCCGTTGCATCAGTGCCCGGATCTCTTTCTGGAGCACCCGCTGCTCGCCGGAGCTGGCATTCTTGGCAACCTGCTGTAAAAGGAAAATCACCTCTGCAAGACAATTTTCAATTACATTAGTTCCTAGAGTTATTTTTGGGTGACTCTCATGTTTATCGATATCTACAATGATCAGTCCCTGTGCGGCCAGTTCGACTCTACCAATTTTGATGGTCACCTCTTTAAATCCGATCTGTGGCACGGGCTGACCATTGCTGGCGATGATACTCAAGTCGTCGTCGGGGTAGCGGGTAATATCCGAGTCATTCCAGTACTGCTTGAAGAGCACGTACGGGATGGTGGTGACCTGTGACCCGGTGTCCAGTAGGGCACTCATGGGAATGCCATCCAGTACCACAGGCAAGACTGGACATCCTCCCACATATCTGTCGCGCCAGTTCGATGGGCCTGGTGATCTTTTTCCTGGGGGTTGGCCCTCTACCCCAGGTTGTGCCCGTTTAAAGAACAGTACCTTGCCATATGTCCGGGTTGATTGCAGCGGCGGCAGATGGGTCGTCCGTCCTCACTGTATCGGTCACTGGGTCTTCCTCTGGCCGGTGGGGTCCTCCTTGGTCGACGCCACGGGATGTCCTCCGGTCCGGATGCCAGCTGGATCTTCCCTGGGGTGGAAACCTGTAAAGACTGCACAGTTCGGGTTAGCGCAGCAACGCTCTTAGCTAGCTCTTGGACCTGATGGTGTAGGTCTGGAGCCGGGTCATTGTCCAAAGCCTGCGCATCAGCTCCCACAGGCCCTGCTGACAAGGGCGCCGCCTCCTGGTAGTAAGTGGTAGTGGGGCGTCTGTGGGTCACAACGCCACCTGGTGCCGGTTCTCGGAGCACCCGGATGGCTCTGTCCTTGAACTGTGCAAAGTCCAGATGGGGATCCTGTAAGGCCATTGCCCGCAACTGGGTTCGGTGGGCATTGCAATATAAACCCTCTATAAATTGTTCAGTCAACAGCCTGTCCTCGTTTCCCACCCCATCAGGGTCGGTCTGCTTTATGGCCCTCAGGGCCTCTTGTAGGTTTAGTGCATAGTCCCTTATACTCTCATGCGCTCGCTGCTTGCACCCGTAGAATCTAAGCTTAATCTCGGCTGAGGTGCGGGTATCAAAGGTGTCCTTCAGCCGGGTTAGTATCCCTGCGACAGTCTTCCTCCCAGGTGGCCAGGATTTTACTTCCCTTTTGGCTGCCCCGGTTAGTTGGGCCACCAGGATGCTCACTTTTTGCTCTTCTGTGAGGGGGTACACCTGGAAGAGGCTATCCAGCTTTTCTCTAAACTCATGCAGGGTATGTGACTCCCCTGAGTACTGGGGTAGCCAAGCTGCTCCCGGGATATAGGGCATGGTGAAGGGCATAACTGCAGCAGCGGTAGCGCTGGCGGGGGTTGAGGCAGTGAAGCTCTCCTCCGTATCCGACATCTTCCTCCCCCCTAGTGGACCGTGGCCTACCTTGCGATGATCCTCTTCCGTAGGCCGCGGCTCCGCAGTGGATCGTCAGGGTTGAGGACCTTCCGTCGCGCTCCTGTGACGTCGGCGTCTGCTGGGCTCCTTCCAGGACCTTACGCAACGTCCGGACGTGAGGCGGGGCTTCAGTTCTCGCGCGCTTTCGGAGTCCACGCCCCTCTTCTTCCCGCGCGGCGTCCTCAAGATGGCGTCCAATGGCGGGAAAACTCCACGGATGGCGGGAAGAAGGTCGAAGATGGCGCCGGATGGCGGGAAAACTTCGCGGATGGCGGGAAGAAGGTAGAAGATGGCGCCGGATGGCGGGAAACCTTCACCACTGGTAAGTTTGAACAGTCTTTGCTTTTCAGGCACGCAGTACCCGGTGGTTGCGGGCACGAAATCCTGCCGACTACGCCAAAGTTGACGCGCCCCTGGGCCTGTGTCACGCTGCGGTGCGCACGCGGGAGCTTACCCGGAGCCGGATCCGTGGAGGGTTGTAATCTCGTGGCGGTGACCCGGTCCGTGCCCAGGGAGTCAAACTAGACGGCAGTCTATTAGTAGTAAATAGTTGATGACTACGCCACCCGTTGAGTGCAGCCAGGAAGCTGCTGCTGCAGGGCAGACCGCTGAGGCCGGTGGTAGGATTGTGCAGCGTGATAGTATAACCCCCAACGGGAGGGGTATGGCCTCAGGGCAGCCGACGTGGATGATGGGGGTAGCAGGAACCACTCAGAGACGGTACGGTGTAGTTCAGGGTCTTTACTGGTAACAACGACAGACCCTCCCGGAGTACTTGCTAGCAAACGGGGCCTGGTCAGTCTTTGAGCAGATGGGATCTCCCCTGGCCAGGCGTAGTTGTAGGCCTCCCAAACTGACTGTACTCTTCTGGCTACCTTGCTAGAAGCTGATGTAAGTAGCCCACGTCCCTGAGTGTACCGTGTGGTGCTCACCCGTATGGCCGGTGACTCGGGGCCTTCTAATGGCTTCCGCTCCACGATGGCGGTGCTGGTCCCACGCGTGTGACCGTGCCTTCAGGCTTCTGGGCCAGAGGACCTGAAATCCCCTGCCCGACGGATTCTGCTGCTGGGTAGGAGTTAGTCCCCACAGCCTCGGACTCCGGGTCCGGTAAAGAATCTTCTTAGTCAGGGCGAGCTCTGTAGCTGCCAGCCCCTGACTCCTTGTAACTCTGCTGTTTCCTATGCTGCTTCTCTTCTCCACTCTCCTTGTCTGACTCACCCTGCCTCAGCCCCGGGTTTATACAGGGGAAGTTCTTCCCCTCCCAAGACTGGGCAGGAGGTGTGGCATGCACAGGATCCCTGACCAAAGGACCTCCCACCTGCTCTCAGACATAATATCTCTATCACTGTGGCAACCAGACCCCTGGGGTGTCACATATACCTACTCCAACACTGACTGCTCCTGAGCCTGGATCCAGGACATCATACACTATATATACTGCTATACATGATAATATGTGATGTTCTGTAGCCAGGTCCAGGTGTAATCAGTAAGGGTGTATTCACACTGCGTTCTGGCGCTCGTTCATTGGTCCCGCTGGGGCCTACTTCCGAATTCCCAGCAAAACGTGATTAGGGCGTATGTGCCGACGGGGATTTTGACTATAATGGTGGCGACAGAAGAGCGAATGTGTGCTCTGACAAGGGTAATTTTTGGACATGTGCCTCTACTGGATACGGACACTCAGAAGCACGTGTTACTGTCTGCATCCAGTAGGCGTACGGCCCCCGGCCGCAACCAATCAGCAGAGCGGTGTTTAAATTTGGCGCCAATATCGCTGATTGGTCGCGACCGCGACCAATCAGCAGAGCGGTGTTTAAACTTGGCGCTAATCAGCAGAGCGGTGCTTAAACTTGGCGCCAATCAGCAGAGCGGTGTTTAAATTTGGCGACAATCAGCAGAGCAGTGTTTAAATTTGGCGCCGGCTGCGAACAATCAGCGAACAGTATTACTGAGGACCAGGCAGCGGCGCCGTCCCTCCCTTCACACTTGCCGTTGGGAGATTAGCGGGCCAAGGTTCTGATCTCCTGACGGTAGCCGCATGGGGGTCAGCGTGAGATGAGCTGCTGTATATTATACTATGTGTACAGACATCTGATGGTATATACAGGATAGTATGTGACTGCTGTATATTATACTATGAGTACAGACATCTGATGGTACATACAGGATAGTATGTGACTGCTGTATATTATACCATGTGTACAGACATCAGATGGTATATACAGGATAGTATGTGACTGCTGTATATTATACCATGTGTACAGACATCAGATGGTATATACAGGATAGTATGTGACTGCTGTATATTATACTATGCGTACAGACATCTGATGGTATATACAGGATAGTATGTGACTGCTGTATATTATACTATGCGTACAGACATCAGATGGTATATACAGGATAGTATGTGACTGCTGTATATTATACTATGCGTACAGACATCTGATGTATATACAGGATAGTATGTGACTGCTGTATATTATACCATGTGTACAGACATCAGATGGTATATACGGGATAGTATGTGACTGCTGTATATTATACTATGCGTACAGACATCTGATGGTATATACAGGATAGTATGTGACTGCTGTATATTATACTATGCGTACAGACATCTGATGGTATATACAGGATAGTATGTGACTGCTGTATATTATACTATGCGTACAGACATCTGATGGTATATACAGGATAGTATGTGACTGCTGTACATTATACTATGTGTACAGACATCTGATGTTATATACAGGATAATATGTGACTGCTGTATATTATACTATGTGTACAGACATCTGATGGTATATACAGGATAGTATGTGACTGCTGTATATTATACCATGTGTACAGACATCTGATGGTATATACAGGATAATATGTGACTGCTGTATATTATACTATGTGTATAGACATCTGATGGTATATACAGGATAATATGTGACTGCTGTGTATTATACTGTTGTATAGACATCTGCTGGTATATACAGGATAGTATGTGACTGCTGTATATTATACTATGAGTACAGACATCTGATGGTATATACAGGATAGTATGTGACTGCTGTATATTATACTATGTGTACAGACATCAGATGGTATATACAGGATAGTATGTGACTGCTGTATATTATACCATGTGTACAGACATCAGATGGTATATACAGGATAGTATGTGACTGTTGTGTATTATACTATGTGTACAGACATCTGATGGTATATACAGGATAGTATGTGACTGCTGTATATTATACTATGAGTACAGACATCTGATGGTATATACAGGATAGTATGTGACTGCTGTATATTATACTATGTGTACAGACATCAGATGGTATATACAGGATAGTATGTGACTGCTGTATATTATACCATGTGTACAGAAATCAGATGGTATATACAGGATAGTATGTGACTGCTGTATATTATACTATGTGTACAGACATCAGATGGTATATACAGGATAGTGTGTGACTGCTGTATATTATACTATGTGTACAGACATCTGATGGTATATACCGGATAGTATGTGACTGCAGTATATTATACTATGTGTACAGACATCTGATGGTATATACAGGATAGTATGTGACTGCTGTATATTATACTATGTGTACAGACATCTGATGGTATATACAGGATAGTATGTGACTGCTGTATATTATACTATGAGTACAGACATCTGATGGTATATACAGGTTAGTATGTGACTGCTGTATATTATACTACTAGATGGTGGCCCGATTCTAACGCATCGGGTATTCTAGAATAGGTATGCGGCCGACCAGGCGCAATCAGCAGAACGTTGTTTAAATTTGGCGCCAAAATCGCTGATTGGTCGCGGCCGGCAACCGCGACTAATCAGCAAAACGGTGTTTAAATTTGGCGGCAATATCGGTGATTGGTCACTGGTGGCGGCCGCGACCAATCAGCGAACTGTGTTAGTGATGACCGGAGAGCTTGTTTAAATTTGGCGATAAAATCGACCAATCAGCAGAGCGTTGTTTAAATTTGCCGGCAATCTCGCTGATTGGTCTCGGTCGGCCGGCGGCTGGGACCAATGAGCAGAGCGGTGTTTAAATTTGGCGCCAAAATCGCTGATTGGTAGCGGTCGCCGGCTGCCGCGACCAATCAGCAGAGCGTTGTTTAAGTTTGGCGCCAATCTCGCTGATTGGTCGCGGCTGGCGGCCGCGACCAATCAGCACAGCGGTGTTTACATTTGGCGCCAATCTCGCTGATTGGTCGTGGTCGGCCACCGCGACCAATCAACAGAGCGGCGTTTAGATTTGCCGCCCATCTCGCTGATTAGTCGCAGCCGGCCACCGCGACCAAACAGCAGAGCGGCATTTAAATGTGCCGCCCATCTCGCTGATTGGTCGCGGCCGGCCACCGCGACCAATGAGCAGAGCGGCGTTTAAATTTGCCGGCCATCTCGCTGATTGGTCGCGGCCGGCCACCGCGACCAATGAGCAGAGCGGCGTTTAAATTTGCCGCCCATCTCGCTGATTGGTCGCGGCTAGCCACCGCGACCAATCAGCACAGCGGCGTTTAAATTTGCCGCCCATCTCGCTGATTGGTCGCGGTGGCCGGCCGTGACCAATCAGCAGAGCGGCGTTTAAATTTGCCGCCCATCTCGCTGATTGGTCGCGGTAGCCGGCCGCGACCAATCAGCACAGCGGCGTTTAAATTTGCCGCCCATCTCGCTGATTGGTCGCGGCCGGCCAGCCACCGCGACCAATCAGCAGAGCGGCGTTTAAATTTGCCGCCCATCTCGCTGATTGGTCGCGGCTGGCCGGCCACCGCGACCAATCAACACAGAGGCGTTTAAATTTGCCGACCATCTCGCTGATTGGTCGCAGCCGGCCGGCCACCGCGACCAATCAGCAGAGTGACATTTAAATTTGCCGCCCATCTCGCTCATTGGTCGCGGTGGCCGGCCGCGATCAATCAGCAGAGCGGCGTTTAAATTTGCCGCCCATCTCGCTGATTGGTCACGGCCGGCCACCGCGACCAATCAGCACAGTGGCGTTTAAATTTGCCGCCTATCTCGCTGATTGGTCGCGGCCGGCCACCGCGACCAATCAGCAGAGCGGCGTTTAAATTTGCCGCCCATCTCGTTGATTGGTCGCGGCCGGCCACCGCGACCAATCAGCAGAGTGGCGTTTAAATTTGCCGCCCATCTCGCTGATTGGTCGCGGTCGGCCGGCCACCGCGACCAATCAGCAAAGCAGCGTTTAAATTTGCCGCCCATCTCGCTGATTGGTCGCGGTCGGCCGGCCACCGCGACCAATCAGCAAAGCGGCGTTTAAATTTGCCGCCCATCTCGCTGATTGGTCGCGGCCGGCCACCGCGACCAATCAGCAAAGCGGCGTTTAAATTTGCCGCCCATCTCGCTGATTGGTCGCGACCGGCCACCGCGACCAATCAGCAGAGCGGCGTTTAAATTTGCCGCCCATCTCGCTGATTGGTCGCGGTCGGCCGGCCACCGCGACCAATCAGCAGAGCGGCGTTTAAATTTGCCGCCCATCTCGCTGATTGGTCGCGGTCGGCCGGCCACCGCGACCAATCAGCAGAGCGGCGTTTAAATTTGCCGCCCATCTCGCTGATTGGTCGCGGCCGGCCACCGCGACCAATCAGCGTCGTATTAGTGTGGGCCCGGGAGCGGCGCTGCTTGTGCGGCTCCGTATTAGCGAGGACCGGGGAGCGGCGCTGCCTGTGCGGCTCCTTCTGCTGTGAGAAGCCGGGAGATGAGCGGTTGCTCGCAGCAGAAGCATCCCGACCGGCGGCGCCGCTACCCGGTCCTCCGTTCACACTTGCTGTCGGGAGATCAGCGGGCCAAGCCGCTGATCTTCCGACGTTAGCCGCATGGAGGTCAGCGGCGCCGGTCGGGGTAGTTGTGCTGCTAGCGCCGCTCATCTCCCGGCTGCATCGCCACTGACCTCCGTTCGCCAGATGAGCCGCTAACGGCCAACATCTTTTTTCAGAAATCCCGCGGCACTGATTGGCCGCTGCCGGACTAATGAGCGACGCGGGATTTCCAGGACAGACAGACAGACGGGATAAGACAATTATATAGTAGATGTGTACAGACATCTGATGGTATATACAGGATAGTATGTGACTGCTGTATATTATACTATGCGTACAGACATCTGATGGTATATACAGGATAGTATGTGACTGCTGTATATTATACTATGTGTACAGACATCTGATGGTATATACAGGATAGTATGTGACTGCTGTATATTAAACAATGTGTACAGACATCTGATGGTATATACAGGATAGTATGTGACTGCTGTATATTATACTATGTGTACAGACATCTGATGGTATATACAGGATAATATGTGACTGCTGTATATTATACTATGTGTACAGACATCTGATGGTATATACAGGATAGTATGTGACTGCTGTATATTATACTATGTGTACAGACATCAGATGGTATATACAGGATAGTATGTGACTGCTGTATATTATACTATGTGTACAGACATCTGATGGTATATACAGGATAGTATGTGACTGCTGTATATTATACTATGTGTACAGACATCTGATGGTATATACTGGATAGTATGTGACTGCTGTATATTATACTATGTGTACAGACATCTGATGGTATATACAGGATAATATGTCACTGCTGTATATTATACTATGTGTACAGACATCTGATGGTATATACAGGAAAGTATGTGACTGCTGTATATTATACTATGTGTACAGACATCTGATGGTATATACAGGATAATATGTTACTGCTGTATATTATACTATGTGTACAGACATCTGATGGTATATACAGGAAAGTATGTGACTGCTGTATATTATACTATGTGTACAGACATCTGATGATATATACAGGATAGTATGTGACTGACTGCTGTATATTATACTATGTGTACAGACATATGATGATATACACAGGATAGTATATGACTGCTGTATATTGTACTATGTGTACAGACATCTGATGGTATATACAGGATAGTATGTGACTGCTGTATATTATACTATGCGTACAGACATCTGATGGTATATACAGGATAGTATGTGACTGTGTTTATTATCAGATGTCTGTACTCATAGTATAATATACAGCAGTCAGTCACATACTATCCTGTATATATCATCAGATGTCTGTACACATAGTATAATATACAGCAGTCACATACTATCCTGTATATACCATCAGATGCAAGTGTGAAGGGAGGGACGGCGCCGCTGCCTGGTCCTCAGTAATACGGTTCGTTGATTGTTTGCGGCCGACGCCATATTTAAACACCGCTCTGCTGATTGGCGCCAAATTTAAACACCGCTCTGCTGATTGGCGCCAAATTTAAACACCGCTCTGCTGATTGGCGCCAAGTTTAAACACCGCTCTGTTGATTGGTCGCGGTCGCGACCAATCAGCGATATTGGCACCAAATTTAAACACCGCTCTGCTGATTGGTCGCGGCCGGGGCCACGACCTATCCGCGATTTTGGCGCCAAATCTAAACACTGCTCTGCTTATTGCGCCTGGTCGGCCACATACATGTTCTAGAATACCCGATGCGTTAGATTCGGGCCACCATCTAGTATGCTAATATATGTACTGATGTTCTAAATTATGTGCACACATACACAGTGTTATATGTGGGGTGCATTCACACTGTGTTCTGGCACAAGTTTGCTGTTTCCTTTGGGGCTTATGACTGAACCTCCCCCCTCCCACATCCCCACCGTGCATCATTTTTGGGCTCGTATGCCTACTGGAGGCAGACAGTAACACGTGCTTCTGAGTGTCCGTCTCCAGTAGAGGCACATGTCCAAAAATGACCCTTGTCAGAGCACATGTTCGCTCTTCTGTCGCCACCATTATAGTCAAAAGCCCCGTCGGCGCATACGCCCGAATCACGTTTTGCTGGGGATTCGGAAGTAGGCCCCAGCGGGACCAATGAACGAGCGCCAGAACGCAGTGTGAATACACCCTTACTGATTACACCTGGACCTGGCTACAGAACATCACATATTATCATGTATAGCAGTATATATAATGTATGATGTCCTGGATCCAGGCTCAGGAGCAGTCAGTGTTGGAGTATGTATACAGTCTGCAGTGGCTCTGGGACTTTCCTGCAGATCTGGCTACAGACAGCGCGACCTGATGAAGCTGCAGTAATAACTCATGAGACCTCAGAGCATCGCTGACACAAGACACTCAGGATCCAGTCCTGACCTCCTGCCCTGGCCCCTGCTGACCTCTCTCCGGTGAAGACCCAGCAGGCCGGCGTGCTAGTGAGTTCAAGAGATAGGGTCACACAGCCGGCAATACAGGGATGGCCGGACCAGCACTTATATACAATTAAAGT
Source organism: Phyllobates terribilis (assembly GCF_046119375.1). Taxonomy (NCBI): domain Eukaryota; kingdom Metazoa; phylum Chordata; class Amphibia; order Anura; family Dendrobatidae; genus Phyllobates; species Phyllobates terribilis. The sequence continues at coordinate 144,106 of NW_027363798.1, read as the reverse complement.
GCTGGCGCTGTCTTCTTGGCAGCCGACGGCTCAAAGCCTCTGCTGGGGAACTGGCCCGGGGGGCATTTGCCCCTCTTCCCCCAGGCCCAGCCCGCCCCTGCCTGTGAGTAAGCGGAGTTTGGTGCCAAAGCCTGTGAGAGGGCCCCCCCGCTTGCTCAGGGCCCCGGCACTTGCAATACTTACCTCTCCCTGTTCCACCACAGCTCCGGTGTCTTCGGCGTCTTCTGACTCTGTGATGTTGTGACGCCTCACGAAAGCCCTACCCTGGGAGATGGGAGACTCGGAGCCGGGTCCTATGTTGTAGTTGGGGTGCAGCCGTGGCCCGGACCCTCTCCGTGCCCAGGGCTGTCACATTAAAAAGGGATGGTACGGGCTTATCCGGGTTGAGTGGCTGATCTCCACTACGCCACCTGGTGAAGGCCACCAGCGCTGCTGCAGTCCTTTGAGGCGGGATGTTACGGCAGCCGTCGTTGTTACTACTCCCCACAGGCGGAGCAGGGCCTCAGGGCAGAGAGACAGGATGGAGGGGGTAGTAGTCTAGGAGTTCTTGTGCCGCGTAGTGCGGAGTAGTGCAGAATAAAGAGTCCGGAGGCCATAGGGGTTAGCTTCCAGGGTTTTTACTCACGTTGAAGAGTACAGCTGCAAGGCTTCTCCCTGCTCCTCGCGAAGTTCTGCGGTCACCAGGAACGAGGGTCCAACCACCTCCGAGTAATACAAGTGTTTAATCAGGACACCGCACCAGAGTGTTCCTAGACTTCAGACTGGGTCCATTCCTGTCTGCGTGTGTAGATAGGCCAGGTCTCCCTCTGAACTCCTCTCAGAAACAGGGTACGGGTGGCAGCTTCACTCCTTCCATTACCCGGTGAGATCCTCAGGGCCTACCGGGCTTTCCCGACGAGGACGTGGAGTAGCAAGGTCGGGTGTCGGTACCCCTCTTGCAGCCGGAATCCCTCTGAATAGATCAGCATAGCGAGGACAGGTGGCGTACACCGCTCCGTCTGCATCCTCCCTGGGATCCATTTGCGGTGGAGCTACACTCTTAAGCTCCGGGCCTTCTTGGTCATGGTCCTTGACCGGGTTGAGACATACATTATCTGCAACCTGCCCCTCGACCCAAGGCCAAGGTACGAGAGCTGTGTCTCCATCCGCTGCAGGTCCACACAGGATCCACGCTCAGGGTGGGAGATCACAGTAGAGGACAGTCAAAGAACCATTGCAAAGGACAGACTGCCAAAAGACGACGACCAATGACCAAGATGGCTGTGTATTAAATATGAATTATTGTCACTAAAATGTGAGTCCTCCACCCTCACCCACTAAATGGTTCCCCTATCTCTTGGTTCCCCAGTCTCCCGAGTACCCAAGAGGGCAGCACCTAGTGCATTCTAGCCCCCTCTGGTGGGAGAAGTGTGGTGTTGGATGTGGAGGTGGGGTCCTGACCATCACACTGTTCTTACCTCAGAGGAGGAACACTACACTCCATTAAAGAAGTGCAGTATCCCTGTGGCAGTCGAACCCTCAGGGGCGCCACATTGTCATAGGACAGAGGGAGCGATGACGTCACTACAGAAGCACCCTCTGTACTGAGAAATGCTCAGAGCCAGAAGACGCTAACACTGAGGAGTCCGAAGCAGAGCAGCGGCCAGCGAGGAGAGGTGAGTATTTGATTTTTTTTATGTATGGAGCAAAATATGGGGCCCATTATGTATGGAGCATTACATGGTGCCCATTCTATATGGAGTATTATATTTGGCCCATACTGTATGGAGCAATATATGGTACCCATTATTCTGTATGGAGCATTATATGGGGCCCATCATTCTGTATGGAGGACTATGTGGTGCCCATAATACTGTATGGAGGACTATGTGGTGCCCATAATACTGTATGGAGGACTATGTGGGGCCATTATACTGTATGGAGGACTATGTGGTGCCTATAATACTGTATGGAGGACTACGTGGGGCCCATTATTCTGTATGGAGGACTATGTGGTGCCCATAATACTGTATGGAGGACTATGTGGGGCCATTATACTGTATGGAGGACTATGTGGTGCCTATAATACTGTATGGAAGACTACGTGGGTCCCATTATTCTGTATGGAGGACTATGTGGTGCCCATAATACTGTATGGGAGGACTATGTTGGTTCCATAATACCGTATGAAGGACTATGTGGTGCCTATAATACTGTATGGAGTTCTATACTGTCCAGTCTGCACTGTGCGTTGCGAGGATTCACCTGTTTTGAGTTATTGTAGAATTTACAATAGATATCACTCATGTAAGTGAAATCTTTGGCATTGTACTATACCTATATTTCTCTGCCGTATCTGTGCATTATGAATGGTGGTATGTGTTAAAGGGGCCCACTTAGACTTTTTCACCCGGTGCCCATGAAAACCTGGGGTTGGCCCTGTTCTGTAGATATATATTCATTGAAGTGCTTTTCTATGGGATGACTGAAAAAACATCCAGACGCTCCCCTGAGCCCATGATTATTTCACATATTAGCTCATCTATTCTATAAATGGGTATTCTGATTCATTGAAGAGCTGATCTCCGGGATCACATCTGTGGGGAGTTGGGGGGACAAGGTTTATTTCCGTCCATGTCCTGGTCCATATGACGCGCCCCCTGGGCCCTGGGGTGCACGGTGCCGGGCCGGTCGGTGCAGGGGATGTCACAGTGGCAGTGACCCGGTCCGTGACCCAGGGCGGTCAATAAAAGGGGATTATAGTTTTTATAGTTTAATGTTCATGACGCAACCTGTCATATGCGGCTATATGGAGCCGCCGCAGCGGTGCAGATCCCTTGGAGCTAATGGTGATGCAGCAGAGTTGGTTCAGCTCTCCACAGGTAGAGCTATGCTCCAGGGCAGGATATAGTGATTTTATGAGGTAGATGTTGCTGGTGCTGTGTAGTGCAGGGCTGGTGATGGTTATTCAAGGACACAGTGGGGTGCAGTCTTCCGATTTTACTCAGTTATCACGCTGCTCCTGGTTACAACTGCCAGCTTATAACCACCCACGTCGTCCTGCGTTCACCAAGGAAGGGGTTCAGCAATCCCTCTTTCAGGAGTACTTAAACGGAGTACTAAAATGGGACCCAGTTCTATGTGCCTTCCTTTTTCAGGAGTACTTAAACGGAGTACTTAAACGGGACCCCGTTCTACGTGCCTTCCTCGGTCGTCTTCCTGCACTGGCTCTCACCCTCCTGCCCTGCGCCTCACAATCAGTGCCCCAAGCCGGTAGCCTCGGATCTTGTCGGGCGACCTGCAGTCCCCTGGATCTTCTGTGACCACCTTTTTGGCGATGTAATTGTGGTGGTTGGCAGCTAAACCTTGCAAGTACAGCAGCCTCTGGTTTCTAGCTGAGATTTGTAGTTCTCCACTAGTTAGGGGCCGGTCCCCTCTGCGGCCTGATCCCTCCATGTCCTGGTAGATTGGGGCGCACGGGTGGCATCCGCACTTCCCGTGCCCCTGGGATCCCCTCTGTTCCTCTTGGAGCCTTCCCTCTGCTCCCGTCCTCTCTCTCAGTCTGTTCTCCTGGGCCTCCCAGACTAGGCCCGCTCCTTCCTCCTCTCCTCCTGAGCAGAGCTCCTCCAGAGCTCCTGCTCCCAACTCTCTCTCTCTCAGACTGACCACACTCTCTCAAGATGACTCCCCTTTTTATACACCTACTGAAGTGCTCCCCTAAACTACTTCTTCCACCCACACCCACTACATGGTTCCACCCTCCAGCTAGAGACCAGGGACTGTGCTCTCCCTTAGGAGCAATCTCGCCCTTCCCTCTGAAGTGGAGTGTAATGGATGCAAGTGTGTGGGTCCCAGGCAGTACTCCATCCTTACCTGAGAGTGGGATACCACACCTCTGGGTGAGATGCAGTACCTATGGGGCGCCACACATATATGCTCCTATCAGGATACAATATATACATTGCCCTCTATGTTTCAGTAAACTTTAAATCAGTTGCACATTGATATAAGACCAATACTGACTCCAACCAGCTCAAAGTGCCATCCAGTGTTTGTCCTATTTGTTCCCATATGGTGATAATGGAATACCCTTTAAGACCTCTCCATAGAGCATTCATGGAGCAGATAGTGCATTATGCCGATAGATTAGCTTTGCTCAGCTATAAGGTCCAGGTTACTGTGACGCCTCCCCTCACGGGGACTCGCTCGCTAGCCCACCCTGAGAGTTGGGGTACTCGGAGCTGGGCCTCCGTGTAGGGTGGATGCAGTTGTGACCTAGGCCCGGTCCGTGCCCAGGGTTTTCACATCAAAATACGGGCTAGGAGGGATGATGGAAAGGTGCTCGACTACGCCACCTGTGGTGTCCGGTGATTGGCAACAGCGCTGCAGCAGTCCTCTGAGGCGGGATGTCGTGGCAGCAGCAGATGGTACTACTCCCCACAGGCGGAGCAGGGCCTCAGGGCAGCGAAGAGGGATCAGGAGAGTAGTAGTGGGTTGTATGTTGTGGTGTGGTGTCGCGCTAGAATAAAGGACTGGAGGCAATGTATGCAGTCTTCCAAGCTTTACTCATGTTGTCAATGGTCAGCTCCAAGGCTTCTCCTTGCTCCTCACGCTGCGCTGCGGCCACCAGGAAAGGGGGTTCGGCACTCTCCGGGTAGTTCGGGTGCATCAATCAGGAACCCCAGCACCAGAGTGTTCCTAGAAACTCCCACTAGGTCCTCTCCTGTTCGTGTGTGGTGCGTGTAGTAAGGCTGGGTCTCCCTCTGGTTACTCACAGAACAAGGGTACGGGTGGCGACTCCGCTCCGTCTGTTACCCGGTGGGATCCACCAAGCCTCCGGAGCTTTTCTGACTAGGACGTGAAGTAACAAAGTCAGATAACGGGGGCCGGTTCCCTCTTGCAGCAGGAGTCCCTCTGACTAGGCCAGAATGAAGAGTACAGGTGGCGTAAACCGCTCCGTCCGAATTCCCTGGGATCTTTTTGCCTGTGGAGCTTTACTCCTCCGCTCCCCTCCAGGCCTTCTTAGGTAGGGACCTTGACCGGGTAGAGACAGCCGTTAACTCTAACCCGCTCCTCGCCTCAAGGCCAGAGTACGAGGACCGTGTATCTTCAACAGCTGCAGGTTCTAGCAGAAAGCCAAGTTCAGCGATGAAGATCACAATGAAAAGACCTTGAACCTAAGATGGCTGTTTATTAAATATGTATTAGCAAGTGTAATCTCCTGGTGTGTCCTCCATCCTCACCCACTACTAGGTTCCCCCTATCTTTGGTCCCCCCCCCCATCTCCTCTTATCCTGGCTGGGGCAGCACCCTGGTGCATATAAGAACCCTACAGGTGGGAGAGGTGTAGTGTTGAATGCAGAGGTGGGGTCCTGACAGGTGCTCCATCCTTACCTCGGAGAGGAGATACCACACCTCATTAAAGAGATGCAGTATCCCTGTGGCGACAGAACCCTCAGGGGCACCCCATTACCATCAGACTCACACACCACTCAGCCCACCCGTTTCTTGTGCAGTGATAAACCAGCTGTTCTCCACCTTCCATACACATTTTCTAAGCATTCCCTATTTCTTTCTTCAGGTGGTCCTGACATCAGTCCCCAGCCGAAACATCTTTATGGCTGTAAAAATGATCAAGAAAAAGAAGGTGAAGGAAAACATCCTTATGAGAGAGCGGCGGATACTCCTGGCGGCCCGAGACTGCCCATTCTTATGTCACCTCTATGCCGCACAGCAGTCTCGGAAGCTGGCGTATTTCATCACGGAGTATCTGTCCGGTGGCAGCCTTGAGGCTTTGATTGACATGTGCGGCTGCCTGAACATCGACAGCGTAAGGTGAGTATGAGGAAGATATGCGAAAAAGAGAGCAGAGGGGTGAAAATAAAAGCAGAGGTGGAGATGTAGCTGGGAGAGGACTGGCAGGTCATGTAGCCCAGGAGGGAAGGAGGTATCAGCGATGACATTGATACTACACTCTGTTCTCTCCATCAGATTCTACACAGAAGAGATTGTATGTGGTCTCCAGTTCCTCCACGGACACAACATCGTCCACCGGTAAGCACAACTTTCCTCCTTCTCTCTGTCCCCTTTACATGCTCAAAAAATTGCCCCCAACTTTCCTGGGCTCCTGTCTGCCTAGTCCACCTGATCTTGCAGTGACCCATTTTCCATCTCCTGTATCATGGGGTAGATTTCTTATTATATTTTCTTATTTCATTGCAGAGATATTAAGCCAGTAAACATCATGTTGGATGCCGATGGCCACATCCGTGTAGTTGACCTGGGGCTTGCCCAAGATGGGGTCACCTCCTCCAATAACATCTCTGGAGTGACGGGCACTTTCCACTTCATGGCCCCTGAGGTGCTTCTCAAAAAAGGATATGGCACAGCAGTGGATTGGTGGAGCCTGGGGATTGTGGTGTCCAAGATGGCAACAGGACGCTCCCCATTTTACACCGGCTCCGTCAGCAAAATGGCTTACACAGAAATAACCAGAGGAGAGCCTGAAATTCCATCTTGGCTTGATGCTGACTTGAAAGATCTTATCAAGAAGCTGCTGTGCAAAAATCCTGAGAAGCGCTTGGATGTGTGCGGGAACATCAGAGAGCATCCATTCTTTACCAACATCGGCTGGGAGGATCTAGAGAAAAGGAGAGCAAAGCCGCCATTTATACCATTCAGGCCAGTTCTGGAGAACCATCATCTGCAGTGGCCGGAGGATAAGAAAGCCTTTAACCCCGTGGCCGGATTCAATTATGTGTCATCAAGCTGGGCCCGGTAAGATCATCCTCTGTGAGGATAAATTCCATCAAATGTTCTTCTCACCTTGTGGCCATTATGACCATCTTTGTCTTCTCCCACTGTTTCTGTCAATGACTATGTCTCTGTCATTCTTAGGTGGATGAGAATATCTCGGCTGTAAAGAATCCACGACCATCTGGTGAGTGACCGCTGTACACCGCTGTACACACAGGACACCGATCATTAGATGTGTACATTATATCTGATGTTACATAGGGGAATGGTTCATTATAATGACCATTCCTCTAAGATAACTGAAGATCCAGGAGATAGAAGTTATTGAAATGTCTTCCTCCTTATGTCTTGCAGGATGAACCCGTGCCAACTGCCCAGAACTTCTTGCCTCCTGACCCGTACCTCACGTCTCTGCTGCTGTTTGTCACCTCGGCTGCCCTAGAACATCATGTCTCTCATTAACACCTTCATGTCGGACCACTGCCATCGTGTCGCTGCACCAGGCCCTTGACTTGGCCTCCTCCAATCCATGGCTGGCATCTGAGATCCCTCCAGCCCGAAGGTCTTCTGCGCCCCAGGAGCGGCCTGTGCTAAGTTTCCATTTGGTGAGTTCAGGAACAATAGTATAATATAGGCCATTATCCCTGAACTTACCTCAGCGCAGGCCGGGTAAGTACTGCACCCATCATCCGTCACATCCACAGTACATGATAGGTGTAGACCCTACACTACACTACAGATATAGGCACACACACATAGACACATAGGACGTAGATAGAGATTTCGGCTTTTGATCCTGGGATTTAATCTGATCGCCATATTTGGGGTCAGGAAGGAATTTTCCCCCCTAATATGAGGATAATTGGCCCATTCCTCATAGGGGGTTTTCGCCTTCCTCTGGATCTACACGGCCTTAAATAGGTTTAGTAATATATCAATAAGTAGATTCACACATAAGTAGTGCAAAAAAATAAGTTTAAAAAAATAAAATTCAAAAATAGTTTATTTTACACAAACCAAAAACATTTTTAGTCTAAATATATAACAATTAAAAAATGTAAATATATTTTTAAAAAATCTCACTTCCATTACACACAGGGAGGTACGAGCCTTTGATCCTGGGATTTAATCTGATCGCCATATTTGGGGTCAGGAAGGAATTTTTCCCCCGTCATGAGAATAATTGGCCCATTTCTCACGTGGGGTTTTCGCCTTCCTCTGGATCAACACGGCCCATAGATAGGTTTAGTAAAATAGAAGAAATAAGTAGGTTCTTATATTTATAATGAAAAAATATCTAAAAAAATAATTTATTTTTTGGTTTAAGGCTGAGTTCACACGATGCGTTTTTCGTGCGTTTCCGCGGCGTTTTTGCAGTTGCGTAAACGCCGCGGAAAAGCATGAAAAACGCATGGTAGAAGGGCAGCAATGTTCCCCAATTGAAATCTGCATGTGCTGTGCCCATGATGCGGATTTTTCCGCAGCGTAAACGCTGCGGTCAAAAATCCGCAGCATGTCAATTAATTTTGCGGAAACGCTGCTCTTTTGCCGCCATTGACTTGCATTAGACCGCATGGAATCCGCATCACTGTATATGTTGATGCGCTTTTCATGCGGTCTAATGTGCAGATGGTACCCGGGTGTGGATGAGAGGACTCTCATCCAGACCCAGGTACCATTAAAAAAAAAAGAATAAAATAAAAAATACATATTATTATTCTCACCTTCTGACGGCCCGCGCTGCGTCCTGCCGGCTTCCCGCGCACTTCGCGGTTGAATGAAGGACCTTCGCTGACATCAGAGTCATGTGACGGGTCACGTGACGCTGACGTCGGAAGGTCCTACAGTCTTCACTGCCGGCAGCCGGGACCGATGAAGCAGGACACCGGGGGCCATCAGAGGGTAACGTATAGATTTATTTTTTATTTTTTGACATCACACACTATATAAATCCATGCCGGCTGCATGGATTTATATAGTGTGAAGTTGACAAGCACTTTCCAAGTGATGCTAAAATCGCTTGGGAAGCGCTTGTCAATCCGCATGCGGAAATGAAAGTGAAGACCGCTTCATTTCCGCATGTCCCTGGCAGGAAACTGCATGTACAATCCGCATGCGTTTTTTCCTGCCAGAGAGATGCAGAAACGCTCAGGAAAAAATCCTGAGCATTTCTGCATCGTGTGCACATACCCTAAGAAAAATTAGTTAAAATAAATATAAAAATAAATTAGTCCAAAAATTGAAAATAATTAAATATTTAAATAAAAAATGTACACTTACGTATCACACATTAGCTATGAGCCCTTGATCCTGGGATTCATCCCGATCATCATATTTGGGATCAGGAAGGAATTTTTCACCTTCTTCTGGATCAACACGGCCTTAAATAGATATAAACTGACAGTTATATAAGTAATTCCCAGATTAATGGCTTATTATAAATACATAAAAACATTTTAAAGTATAGGCAGATTTTCAGATAATGTATAATATATACCGTAGCTCTGAACTTAAATAAGGAAAAGATAAATAGTTTAATACATTTTTTAGAAATTCATTTAATTTCGGTCTCAGCCCTTGATCCTGGGATTTATTCTGATCGCCATATTTGGGGTCAGGAAGGAATTTTCCCCCCTGATATGAGGACAATTGGCTTATTCCTCACAGGGGGTTTTCGCCTTCCTCTGGATCAACGCGGCCCATAAATAGGATTATTCTGATAGAAGAATAATTTACACATATACATGATACTATAACATATAATAACCCCATCTATAAATAAAATCTTTCGTTTACCCCCTACATCGTTGTTCTTGTCTTTATTCCATCTGTCATCCATGTAGTGAATGTGGGTTTCACCCCTAAGTCTTGATGGGGTCGTACGGTCTCATGTAAGGTTTCTCCATATGGGTCAGAGGTGAAACCCCAATGTGCTGCGGATAAAGACCAAACTGATCTCTTCTGCAGTAAGCGAGTACCCGGCAGCAGGTGCTGAATTTCCCTACAGCGCCTCCAAAGGAGAAATGAAGTATTACACATGATTCTCTGTAATCACTGGGCTGTACCTGGAAATCATGGAAGTGTTGGGTCCTCCAGGGCAGGAGACGCTGTTTGGTGGTCGCCTCCATTCTGACTAATGGATGAGAATACAGAACTTCAGATTCCCATAAGGTGGCATTTGGATATTGGGTTTTCTACAGCTGCCGCTCACTATACACAGAGCGGTGATTGAAACCGCGCAGGCGCCGCCCCTGTGACTGACAGAGAGAGGCTGCTGGGTGACATAAAGTTAATTTCCTCCTGGCAGCGGGGCTCTCAGTGCAGGCACCGCACAGTGTCACAATGCTATTACTTGCAGATTTACCCCATATCCCATATCTGCAGGTTAAGTGTTATTTTACAAGACAGGTTCCCTTTAACCCATGATGTAGTTTTGTCCCAGGTCTCTAAGGCCTGTATGAAACCGACTCAGTAGTAGATCTCACATCATATGTAGCAGATGCCGGCTGTGCTACACAGCCAAAAACTGCAGCAACCAGAGCTCGCTCCGATCGCTGAGGTTTATCCATCTAAATGCCTTTGTCAATCACTGAATGGCGATTGCAGGGAGCTGATGGGTTACTGACGCGCCCCCTGGGGCTGTGGGGTACTCGGTAGCTGGGCCGGTTGGTGCTGGGGATGTCACGGTGGCAGTGACCCGGTCCGTGGCCCTGGGTGGTCAAATTAAAGGAAAAGTAAAAGGGGAATAAAGTTTTTTAGAGATAATGTTTGTGACGCCACCTGTGGTATGCGGCTATATGGGGCCGCCGCTGTGGTGCAGATCCACTGGAGCTGAAGGTGACGCAGCAGAGTTGGTTCAGCTCTCCACAGGCAGAGCATAGCCCCAGGGCAGAATAAGATGAATTTTGAAGGTAGATGTTGTTGGTGCGGTGTAATGCAGGTGATGGCGCAGCAATTATTCAAGGACGCAGTGGGGTGCAGTCTTCAGGTTTTACTCACAGTTGTTAAGTTCCTCAGGTTACAGTCACCAGTATGCAACTTCCCACGTCGCCCTGTGTCCTCCGGGGTAGTGATCCTGCAAACTCTAAGGTACCTCAGGAGCACTTGGACGGGACCCCGTTCTATGTACCTTTCCTGGTCGTCTCACGGCGCTGGTTCTCACCCTCCTACCCTGCGCCTCACAATCAGTGTCCCAAGCCAGTGGCCTCGGGCCTTGTCGGGCAACTTGCAATCTCCTGTACCCTATGTGGCCACCTTTTCAGCGATATAATTGTGTATTTTGGCTGCAACACCTTGAAAATGCTGCAGCCTCCGGTTGGCTAGCTGAGCCTGATTGTTCTCCACTAGTCTGGGGCCGGTACCCCTCTGCGGCCTGATCCCTCCACGTCAGCATGAATTCGGGCGCATGGGTGGCTTTCTGCACTCACCGTGCCCCTGGGATCCCCTCTGTCTCTGGAGCCTTTCTCTCCCTGCTCCCGTCTTCTCTCACTCTCTTCCTGGGCCTCTCTTACTAGGTCCGACTCCTCTCTCTCCTTCCTTGCTCTCCTGAGCGGAGCTCCTCCTGAGCTCCCACTCCCAACTGAGCTTCTCTCTGTACTGTCCGCTTCTAGATGGTTCCCCTTGTCTCTTATACTCTTTCTGTCTGTGCTCCCCTGAACTTCTTCCTCCACCCACCTCCTCTACCTGGTTCCACCCTCCAGCTAGGGACCAGGGACTGCTCTCCCTTAGGATCAATCTTCCCTTCCCTACTGTAGTGGAGAGTATTGGATGTGGGTATGTGGGTCCCGGGTAGTACTCCGTCCATACCTGAGTGTGGAGTACCACACCTCTGGGTGAGATGCAGTACCTCTGTGGCAACTGGACCCACAGGGTCGCCACATTACCATGGCAGCCGGTAAGTATAGTGTAAGCAATCGAACAATTGCAGGTTGAGATCCCCTAGTGGTACAAAAAAAGTAGAAATAAAAAGATGGGAACCTGTCACGTGAAAAAACAGGGTTAATCTGCAGGTTAATAGCGTTCTGAACCTGTCTGGCCCTGGCATTTAGAGCCCCGCTGCCGGGAGGAAATTATGTGTATTCCTCCTGGCAGCGGTCAGCTTCCAGTCATAGGTGCGGTGGCGCGGGTTCAGTCACTGCTCTGTACATAGAGAGTGGCGCCTCCAGCACTGACTGTCGTCCGGTCGTACTGCTGAGCTGCTGTCAACCAATACCGGGGGGTGCGGTTACACCAGTGCCGGGAGGAATAAAGCTTCCTCCTGGCAGCGGTGCTCAAAGTGCGGGCGCCGAGCAAGTTCAGAGTAACCCCACATCTGCAGGTTGATAGCGTTTTTTCACATGATAGGTTCCATTTAAAAAATAAAAATGTATAAAAAACTGCACCTCCTTTGTCCCCATTCAAAAATGGAAAAATGTAAAAAAAAAAATTGATATCGTCATGACTAAAAAGTCCGATCTATCGAAATATTAAATTATTCAGACAATATGTTAAACATGAAGAAGAAAAAAAAAAGTTATGGCTCTGGGAAGAAGGGGAGCAAAAAACGAAAACGCAAAAAAGGAAAAACCCAAGGTGGTGAAGGGGTTAAAAGCATCAGCTCCCAGCGAAAAATAACCAAGACCTCACTCAGCTCCATGAGCGAAAAGCTGCAGGTCTCAGAATATGGAGAGACAAACAATTTAAGGTTCTGATTTTTTTTTTAACCACTAAAATATAAAGAAACGTCATAAGGGTATGTGCACATGTTCAGTAATTGCAGCAGAAAAATCCGCTGCAGATATTGGAGTATTATTTTCCGCCCTATAACAGAACCCAGAGGGTCCCCTTGCTTCCATTTGTATCAGACATACTGATAGGGAATGTAGATTGTGAGCCCTGATGGGGACAGCGCCCAGAATGTCTGTAAATTGTCTGAATTGTAAAGAGCTGCAGAATATGTTGGTGCTATATAAATAAACAGATTATTATTATTAGAAAGATTATTATTTATGCAAAGGGTTGAAAAAATGCAGCATGTGAACATAGCCTAATAACTGTTCTTAAAAATAAACTATTATCACTTCTATTTTTAAAGCTTTTTACTCTGCGGCATATTTTCCACACCTGCCTAATAATTTTGCACAGTACTGTATATGAGATGCTTTTACAAAAAGATGCAGTATTTTTTGATAGTATGATACAAATCACTCTTGCTATGTGACTCCCTATTTCTTAATTTAAGAATCCATGTAGTAATTTGCATTTCGACCTCTAGATGGTGACACCTGAATACTGCAGTGACAATATCTCCGAAATATCCTAGGTCAGTGATGGCGAACCTTTTACAGACCGAGAGCCCAAACTGCAACCCAAAACTTACTTATTTATCCCATAGTGCCAACACGGTCATTTAACCAGAATACTGAGGTTCTAGTTTAGAAAAACAACTCATACATAGAGCAGGCGAGGGGAACCGAAAGCAGCCACAAACAGCAGCAGGGGTATGAGACTGCAGAAAGAAAAAATATGCTCCCCCTTCCATCCTGGTATATGTTTGCTCATCCTTGTATATATGCTGCCCCCCATCCTTGTATGTGCTCCCCACCATCCTTGTATATATCCTGCTTCCCCATCCTTGTATATATGCTGCCCCCCATCCTTGTATGTGCTCCCCCCCATCCTTGTATATATGCTGCTCCCCCATCCTTGTATATATGCTGCTTCCCCATCCTTGTATATATGCTTCTCCCCCATCCTTGTATATATGCTGCTTCCCTATCCTTGTATATATGCTGCTCTCCCATCCTTGTATATATGCTGCTCCCCCTTCCTTGTATATATCCTGCTTCCCCATCCTTGTATATATGCTTCTCCCCCATCCTTGTATATATGCTGCTTCCCTATCCTTGTATATATGCTGCTCTCCCATCCTTGCATATATGCTGCCCCCCATCCTTGTATGTGCTCCCCCCCATCCTTGTCGGAACAAAGAGGAATCAGCTACTAGTGAAAAGTTTCTGTGTTTTCTTATTAGGAGTTTTCCCTGGAGAAAGCGATGCATACCATGGAAGAAATGTGGGACTCCATATCCTTTAATACCAGTCCCTATCGATAATCTGGCGTTTCTATTCTATCAGCAGTGGATGAAATCCAAACCAGTCTGGATGAGCAAATTGTGAAGACTCAGACAATGAGGGGATCGCCTTTCATCAAGCCCTATGAGAAAGAAATCAAGGTATAAAATGTTCACTTGCTTATTAGCAGAAGCTAAGGTTTCATTAGGATCTCCGAGGCTAAAGTTACATGCGGCTCCAGCTTACATGTAAAGGGGATGGTGTCAAGGAGTCTCACCAAACTTTCCCTACAAATGTCCAACAATTCAGAATGAATATCCATTGATAATTTATCTTCTAAAATGATAGCATTTTTTCTATCATTTTCATTTTATGTGTAATTAACTTTTTGCTCTCCTCCTTTAAGCAATGGGAGGAACGACTGATAAGGATGCAGGAAACCATTGATGAATGGCTGAAGGTGCCGGCCCAGTGGCTTTATCTAGACCCCATCTTCTCTTCTGAGGACATCATGCAGCAAATGCCTGAAGAAGGACGCTTATTCCAGACTGTGGACAGAAACTGGAGAGAGATCATGAAACATTGCGTTAAAGACCCGAAGGTAAATGGATGCTTCATGGTGGACTGATACAAGAAAGCACGGTCATCTTGCATCCAGGATTGATGTTTTCCAAGAGTCCGTGTCCTGATGCTTCCATCACAAGGATCCCGGGTTATGGGGCTCCGCACTGCCTGGACTCCAGCCTCCCGCATCTTCTATTTTCTATCCAAATAGGTTCTAATTTTTTTTTTAATATGAACTATTGGCACAATAGTCAATGAATGTGACCTTTTTTCAGTCTCTATAACTATATAATGGAATCTTACTTATGGGCTATCTACTTTGTTTTAGGTTTTAAGCGCCACTTCTCTGACCGGACTTCTGGAAAAACTTCAGGACAGCAATGTGCTTCTGGATAAAATCATGAAAGGGCTGAATGCCTATCTGGAGAAGAGGCTTTTTTCCCACGGTATAGTCCTTTCACTTGTTGCAATGATTCTATATACTACTTAAAGAAATTTTTTTTTTCTTATTTAAACCATTGAAATCATTTTTGTAATTGGATTTCATTAATAATTTTGCACTGTTTGCCTTCTATTGGCTCTGTGTTGCGCTGGCTATTGGACTTATTTTTAATCTGTCTTTTTTCAGCTCCTCTTAGCCGATTTATGACCACAGATCACATCAAAGCTGAATGTACAGGAAACAAAAAGCCGAACGGTGCAACATTTTTAATGAAACTGAATTGTCGCAAATACTCGCAATTAAATAGGTATTCCCATCTCCAAGATCCTATCCCAATATGTAGTAGGCGTAGTAATAATAATAATATTAGCAAATACCTCCAATTAGAAATGTAGTATAATTCTTCTGATTCGCTATGTCGCTTTCCCCAGCTTCGGTATCCATGGTTACGACCACTCATATAGTGACAGTTATTTGCTAGTGGTCGTAACCTAAGCTACTGCAATGCCCTGCACATGGGGTAAGCGACAAAGCAAATCAGAAGAACTATACTACACTTCTAATTGGAGGTATTTGCTAATATTATTATTATTACACCTACTACATATTTGGGTAGAATCCTGGAGATGGGAATACCCATTTCAGTTAAATAAAAAAAGTTCCCAAAGATGGATAGCCCCTTTAAGCTAGCCATACGCATGAGATATGAGATACCCGTCGTCTGAATGGTTATTTGGCTACTTCTCCTGACTCCCACATATTCTGCTGAACAGTCATGTGTTTTTAATGGGGAGAGAGGAGAAAGTCGGTACTGGACACCTCCGGCAGCGGGTTATCTCCCCTGAGAACCAAAAGACCGGGTATTGAAATCCCATCTGCCCGATCCTTCTGGCCCTGACATCCTCTATCGGGGGAGAGTCAGGAGACCCCCATACACATCAGTGGGTAGGCCGGTCCTGCTGCAATCGTCAGGTTTAAACTATTTTAATCCAATGTGTATGGGGACTGAATCTTTACTTTAAAGCTTTGCTTTTCTATTTTCTCACATAGACACTAATACAAATGGCGCCTGACCCAATACTTTAATGACATTTTTATCATATTGTGCATTTTCGCTTTAGCTTTTTCTTCCTGTCCAACGACGAAATGCTAGAAATTCTATCTGAGACTAAAGATCCTCTGCGGGTCCAACCACATCTAAAGAAGGGCTTTGAAGGCATTGCAAAGCTGGAGTTCCTTCCTAACCTGGACATCAAAGCCATGTACAGCACCGAGGGGGAACGCGTAGAGCTCATCCAGACCATCTCCACCTCCGAGGCTCGGGGGGCCGTGGAGAAGTGGCTCATCCAAGGGGAAGATGTCATGTTAAGGAGCGTGCATGATGTTATTGCTCAGTCACGAATGGTACGGATCTACCAACAGACCAAAAGCATTAATTGGTACTAATCTAGTACTTTTATATTTGTATAAGATTATTTGGCAGCAGTGAATGATTTGTGGATGATGTATCTCTTGCTATAGAGCCAGGTAGCAGATCTTCTACCAGCAATCGGTAGAAATGAATTTGCTAGATAATACTAGTAAGGTTGTCCCTCTCTTAAATGCTTCTGTCAACGTAATTTAACTTTGTTTTTTAAAAGGCGTACCCTGAGACTGCAAGAAAAGACTGGGTGAGGGAATGGCCGGGACAGGTCGTGCTCTGTGTGTCTCAGATGTTCTGGACAAGTGAAGTGCATGAAGCTATCGGCAGTGGCCCAGAGGTACGGCATAAGCTCCTTTACTGATCAAGGTGGCTTCACTATAAAGTCATGGCCGGAAGTGTTGGCTCCCTTAAAGTATTTTTCCATAAAATTATTGAAATTGCATGTGTATTTTTTGTTATACACATGTTTATTTCCTTTGTGTGTATTGGAACAACAAAAAAAAAAAAACAGAGAAAAAAAAGGCAAATTGGATATCATTTCACACAAAACCCCAAAAATGGGCCGGACAAAATTGTTGGCATCTTTCCAAAATTGTGGGTAAACAATTTTGTTTCAAGCATGTGATGCTCGTTCAAACTCACCTGTGGCAAGTAAAAGGTGTGGGCAATATGAAAATCACACCTGAAAAACGATGCAAAGGGGAAAAGTTGACTCAATCTTTGCGTTGTTACGTGCCACACTAAGCAGGGAGAACAGAAAGAGGAAAAGAGAACTGTCTGAGGACTTGAGAACCAAAATTGTTGACCAATATCTTCTTTTTGTGTTGTTCCAATACACACAAATTAAATAAACATGTGAACAACAAAACATGTGTAATTGTAATAATTTTCTGGGAGAAATACATATATATACATTCATAGACAGACTTCATGTGTTCTCCTGCTAATAGACTGTCATACCCAGGGACGCAGCTTATAGGAGTTTCCAGGGGCGGATATACCATTGGTGCAACAGAGGTAAGGGGACCCACATTCACATCAAAAGATGCAAGTAGCTTCTTTCACAGTACTTTATTAGACTGCAAAGAGTCCATGTACTGTTCTTGCCCAGGGGTCTTCTCCTGGGGGTTGCAGTTGTACAGCGGCTCAGTATCTTGAAGGTACCCAAAAGGCTCCATAGTATTGTTGGGATTTTGCATTGATTCATGCATCTTGTCTAGAGATGAGCAACTAAATTTGCAGGACCTTGGTCTAAGAGAGCAGGTTAGTAGTCTGTGGCTGTTGGATGGGAGCCTTGCTAACCGCCTCTTACATGCCGGCATCCCTGGCTCCTCTTTTGATTAGCCGGCCAGGCGTGATGTCATTTGTGCCTCACACCACAACTATGACATCGACATCAAAAGAGGAGCCGGAGATGCCGGTTCATGGGGCTCCGGTCCTGCGGCCGTGGAATACTGACCCGACTGTTGGACCAGAGTCCTGCAAATCCATTCGCTCATCTCTACTCTCGTCATATCTACCAATAAGGGAAGACATTGTATGGGATTTCCCATAATACCAGCATAAAATGAATCCATCTGCATTGAGTTTTCCATGCTGTTTGTGGCAGGGTTTTATAGAGGTACATCTGGGTATTTGGGGCTCTGGGTTCAATCCAGATCTCCAACTTCTATAAAGATATGTTGTAAAATTGTTGTGTACATTATAAAGTGCCTGCATATTGTGGAGTTCTCAATCTAGTCTGCAGCTTATAATCTGTATAGATTTCAGCCCCCTTGCAATATGTATGTTCTATGAATGTTTCTGCAGATGATTTCACCGTTACATCCTTCTTGTAGGGCCTGAAAAACTCCTATGATAATCTGCAGCTCCAGCTAAATGATATTGTGGAGCTTGTGCGAGGAGGCAAATTGTCCCAGCAGACTCGCAGCACATTGGGGGCTCTCGTCACCATAGAGGGGCACGCTCGTGACGTGGGCATGGAAATGATCCAAACAGGTTTGTGCAAACATCATGGCTGGCACCAAACTTTCCAATACCATGTTCTATTTATCATACACTACATGGAGAAAGGTATTGTGCCCCCTCCACATTACACCTACAGGGGCTTTTATGGCCCCCTATTCTAAATCCATATACAGGATGTTAATATGGAGTCCGTCCCTCTACAGATATCACAGCTCAATATGCAGAGCACCTTCATACATTTCACCCCATTCCTATGTTCTTTCCATATCTATGTTATATTCCCCCCTCTTTTCTTTGAGTTTTCATAGGACACAATTGATCTTGTCACAGTAAAGCAATCTTGGGGTGTACTTACAATGACGTCTATGGGGCAGTAGTCATTTCTGCATATTGAGATGGTGGTCCCTATATAGGAATGTTTTGGCATCTGTATGTGTCGGCGTCCCCTGTATATGACTCATTGCCACAATTGATATTCTTTATAGTCAGTGTTTTGGATGGCCTAGGTGCGGTTTGTAATATTTTCTATCAATGGTGTGTGTGCCCTCCTCTGTGCAGTGTCCTTCCATAACCATGGATGTACTAATAAAGGGGTGTTATGTCAATTCCTTTAATGACCTTTTGTTCGGTTTCTTTGTAGGTATTATGTAATTCTCTGAATGGTCAGCCATTCTAAGCCTGAGCAGACATATGGCAATGTAATTGATGTGTGACTGACATTGTTCTTCCCTATGTTGCGGTGACATATTTATGCTGCCATTGTGCAGTATTTTTTCTAATTAATCATCCTAAAGGTGTTTAGTGGGGTTGAGGTTGAGAACGTGTGTGAAACAGTTCTGCTCTTCTATTCCCTTAGGGTTGGAAGCTACAATTGTTTAAAATGTCTTGTGCTGAAGCATTAAGATATCTTTTCACTGGAACTAAGGGGCCTAGACCAACCCCTAAAAACAAGGCCATACCCCCACCAGCAAACTGTACAGCGGGCACAATGCAGTTAATAGGGTAACGTTCTCCTGGCATTCACCAAATCCAGACTCGTCCATCAGATGCCAGATAGAGAAGTGTGATCCGTCACTGCACAGAACAGGTCTCCTCCAGAGTCCTGTGGTGGCGGCTTCACACCACTCCATCTGACGCTCGGCATCGTGCTTGGTGATGTAAGGCTGCATGCAGCTGCTCAGCCATAAAGCTCCTGGCGGGGACGCAGTGTTTGTGGTGATGTTGTTACCAATGGAGTCAGGAAAGCGTTCTGCCCTCTGCTCCTCAGCACTCAGTGACCCCGCTCTGTAATGTTCCGGGGTCTCCTGAGTTGCTGCAGTTCCTTCTACTCCTTAATAATATCACTCACTTGTGATGGGGGAAGATTTAGGAGGGGAGAAATTTAATATCCAGACTTGTTACGCCGGTGGCTCCTATTACAGGACCGCGCTGGTATCAGAGAGCTCTGCACCACCAGCCGTTCTGTCATATGTTAGTAACAGCACACAGCATGGGAGGGCGGATGTTATACACCGGGGGGCGTGGGGATTGATGTTATACACTGGTGGGGGCGAGAGTCTTAATGTTATACAAGACCGAGGGGCCAGATGTTATACCCTAGGGGTATGAGGGGCTAGATGTTATACATGTCCGAGGGCTGGATGTTATACACTGAGGGGCAAGGGGACGGATATTATACACCAGGGGCGAGGGGATGGATATTATACACCAGGGGCGAGGGGATTGATGTTATACACTGGTGGGGGGCGAGAGTCTTAATGTTATACAACAAGGCCGAGGGGCCAGATGTTATACACCGGGGCGAGGGGACGGATATTATACACCAGGGACGAGGGGACAGATATTATACACCGGGGCGAGGGGACGGATATTATACACCAGGGGCGAGGGGATGGATATTATACACCAGGGGTGAGGGGACGGATATTATACACCGTGGGCGAGGGGATGGTTGTTATACACTGGGAGCGATGGGACGGATATTATACACCAGGGGGGCGAGAGGCCGGATGTTATACACCAGAGGGAGGGAGCGAGGGTACAGATGTTATACACTGGGGCTGGGGGCCGGATGTTATACCCTGGGGGTCGGATGTTATGCAAAGGAGGGCTTGGGGTTGGATGTTATACAGTGGGGTTGAGGGGATGGATTTTATACACTGGCGGTGGGGCGAGGGGACGGATGTTATACTAAACTAGGGGCGAGGGGCGGATGTTATACCCCGGGGGAGGCGAGAGGCCGGATTTTATAAACTGGGGGCTGAGAGTCCGGATGTTATACACCGTGGGCAATGGGACTAAATGTAAAAGCAGAATTCGGTGACTAGGAGTTTTGTCCTATAATGTATGGGCATTTGCCTTCCCTTTAGAAACTCTCCCTTGTGATTCTGCAGTGTCTTAGAGGTTGACTATCTTTTCCTACATTGCTCAGGAGTTTCTCATGAAACAGACTTCCAGTGGCTTGCCCAACTCCGCTATTACTGGGAGAATGAGAATGCGAGAGTGCGAATCATCAACTGCAATGTGAAGTCCGCCTATGAGTACCTGGGCAACTCCCCACGCCTGGTCATCACTCCGCTCACTGACAGATGCTAGCGGACTCTGCTATGATGTGATGGGTTATGCTCAGAAATTTTTTTGACTTTTGTATGATGCATGAAACTTATTAGAAAGTTTATTGATATTTCATACCAGTTCATTCATGTTTCATTGGTAGATCGGTGCTTTTTATCTAAATCTTGGTGGAGCTCCAGAAGGTCCGGCCGGCACAGGAAAAACTGAGACCACCAAAGATTTGGCCAAGGCGCTGGCCGTGCAGTGTGTGGTCTTTAACTGCTCTGATGGTTTGGATTACATAGCAATGTCAAAGGTACATACAATGTTAAGCTGCTCCATTGCAGATAATAAACTGACTCCAACCGATGTTCTGCTGACACCTTTTGATTATATAGTACAGAACAAAAGTTTGGACACACCTTCTCATTTAAAGATTTTTCTGCATTTTCATGACTAAGAAAATTGTAAATTCGCACTGAAGGCATCAAAACTATGAATTAACACATGTGGAATTTATATACTTAACAAAAAAGTGTGAAACAGAAAATATGTCTTATATTCTGGGTTCTTAAAAGTCGCAGGTTAACAGCAGCTCAGATTAGAGACCAGGTCAATGCCACACAGAGTTCTAGCAGCAGACACATCTCTACAACAACTGTTAAGAGGAGACTTTGTGCAGCAGGCCTTCATGGTAAAATAGCTGCTAGGAAACCACTGCTAAGGACAGGCAACAAGCAGAAGAGACTTGTTTGGGCTAAAGAACACAAAGAATGGACATTAGACTAGTGGAAATCTGTGCTTTGGTCTGATGAGTCCAAATTTGAGATCTTTGGTTCCAGCCACCGTGTCTTTGTGCGACGCAGAAAAGGTGAACGGATGGACTCTACATGCCTGGTTCCCACCGTGAAGCATGGAGGAGGAGGTGTGATGGTGTGGGGGTGCTTTGCTGGTGACACTGTTGGGGATTTATTCAAAATTGAAGGCATACTGAACCAGCATGGCTACCACAGCATCTTGCAGCGGCAAGCTATTCCATCCGGTTTGCGTTTAGTTGGACCATCATTTATTTTTCAAAAGGACAATGACCCCAACACACCTCCAGGCTGTGTAAGGGCTATTTGACCAAGAAGGAGAGTGATGGGGTGCTACGCCAGATGACCTGGCCTCCACAGTCACCAGACCTGAACCCAATCGAGATGGTTTGGGGTGAGCTGGACCGCAGAGTGAAGGCAAAAGGGCCAACAAGTGCTAAGCATCTCTGGGAACTCCTTCAAGATTGTTGGAAGACCATTTCCGGTGACTACCTCTTGAAGCTCATCAAGAGAATGCCAAGAGTGTGCAAAGCGGTCATCAAAGCGAAAGGTGGCTACTTTGAAGAACCTAGAATATAAGACATATTTTCAGTTGTTTCACACTTTTTTGTTAAGTATATATTTTTCCACATGTATTAATTCATAGTTTGATGCCTTCAGTGTGAATGTACAATTTTCATAGTCATGAAAATACAGAAAATCTTTAAGTGAGAAGGTGTGTCCAAACTTTTGGCTGTACTGTATATACTTTTTTTTAGTTTTTCAAAGGGCTGGCATCATCGGGAGAATGGGCGTGTTTTGATGAGTTTAACCGTATTGAGCTGGAGGTGTTGTCCGTGGTGGCCCAACAGATTCTCCGCATCCAGAGAGCAATCCAGACGAAGATGGACATGTTGAACTTCGAAGGAACAGAACTGAAGCTTAACCCAAATTGCTTCGTAGCCATTACCATGAATCCTGGCTACGCGGGACGTTCTGAGCTGCCCGATAACCTCAAGGTAAAGAGTCCCCGTGCCTTGCATCGGGTCCTTCCACAAAATTTCTATAGGATTAAGCTCAGGACTATGACTCGGCCATTCCAAAACTTTATGTTTATTCAACTATTCTTTTGTAGAATGACTTGTGTCTTTGGGCCATTGTCTTGCTGCATGACCCACGTTTTCTTGAGATTCAGTACATGAACTGATATCCTGATATTTTCCTTTAGCATTTGCTGATAGATTTTAGAATTCATTGTTCCATCAATGATGGCAGCCGTCCTTGGCCAAGTGCAGCAAAACAGGCCCAAAGCATGTTACGATTACCATCTTTGTGTTTCATAGATGATAGGAGGTTCTTATGCTGTAATGCAGTATTTTCTTTCTGCAAGCATATAGCTTCTCACTTAAAATCTCTATCTTGGCCTCATCCTTCCACAAAGCATTATTCCAGTTACCTATTGATGTGCCCAGGTGAGTTTTAGCAGTGACATTTTAAATCGCATTGCCTTTCTCCTTGCAATCCTGCCATGCTCGCCATTGTTGTTCATTGTCCTTCTGATGGTGGACTCATGAACAATTACATTAGCTAATATGAGGAGAGGCCCTTAGTTGCTTAGAGGTTACCTTGAGTTCCTTTGTGACCTCACAGACTGATGTAGCTTTAACCACTTCGCGCCAGAGCCTGTTTTTGCCTTCGTGACCGGGCCAATTTTTTCAATTCTGACCACTGTCACTTTATGAGGTAATTACTCTGGAACGCTTCAACGGATTCCCCTGATTCTGAGAATGTTTTTTTGTGACATATTGTACTTCATGATAGTGGTAAAATTTCATCGATATCACTTGCATTTATTTGTGAAAAAATCGGAAATTTGGCGAAAATTTTGAAAATTTTGCAATTTTCAAACTTTGAATTTTCATGCCCTTAAATCAGAGAGATACGTTGCACAAAATAGTTAATAAATAACATTTCCCACATGTCTACTTTACATCAGCACAATTTTGGAACCCCAATTTTTTTTTGTTAGGGAGCTATAAGGGTTAAAAGTTGACCAGCGATTTCTCATTTTTCCAACAAAGTTTAAAAAACATTTTTTTAGGGACCACATCATATTTGAAGTCACTTTGAGGGGTCTTTATGACAGAAAATACCCAAAAGTGACACCATTCTAAAAACTGCACCCCTCAAGGTGCTCAAGACCACATTGATGAACTTTATTAACCCTTCAGGTGCTTCACAGGAATTTTTGGAATGTGGAAGAAAAAAATTAACATTTAACTTTTTTCACAAAAATGTTACTTTAGACCCAATTTTTGTTATTTTCGCAGGGGTAACAGGAAAAAATGAACCCCAACATTTTTTGTGCAATTTCTCTTGAGCGCGCTGATGCCCCATATGTGAGGGAAAACCACTGTTTGGGCGCACGGCAGGGTTCGGAAGGGAAGGAGCACCATTTGACTTTTTGAATGTAAAATTTGCTTGAATAATTAGCAGACGCCATGTTGCGTTTGGGGAGCCCCTGATGCGCCTAAACAGTGGAAACCCCCCACAAGTGAAACCATTTTGTAAACTAGACCCCTCAGGGAACTTATCTAGATGTGTGGTGAGCACCTTGAACCCCCAGGTGCTTCACAGAAGTATGGAACATTGAGCCGTAAAAATAAAATTTTCACATTTTTGCAACAAAAATGTTTTTCAGACTCCAATTTTGCATTTTCATAAGGGTAACAGGAGAAATTGCTCCATGCAATTGTTTGTGCAATTCCTCCTGAGCACGCTGATACCCCATATGTGGGGGAAAACCACTGTTTGGCGCACGGCAGGGCTCGGAAGGGAAGGCGTGCCATTTGACTTTTTGAATGTAAAATTTGCTTGAATAATTAACAGACACCATGTTGCTTTTGGAGAGCCCCTAATGCGCCTAAACAGTGGAAACCCCCCACATGTGACCCCATTTTGGAAACTAGACCCCTTAGGGAACTTATCTAGATGTGTGGTGAGCACCTTGCACCCCCAGGTGCTTCACAGAAGTTTATAATATTGAGCCGTAAAAATAAAATTTTCACATTTTTCCCACAAAAAATGTTTTTCATCCCCTAATTTTGCATTATCATAAGGGTAACAGGAGAAATTGCACCATTAAATTTGCTGTGCAATTTCTCCTGAGTACGCCGATACCCCATATGTGGGGGAAAACCACTATTTGGGTACACTGCAGGGTTCGGAAGGGAAGGAGCGCCATTTGACTTTTTGAATGTAAAATTTGTTTGAATAATTAGCGGACGCCATGTCGCATTTGGGGAGCCCCTAATGTGCCTAAACAGTGGAAACCCCCCACAAGTGACACCATTATGTAAACTAGACCCCTTAGGGAACTTATCTAGATGTGTGGTGAGCACATTGGGAGACATAATAAACAAATCAGTAGCAGGTGAAGAATTGGTTTTATTTATTTTTTACGCCGTTTCTCCTGCGGTATAAGTGATGAGATTACTTTATTCTTCGGGTCGGTGCGATTACAGAGATACCAGATTTATATCGGGTTTTTATGATTGACAGCTGTCACACACTAAAAGACGCTTTTTTTTGCAAAATCTAGTTTTTGCATCGCCATATTTTGAGAGCTATCATTTTTCCATATTTCGGCTGACAGAGTCATGTGACGGCTTGTTTTTTGCGGGACGAGTTGACATTTTTATTGCTACCATTTTTGGGAACGTGACATTTTTTGATCACTTTCTATTCCATTTTTTGGGAGGTAAAATTAACAAAAACCAACAATTCATTGTTTTTTGAGGGTTTTTTTATGCCGTTCTGCGTGTGGTAAAAGTGATAAGGCAGCATTATTCTTCGGGTCAGTACGTTTACAGCGATACTACACGTACTGTATATTTTTTTATGTTTTGGCGCTTTTACACAATAAAACAATTTTATAGAAAAAATATTTTTTTTGCATCACTTTATTCTGAGCGCTATAACTTTTTTATTTTTCGGCTAATGGAGCTGTATGGCGGCTTTTTTTTTGTGGAACAAGATGACGTTTTCAGCGGTACCATTTTTATTTCCATTTTGCTTTTTGATCGCATTTTTTTTCCACTTTTTGTTTGGCGATATGAGGAAAAAGCATAGTTTTTTGCTCCGTTTTTTATTTATTTTTAATTACGGTGTGCATAGAAGGAGTTAATTAGTGTGACAGTTTTATAGCTCGGGTTGTTTCGGACACGGCGATACCAAATATGTGTACTTTTTTTGTTTTTGCATAAATATACGGATTTATCGGTTTAATATTTTATTTATTTATTTTTATTTATTTTGTGATTTTTTTTTAACAATTTCAAAACATTTTTTTTACTTTTTTTTTACATTTTTACTTAGTCCCTGTATGGGACATTAATTTTTATTTTTCTGATCACTGATCTCATGTAATGTAATAGACATATATTACATTACATGAGATCTCTGCTGACTGTTTCACAGTCAGTGTCTCCTGCCAGGCTTCTGCTGCAGGCTGAGTCAGGCAGGACACCATATATGGCAGATTTGGAGGCGGTCCTGTGACCTCCAGCTGCCATAGCAACGTCAGGTCCTGGAAGTATCAGGGGTCTTCGGAGAGGTAAGTATACGACCCCCTCTCCTCCTGCTGTCTTCTATATGCCGCGATCACTATAGATCGCGGCATATAGACGACAGCAAAGGGTTAATGTAGCACCCCGAGGGCTCGGCTGCTACAGGGGTATTGCACCTCAAACCAGAGGTGTGATATTCCACTCCCGGGTAAGGATGGATTGTGGACCAGGACTCAGTAGCTGCATGCACCACACACACCCCATTTCCGAGGGACAGCTCAACGGTGCTCCCACAAGATAGAAGTGCAGGCACGACAGCATCTGTCCCTGGCTGGAGTGGGGAGGGGGTGGAATACCCAGTGGTGTAGGAGCAGATAGGGGTGGGTCTCTGGGCATAGGTAGGAGCCCATTGGTTGCTAGTCACCTGGGCTCGGGTGTCAGAAGGAGGTATATAAGGTGGGCACCATCTTAGAACAGAGTCGAGTTCAGTCCGGTTTAGTTCAGAGAGGAGGAGAAGAAGACAGGAGTTCAGCCAGAGAGGGCTGACAGGGAGCTGTGGCTCAGTCTGGGCCCAGCTCCAGAGGCAGGCCTGGAGTGGAGGCCAGAAACAGCAGAAAGAGAGAAGAGAAGGAAAGGAAAGTAAGAAAGGAACTGGAACAGAGGAGAAAGGAAGCAAGGAACACAGAGAAAGGCCCAGAGACACGAGGACCGAAGGAACCCCATATGCCCAGAGGAGATACAGGGTGAAGGGTTGGCAGAACAGGGTACCGCAACCCAAATTGGTGGAGGCAACAGATTCCTCAGCCAAAGGCCGGAGGTTGTTACCACATCTTGGTGCGACCCCTCACTACATCCACCAGAAAGGCATACCGTATAGGGTCAGGGAAACCGGGAGAGGTTTCGCCAACAGAAGGCCCGAGGAAGCTGGACAAAGGTGGGTCACTGGTGGGGACGGCCAGAGAAAGGTAGAGAAGGGAGCTCTGAACCACACTCTGGAATTACCTGGGAGTTGACAGAGTCCCTTGCCTGGTGGACGCAGCGCGGCTCGGGCAGTCATCGCCTGCAGCATTGACATGAACAACAACTGTGAGTAAAGCATTGAAAACTGCAACCGCACATCTCTGTGGTTCCACGCCGCACCAGCACCATTAGCACTGGGACGCTCACACCATCACTCCCATCATCTCTCACATTAGCTGCCCTGAGGCAATACTTCTCCCGTGGGGAGTTATCCCATACTCAGTTGCGAAAACAACATCAGCCTCAGCGGTCTGCAGCACGGCGGCGGTCCCCACTGACCGCAATCCACGGGTGGCGTAGTCGGACATTTGCTATACATTAAGACTGCCACTGGTTTGACCACCCTGGGCACGGACCGGGTCACCGCCACACGGAGACTACAACCCCCAGCATTCTACAACAGGCCCGGTTCCGGGTTCCCCTGCACAACACAGGCCCAGGGGGCGCGTCAACTTTGGCGTAGTCGGCAGGATCGAGACCAACCCGCCACAAACGGGTATCGCGTGCCTGAAGAAAATTGTACATGTACCTGGAAAAGAAGTCTCCCGCCATTTCCCGAAGTTTCCCGCCATCCGGAGCAGATTCCCGCCATCAGACGCTATCTTGGACCGTTTCCCGCCATCGGACGCCATCTTGGGTCGTTTCCCACCGTCTTCCCGCCATCCGCAGTCGTTTTCCCGTCATCGGGCGCCATCTTCGGGACGCCGCGCGGGAAGAAGAGGGGCGTGGACGCCGAAAGCGCGCGAGATCTGAAGCTCCGCCCCACGCACCAACGCTGCGTAAGGTCCAGAAAGGGAGAGAGAGCGACGCTGACGTCACAGGAGCGCGACGCAAGGTCCTCAACCCCGACGATCGACTGCGGAGCCGCGGCCTACGGAGGAAGATCAACGCAAGGTAGGCCACGGTCCACCAGGGGGGAGGAGGACACCAGGAACGGAGAGCAAGATGGTGGACCGGCAGCAGACCAAGCTGCCCAGCATCGGCAGTGCCCAAGCCGTCGCGGGCCCCGACCAGCGCCAGGAGAAGACGCGTGATGCAGGAGTGGTCGTGGGAGCAGGTAAGAGGAGTCTCCCTGTCCCGGACGCTGCCAGCGTCAGCCTGCTCCCGAGCCCCCTGGTGGAGCCGCCGATCCCGGGCGCTGCAAACACCGACCTGCTCCAGACCCCGCAACAAGCCCTGCTGCCGAGCCCTCCAGCCCTGGTCGCTGCCACCACCAGCCAGCGCAAAGGCCCAAAGTCGCACCCTCTGATCCCGGGCGTCGTCAACAGCGGCTCTCTCCAGGCCCCGCCGCAAGGCCTGCTACACAAGGGCACCAAGGGACTGTATGCCCTCCATGTCCACCGTCTAACAGAGGAGGAGCTGAGGTACCGCCCAGACATGGACTACCCTGAGGATCCGGACAGATCTGAAGACTATGAGGAAGGAGCATCAGGAGGATACCGTTACCAGTAAACGGTAAAATGGAACTGTATATAGTTACCCGTAAGGGTATAGAAACTGTTGCTGAGTGGAGTGTGGTCCCCGTTGGAAC
The DNA here is from genome assembly GCF_046119375.1 of Phyllobates terribilis. Lineage (NCBI taxonomy): Eukaryota > Metazoa > Chordata > Amphibia > Anura > Dendrobatidae > Phyllobates > Phyllobates terribilis. The sequence goes on along the minus strand of NW_027363798.1, from coordinate 115,456 downwards.
TAATGTGGAACTGTTAAAGGACTGTTATCTGTGTGCCCCTAATCCCTAACCAGGCTGAGGACTGTGAGCAGCCATTCCCCTATCCCCACTGGTCGAGGACTGAGAGCGGCCACCCTTGTATATAGTTGCGCTTCCTAAAGCGCCCCCTACTGGTTTTATACAAAAACCGCAACGTCTACCTCAAGGCAGATTAAATGGACTGTTGCACCTTTTCCTGGTCGCAAGTTGCACAGCGGCCAGAGCTCAAGAATGTTCTACTTGAAAAAGTTTTATATTGAAAAGTTTTATATGCTGCTAGAATAATAATGCAAATGTTTCATGTGATGTTTTATATGCTAAAAGAGTTCCGGTAGTTTTGACCATAGCTAGTGACAGAAGAATGTTAAAGAAAAGAAAAAGAGTACCAGCAACGTTAAAAGAGAAAAGTGCCTCCCATAAAGGGATGGGTTTATAGTTATTGTCTTATATACGAATGCATTCTAAAAATTTGTATGTTTAAATTGTTTTGCTCTTTTCCAGCCCGAGGACGTGCTGTGATTTCCCAGGGGGGAATGTAGCACCCCGAGGGCTTGGCTGCTACAGGGGTATTGCACCTCAAACCAGAGGTGTGGTATTCCACTCCCGGGTAAGGATGGATTGTGGACCAGGACTCAGTAGCTGCATGCACCACACACACCCCATTTCCGAGGGACAGCTCAACGGTGCTCCCACAAGATAGAAGTGCAGGCACGACAGCATCTGTCCCTGGCTGGAGTGGGGAGGGGGTGGAATAACCAGTGGTGTAGGAGCAGATAGGGGTGGGTCTCTGGGCATAGGTAGGAGCCCATTGGTTGCTAGTCACCTGGGCTCGGGTGTCAGAAGGAGGTATATAAGGTGGGCACCATCTTAGAACAGAGTCGAGTTCAGTCCGGTTTAGTTCAGAGAGGAGGAGAAGAAGACAGGAGTTCAGCCAGAGAGGGCTGACAGGGAGCTGTGGCTCAGTCTGGGCCCAGCTCCAGAGGCAGGCCTGGAGTGGAGGCCACAAACAGCAGAAAGAGAGAGGAGAAGGAAAGGAAAGTAAGAAAGGAACTGGAACAGAGGAGAAAGGAAGCAAGGAACACAGAGAAAGGCCCAGAGACACGAGGACCGAAGGAACCCCATATGCCCAGAGGAGATACAGGGTGAAGGGTTGGCAGAACAGGGTACAGGAACCCAAATTGGTGGAGGCAACAGAGTCCTCAGCCAAAGACCGGAGGTTGTTACCACATCTTGGTGCGACCCCTCACTACATCCACCAGAAAGGCATACCGTATAGGGTCAGGGAAACCGGGAGAGGTTTCGCCAACAGAAGGCCCGAGGAAGCTGGACAAAGGTGGGTCACTGGTGGGGACGCCCAGAAAAAGGTAGAGAAGGGAGCTCTGAACCACACTCTGGAATTACCTGGGAGTTGACCGAGCCCCTTGCCTGGTGGACGCAGCGCGGCTCGGGCAGTCATCGCCTGCCGCATTGACATGAACAACAACTGTGAGTAAAGCATTGAAAACTACAACCGCACGTCTCTGTGGTTCCTCGCCGCACCAGCACCATTAGCACTGGGACGCTCACACCATCACTCCCATCATCTCTCACATTAGCTGCCCTGAGGCAATACTTCTCCCGTGGGGAGTTATCCCATACTCAGCTGCGCAAACAACATCAGCCTCAGCGGTCTGCAGCGCGGCGGCGGTCCCCACTGACCGCAATCCACGGGTGGCGTAGTCGGACATTTGCTATACATTAAGACTGCCACTGGTTTGACCACCCTGGGCACGGACCGGGTCACCGCCACACGGAGACTACAACCCCCAGCATTCTACAACAGGCCCGGTTCCGGGTTCCACTGCACAACACAGGCCCAGGGGGCGCGTCAACTTTGGCGTAGTCGGCAGGATCGAGACCAACCCGCCACAAACGGGTATCGCGTCCCTGCACAACACAGGCCCAGGGGGCGCGTCATTAACATCACTGGGACCTGATCCAATCAGGTCCCGATGATGTTCCCTGTCAGAGCTATCGCTCTGCACCGCTCCCGCAGCGCTTGCAGGACCCTCAGGGTCCTGAGCGCTGCGGGACCACCCACCGTTTTTAAACGTCGGCGCTGCACAGAGCCCAGGCAGCACCGACGTTTATCTACAGTGGGCCGTCGCGAAGCGGTTAAGTCAAATTTATGCAGTAATACAGAAATTTTTGAGGGGTTCACAAACTTTCAAGTAAATACTAGGTTTACAAAAGAAACATAAGATTTCATCAAAGGGATTATTCTCCCCCAAACCTATATGAGATTGTACATTTCCTATGTATAATCACAACACCGGATGCCCTCATTTCTGCAAGCTCCTTAATATTGATGTCCCATTCTCCTATTTTCCAAAATGGACACAGTAGAGGTGTGGAGAGAGATTTGGAAAGTGTTAAAGGAGTATTCCCATCTCCAAGATTCTATCCCAATATGTAATAGGTGTAATAATAATATTAATAGCAAATACCTCCAATTGGAAATGTAGTATAGTTCTTCTGATTAGCTATGTTGCTTAACCCATGTGCAGGGCATAGCAGTAGCTTAGGTATCCATGGTTACGACCACTAGCAAGTAACTAACTGTTACTATGAGTGGTCGTAACCATGGATACCATGGATACCTAAGCTACTGCAATTTCCTGCACATGGGGGTAAGAAATATAGCTAATCAGAAAAACTATACTACATTGCTAATTGGAGATATTTGCAAACATTATTATTATACCTATTACATATTGGGATAGGATCTTGGAGATGGGAATACCCCTTTAACCACACTTTGACTGACTTTCCTCTGATGTGGAATAGACACATCACTTTTAGGTCTGGGGTGGAGGATAGTGTAAATGGACATAATGGGTTCCCCGGCTCTATGCCTAGTTTACAGTAATTTAGTTTCATTTGTTGACTGACCCATCTGGTTTGCGCATTTCAGGTTCTTTTCCGGACTGTAGCAATGATGGTCCCCAACTATGCTCTGATTGCGGAGATCTGCCTTTATTCTTACGGTTTTCTGCACGCTAAACCTCTAAACATTTACAAACTCCCCGTCAGCCAGCAAAAACGAGTTCACTGACAGTATCTCACTTAACTCATTCTGCAGCCGGCAATTAACAGTGCAACACAGAGGCCACATGTATTCCCTATGGAAAAACAATTCTGCAGCATATTTTAGTGCAACTCAGCAGCGTTCCATTCCTCTTTTATCATTCCTGGAAATGTAGGAATTAATTGAAATCTGTCAATAACGAGTCCCCTACACAGTCTGACAATGTCACCACTGTTTGGGCACAGTCAGATTGTATAGGGTTGTCCCCTATATAGATTATATATACATTATATATCATTTACACATACATTTCCAGGAGGTATAACAGAGGGACGATACAATGTAGAGTTTTAGGAAAAGAGGTTTCATCCTTATTTTTTGGAGAATACTATTCTTTACTAATACAGACATACTACAAGAACTGACGGCTCCTTTGTAATGGGGTTCCTCACTTTTAATATTGTTTCATGTCATATTGTATATGAATTATTTTATCATTTAATCCTTTTTCATTCTATTTAGCTCTTGCGGTCAATTAAGGATGTAAACAAACGCAAATTTTTGTCTCCTGATATTCCTCTGTTCAATGGGATTACCAGCGACCTGTTCCCTGGCATTCAACTTCCGAAAGCCGACTATAAGGTATTAAAATATAATAGTGTCTTAAAGGGGTTTTCCAAGACTTAAAGAGGACTTGTCCCTCGCCATAAATATGGAAATGCCGCTGTTCTCCTGACTCCGGCATTGTTTTTCTTTTCTTCCTGCTCCTCTCCGTTCCTGACATCTGTCACTCTCCTCTAGCCCTTTAAGCCAACTGGGCAAGGCCTTCCTGAAGACTCCCACAGAGAGGACTTGATGACCACGCCCACTTGGCTATTAAAAATTATGAACTAGATTTCTATAAAGAGGCTATATCTCAGGAATGGAGAGGCGCAGGAGCAAAAGAAAAACAACACCGGATTTAGGAGAACAGCGGCATTTACACCAGGTAATAAAATTGCATATTAATGGCAAGTGATAGGTCCTATATAGCTGGCCAGCTATCATTTGGATGACAGTTATCTTTCCCGACTCCCCCATATTCAGCAATGCTCGCTCCTGTTTTCTCTATGACAGAGTCGCTGCCAGGATCTTATGGCAGCTGCTAATTTCAGGGTCAGAAAGTAAGGATCGGGTGATTAAATTCCATCCGCCCGATTTTTATGTCCCCCAACATAATCTGTCATGAGGCCCCCATACACAGTAGATGGTAGACCAATCCCATTGAAATCACCCGATCCTGATCCACTGCTTTGGAATTGGGTTACATGACCTTGTCACTCATCGTCCGGTCCCATTAGTGCAACCTGGGCAGCTGCACAGGGGCACCAGAGATAAGGGGGCTCACTTATACCTCCAATGCAGGATGATCTGATGTAGAAAACAAATGGTTAAAACATCTGTGAGTGATTTATCGCTAGTTTAGTTGTAGGTTATGGAGACATTTTTTTTTAGATGAATGAATCGATTCGCAGGAGACTGATCCAATGGCCAGGTGTCATGGGTGCGTCAGATGTGACAGACAGTCACATGACCCCTTGTGAAGGCTTGGAGCAAGTGCAGCTCTTACTTCCTCTCTGGTGCTAAGAGGATGTGTGTGCCATCTCTCTGAAGTCGACTCAAGCTAAGCTACTTCCCCTGTGTCTGTCTCCCCTTGCTGTCTTTAGTTGTCAGTGGGGATCGAATAGTGCTCACCCCCCTTCCCTATCCAGGGTCAAGCGCTAAGGAAATACAGGGATAGGTTCCTGTGCGGCAATTGGTGAGGAATCAATATAGAGTGGGTAGGGGAGACAGGGTGATTGCAGATCAGCCTAGGAGGTTTCCATTTCCCCCTTTCCCTAGTATCTGGGCTCCCTTCCCCTCATCCCTTTGTGTCGCACTTTGTCTTTCCTACACTGTGCGTGACATCAGGTCAGTGGTGGGCACTGAATGAGACCCCTGAGAGCCACCTTATTTCTTTCTGCCCCCTGGCTCTTCTTCAGATTAGCCTGCCTGGCATGACGTTATGGTTGCAGCATGATGTACACCAGGCCATATATTCAGAAGAGGAGCCGGGGATGCCGGCAGCTAGGAGGCGGCTCTCAGGGGTCCCGTCCAGCGGCCACAGAATACTGATCTGGGTCCTGAAAATGTATTCTCCCACCTCTAATTGGATCCACTGTAAACAGACTGATAAAATATTTTACCTTCCTTTTGCTCAGGATTTACTGGAATGCGCACAGGAGAGCTGTGCTGGACACAACATCCAACCCGAGAAGGTCTTCCTGGAGGAAATGATCCAGACGTATGAGATGATGATTGTCAGACACGGGTAAGCTGGAACTACAGAAGTCCATGGGACGGGGGATTTATTATTCGCTGTTTCCATTTTATACAATGGACCATGCTGCATTTTGTTTATCCCGTACAGTTGTATGTTGGTTGGAGAGCCGTTCTCTGGAAAAACGAAGGTCCTCCACATCCTCGCTGATACGCTGTCTCTTATGAATGAGCGAGGGTGCGAAGAAGAAAAAGTGATTTACCGGACAGTGAACCCTAAAGCCATCACCATGGGGCAGCTGTTCGGGCAGTTTGATCCAGTGTCACATGAGGTTCGTCTATGATTGAAATTATTGTTTACTAGATGGTGGCCCGATTCTAATGCATCATTGGATCAGGTCCCAGTGATGTTAACCCTTTGCTGTCTTCTATATGCCGCGATCTATAGTGATCGCGGCATATAGAAGACAGCAGGAGGAGAGGGGGTCGTCTACTTACCTCTCCGACGACCCCTGATACCTTCCAGGACCTGGCGTTGCTATGGCAGCTGGAGGTCACATGACCGCCTCCAGATCTGCCATATACGGTGTCCTGCCAGGCTCAGCCTGCAGCTGAAGCCTGGCAGGAGACACTGACTGTGAAACAGTCAGCAAAGATCTCATGTAATGTAATATATGTCTATTACATTACATGAGATCAGTGATCAGAAAAATAAAAATTAATGTACCATACAGAGACTAAGTAAAAATGTAAAAAAAGTAAAAAAAAATGTTTTCAAACTACTAAAAAAAAATCACAAAATAAATAAATAAATAAAATATTAAACCGATAAATCCGTATATTTATGCAAAAACAAAAAAAGTACACATATTTGGTATCGCCGCATCCGAAACAACCCGAGCTATAAAACTGTCACACTAATTAACTCCTTCTGTGCACACCATAATAAAAATAAATAAAAAACGGAGCAAAAAACTATGCTTTTTCCTCATATCGCCAAACAAAAAGTGGAAAAAAATGCGATCAAAAAGCAAAATGGAAATAAAAATGGTAACGCTGAAAACGTCATCTTGTTCCGCAAAAAAAAAACCGCCATAGAGCTCCATCAGCCGAAAAATAAAAAAGTTATAGCTCTCAGAATAAAGCAATGAAAAAAAAAAATTTTTTCTATAAAATTGTTTTATTGTGTAAAAGCGCCAAAACATAAAAAAATATACAGTAAGTGTAGTATCGCTGTAAACATACTGACCTGAAGAATAATGCTGCCTTATCACTTTTACCACACGCAGAACGGCATAAAAAAACCCTCAAAAAACAATTCCTGAATTGTTGGTTTTTGTTAATTTTACCTCTCAAAAAACGGAATAGAAAGCGATCAAAAAATGTCACGTACCCAAAAATGGTAGCAATGAAAATGTGAACTCGTCCCGTAAAAAACAAGCCATCACATGAGTCTGTCGGCAAAAATATGGAAAAATTATAGCTCTCAAAATATGGCGATGCAAAAACTAGATTTTGCAAAAAAAAGCGTCTCTTAGTGTGTGACAGCTGTCAATCATAAAAACCCGATATGAATCTGGTATCTCTGTAATCGCACCGACTCAAAGAATAAAGTAATCTCATCACTTATACCGCAGGAGGAACGGCGTAAAAAATAAATAAAACCAATTCTTCACCTGCTACTGATTTGTTTATTATGTCTCCCAACGTGCTCACCACACATCTAGATAAGTTCCTTAAGGGGTCTAGTTTCCAAAATGGTGTCACTTGTGGGGGGTTTCCACTGTTTAGGCACATTAGGGGCTCCCCAAATGCAACATGGTGTCCGCTAATTATTCAAGCAAATTTTACATTCAAAAAGTCAAATGGCGCTCCTTCCCTTCCAAACCCTGCCGTGCGCCCAAACAGTGGTTTTCCTCCACATATGGGGTATCGGCGTGTTCAGGAGAAACTGCACAACAAATTTCATGGTGCAATTTATTCTATTACCCTTATAATAATGCAAAATTAGGGGATGAAAAACATTTTTGTAGGAAAAATGTGAAAATTTTATTTTTACAGCTCAATATTATAAACTTCTGTGAAGCACCTTGGTGCTCACCACACATCTAGATAAGTTCCCTAAGGGGTCTAGTTTCCAAAATGGTGTCACTTGTGGGGAGTTTCCACTGTTTAGGCACATCAGGAGCTCTCCAAACGCAACATGGTGTCTGCTAATTATTCAAATACATTTTGCATTCAAAAAGTCTAATGGCACTCCTTCCCTTCCGAACCCTGCAGTGCGCCCAAACAGTGGTTTTCCCTCACATATGGGGTATCAGCACGCTCAAGAGAAATTACACAAAAAATTTTGGGGTTCATTTTTTCCTGTTACCCCTGCGAAAATAAAAAAAATTGGGTCTAAAGTAACATTTTTGTGAAAAAAGTTAAATGTTAATTTTTTTCTTCCACATTCCAAAAACTCCTGTGAAGCACCTGAAGGGTTAATAAAGTTCTTAAATGTGGTTTTGAGCACCTTGAGGGGTGCAGTTTTTAGAATGGTGTCACTTTTGGGTATTTTCTGTCATAAAGACCCCTCAAAGTGACTTCAAATATGATGTGGTCCCTAAAAAAATGGTTTTGTAAATTTTGGAAAAATGAGAAATCGCTGGTCAACTTTTAACCCTTATAGCTCCCTAACAAAAAAAAATTTTGGTTCCAAAATTGTGCTGATGTAAAGTAGACATGTGGGAAATGTTATTTATTAACTATTTTGTGTGGCATATCTCTCTGATTTAAGGGCATGAAAATTCAAAGTTTGAAAATTGCAAAATTTTCAAAATTTTCGCCAAATTTCTGATTTTTACACAAATAAACGCAAGTGATATCGAAGAAATTTTACCACTGTCATGAAGTACAATATGTCACGAAAAAACAGTCTCAGAATCAGCGGGATCCGTTGAAGCGTTCCAGAGTAATTACTTCATAAATTGACAGTGGTCAGAATTGAAAAAATTGGCCCGGTCACGAAGGCAATTAGAGTTAATTAGAGACACACCTGTGGATGTATTTTAATGCATACCTGAAACACACTGCTTCTTTGTGTAGCATCATGGGAAAGTGTAAATAAATCAGCCAAGATATCAGGAAGAGAATCGTGGGCTTGCACAATTCTGGCTCATCCTTGGGTACAATTTCAAGATATCTGAAGGTGCCTCGTTCATCTGTACAAACAATTATATGCAAGTACAAACAAGATTGGAATGTCCAGCCATCATACCACTCAGGAAGGAGATGGGTTCTGTGTCCCAGAGATGAACGTGCTTTGGTCCGACATGTGCATATCAACCCCAGGACAAAAGCAAAAGACCTTGTGAAGAGGATGGCAGAAGCTAGTAAGATTGTCAGAGTGACAATTCACAGTGAAACGAGTACTGTATCAACATGGGCTGAAAGACCACTCAGCCAGGAAGAAGCCATTACTCCAAAAGAAACATAAAAAATCCAGATTAATGTTTGCAAATGCACACAGGAACAAAGACCTTTTTGGAGACATGTCCTGTGGTCTGATGAAACTAGAATTGAACTTTTTGTGCATAATGACCATCGTTAAGTTTGGAGGAAAAAGGGAGAAGCTTAGAAGCCGTAGGTGGCTTCATGAGAAAAGAAGATTATGTGGCAATACTGAAGCAACATCTCAAGACATCAGCCAGGAAGTTAAAGCTTGAGCAGAAATAGGTCCTCCAAATGGACAATGACCCGAAGCATACTGCCAAAATGGTAACAAAGTGGCTTAACCCCTTCATGACCAAACCAATTTTTTTAAATCTGACCAGTGTCACTTTATGTAGTAATAACTCTGGAATAACATATCCCATAGCTTTTGAGACTGTTTTTTGTGACACATGATACTTTATAATAATGGTAAATTTAGGCTGATATGGTTTGCGTTTATTTATAAAAATATCAGAAACTTGGCAAAAATGTCTTAAAAATTGCACTTTTCAAACTTTGATTGATTATGCCTTTAATCCCAATAGTCATACCACACAAAAACAGTAATAAATAACATTTCCCTCATGTCTGCTTTACATCAGCACCATTTGTAAAATGTTGTTTTATTTTATTAGCATTTTAGAAGATTTAAAAATGTAGCAGTTATTTTTCATTTTTTTCAAGGAAATTTACAAAACTTATTTTTATAGGGACCTGTTCAGTTTTGAAGTGACTTTGAGGCTGCGTGCCCACTGTGCGTTTTTCAAGCGTTTTTGCTGCGGAATTTTCGAAGCGAAAACGCTTAAACACTTGGTAATGCGTGCCCCATGGTCCTCAATGGTAACCCGCATGTGCTGTGTGTTGGTATATGCAACAGTTGTGGACTTCTTTGTTTGTGTGAAGGAGGACTTTATGCTGATCTGACAGTAGATGGCGATGTTGTGTAAAGTTTCCTTGTTTACTGTATTGTAAAAGAAAAAAAGTCTCTCTTGTATTTTCTATTTTGTTCTTACTTCCTGATGCAGTACTGTGTGACTGCGTTTTTTCCTTTACCTCATGTTCTGAGAAGTAAAAGCTTGTTATCCCCTGTAATCTGCTCTGTGAAGTTTTATACTGCAACTGTCGGTATCCAGAAGCTATGCAACACTGTGCACATGCTGCGGAAATTTACGCTGCGGATTATCATTGCGGAAAAATCTGAAGCATATCCATTAATTTTGCGGAAACGCGGCGTAATTGCCGCCATTGACTTCCATTGAATTGCATAATATCTTAATGACTACATGTACACATGTGGATATTAAGTAATTCAATGTGGGGATGGTACCCGGGTCTGGAGAAGAGGAGACTCTCCTCCAGACCCGGGTACCATAGTACCTGTAGTTAAAAAAGAATAAAATAAAAAATAACATTATACTTACCTTCTCATGGCCCCCGGTCTCCTGTATGGTGCGTCCGGTGTCTTCGGCGGCTCGTGGTGATGTAAAAGGACCTTCCATGACGTCATTTAGTCATGTGACAGGTCCCGTTACCGCTGATGTCGGCGGTCGCTTGACCTGTCACATGACTAAATGACGTCATGGAAAGTCCTTTTACACCATCGCGAGCCGCCCAAGACACCGGACGCACCGGAGAAGGAGACCGGGGGCCATCGGAAGGCGAGTAGAATGTTTTTTTTTTTTACCATTTTTATTCTTTTTTTAACTATTAACTTGGTCACACTATATAAATCCATACCGGTTGCATGGATTTATATAGTGTGACCAAGTTGTCAAGCACTTTTCCAAGTGATGCTAAAATCGCTTGGAAAAGCGCTTGATAACCCGCATGCAAAAATGCATGCAAAAACGCTTGACAAACGATTCAACCTGGCGGGAAAAAACGCATGTAAAATCCGCATGCATTTTTCCTGCCAGGGAGATACAGAAAAAATCTGGAGCATTTTTGCTTCGTGGGCACTTAGCCTGCGAGTCTTATATGTTGGAAACCACCCAAAAGTGTTACCATTTTAACCCCTTTAAAGCCCATGACGTACTAATACGCGTCTATGCCCTGGGCTTTAAGAGCCTGATCCGTATTAGTACGTCATCGCGATCGCGCGCGCACACAGGCTGTGCGGGCGCGATCGCCGCCGGTTGTCAGCTGTTTGTCACAGCTGACACCCGGTACTATGTGCAGGGAGCGGTCCCGCACCGCTCCCAGCACATTAACCCCCGCAATGCTGCGATCGAAGTCGATCGCAGCATTGCGGAGGCAAGGGGAGGTGATCAGTATACTCACCTCCTCTTCCGGCCTCCAGCGCTGTCTGCCGCGGCTTCCCGGTTGTTGCCATGACGACCCAATGTCGTCATGACAACATACGGGTCACCAGACAGCAGTAAGATTGTTTGGACATGTGCAGTGCATCTCCAAACTATCTTCTCCCTGTCCAGCGCTGACAGCCTGCATGGCACAGGGATGGTGCTCCATCCCTATGCTGCGCAGGCGATCAGAATAAAAAAAGTGAAAGTCCCACAGTGGGACAAAGTAAAAAAGTGTAAAAACTCCCAGAAAGTGAAAAAAATATATAAAAAAAATAAAAAAAAATAATCCACTAAAAATAAAAATATAATGTACCCATCAATAAATATTATGAAAAAAAACCAAAAAAAACAATCAAAGTACACATATTTGGTATCGCCGCGTCCGTAACGACCTGGCCTATAAAACTGTTTCACTAGTTAACTCCTTCAGTGAACACGGTAAAAATAAAAAACAAAGCAAAAAACAATGCTTTATCATCATACCGCCAAACAAAAAATGGAATAACACGCGATCAAAAAGACGAATATAAATAAAAATGGTACCGCTGAAAACGTCATCTCGTCCCGCAAAAAAAAGGCCGCCATACAGCTCCATCAGCCGAAAAATCAAAAAGTTACAGCTCTCAGAATAAAGCAATGCAAAAAAATATTTTTTTCTATAAAATAGCTTTTGTTGTGTAAAAGCGCCAAAACATAAAAAACGATATAAATGTGGTACCGCTGTAAACGTACTGACCCGAAGAATAAAGCTGCCTTATCAATTCTACCACACCCGGAGCAGAATAAAAAAAAACAAAAAAAACAATTCCTGAATTGTTGGTTTTTGTTTATTCTGTCTCCCAAAAGCTGGAATAGAAAGCGATCAAAAAATGTCACATGCCTGAAAATGGCACCAATAAAAACGTCAACTCATCCCGCAAAAAACAAGCCGTCACATGACTGTCTGCCAAAATATGGCAATGCAAAAACTAGATTTTACAAAATATGTGTCTTTTAGTGTGTGACAGCTGTCAATCATAAAAACCCAATATGATTCTGGTATCGCTGTAATTACACCGACCTGAAGAATAAAGTAATCTCATCACTTATACCGCACGAGGAACGGCGTAAAAAATAAACGCTAGGGCTGGGGTTGGGGTTGTGCTAATGTTAGGGTTGGGGTTTTTTTTTTTTTCAAAAGTAAAGAAAAAGAAAAAAAAAAAAAGATGACGATATGGCAACTAGTGTTGAGCGCAAGTGCTCGCTACTTGAGTTTGCATCGGGTGCTCGGGTATGCATTGAGTATCACGGGTGCACGAGCGATCCCCGCATGTTTTTTTGGGGGGTCTAATAACCGTGAAACATGCGGGCGGGGACTCGAGCATTTCACTTGAGCACCCGTGATACATGGTGCATACCTGAGTACCCGATGCAAACTCAAGTAGCGAGCACTTGCGCTCAAGAGTAATGACAACTTATTCAATATGATGACCTAATGTTATCAAATTCTGTGTCGTACCTCTGGGTTCAAAATGTTCACTATACACCTTAATAAAATCCTTGAGGGGTATAGTTTCCAAAATGGTGTCACTTGTGGGGGGTTTCCACTGTTTAGGCATATCAGGGGCTCCCCAAACGCAACATGGCGTCCGCTAATTATTCAAGCAAATTTTACAATCAAAAAGTCAAATGGCGCTCCTTCCCTTCCGAGCCCTGCCGTGCGCCCAAACAGTGGTTTTTCCCCCCATATGGGGTATCTGCGTGCCCAGGGCAAATTGCACAACAAATTTTGGGGTCCATTTTTTCCTGTTACCCCTGCGAAAATAAAAAAAATTGGGTCTAAAGTAACATTTTTGTGAAAAAAGTTAAATGTTCATTTTTTTCTTACACATTCCAAAAATTCCTGTGAAGCATCTGAAGGGTTAATAAAGTTCTTGAATGTGGTTTTGAGCACCTTGAGGGGTGCAGTTTTTAGAATGGTGTCACTTTTGGGTATTTTCTGTCATAAAGACCCCTCAAAGTGACTTCAAATGTGATGGGGTCCCTAAAAAAATGGTTTTGTAAATTTTGTTGGAAAAATGAGAAATCGCTGGTTAACTTTTAACCCTTATAGCTCCCTAACAAAAAAAAATTTTGGTTCCAAAATTGTGCTGATGTAAAGTAGACATGTGGGAAATGTTATTTATTAACTCTTTTGTGTGACATATCTCTCTGATTTAAGGACATAAAAATTCAAATTTTGAAAATTGCTAAATTTTCAAAATTTTCACCAAATTTCCATTTTTTTCACAAATAAACGCAAGTGATATCGAAGAAATTTTACCACAATCATGAAGTACAATATGTCACGAAAAAACATTCTCAGAATCAGGGGGATCCGTTGAAGCGTTCCAGAGTAATTACCTCATAAAGTGACAGTGGTCAGAATTGAAAAAATTGGCCTGGTCATTAACGTGCAAACCACCTTGGGTTGTAAAGGGGTTAAACACTGCACCCCTCAACGTATTTAACCCCTTAAGCCCCGGAGCATTTTCCGTTTTTGCATTTTCGTTTTTTGCTCCCCTTGTTCCTAGAGTCATAGTGTTTTTATTTTTTGGTCAATATGGCCATGTGAGGGCTTATTTTTTGCGGGACGAGTTGTACTTTTCAACGCCATTACTAGTTTTACCATATCGTGTACGGGAAAACGGGAAAAAATTCCAAGTGCGGTGAAATTGCAAAAAAAGTGCAATACCACAGTTGTTTTTTATTTATTTTTTTTACCACGTTCACTGAATGCTAAAACTGACCTGCCCTTCTTATTCTACAGGTCATTACGAGTTCGTAGACACCAAACATGTATAGGTTATTGTTTATTTAAGTGGTGAAAAAAAATTCCACAATTTGTTAAAAAAAAATAGCGCCATTTTCTAAGACCCGTAGCGTCTCCATTTTTCGTGATCTGGGGCTGGGTGAGGGCTTATTTTTTGTGCACCGAGCTGAAGTTTTTATTGCTAACATTTTGGGGTAGATACGATGTTTTGATCGCCCGTTATTGCATTTTATTGCAATGTTGCGGGGACCAAAAAACGTAATTCTGGCGTTTAGAATTTTTTTCTCGTTACGCCGTTTACTGATCGGATTAATTCTTTTTTTATATTGATAGATCGGGCGATTCTGAACGCGGCGATACCAAATATGAGTGTGTGGATTTTTTTTATTATTATTTTATTTTGAATGGGGCGAAAGGGGGGTGATTTAAACTTTTATATTTTTTTAATTTTTTTTTATTTTTAAAAACTTTTTTTTTTCACTTTTTGCTTGCTTCAATAGTCTCCATAGGAGACTAGAAGCAGCAACTATCCGATTGTGTCTGCGACATACAGGGGATCAGCAGATCCCCTGCATATAGCAGAATTGGTCCTGTGCTATGAGCGCCGACCACTGCTGCAGACCCTGGGTTGTCATGCCCACCCATCGGTGACCCGCGATCACGTGACGGGGTCGCCGGTGGGCGGGGCTTAGGACGCGCTTCCAGGAAGCACGCGTTAAATGACGCTGTCGGAGATTGACAGCGGCATTTAACATGTTAACAGCCGCGGGTGGATCGCGATTACACCCGGGGCTGTTGCGGGCACATGTCAGCTGTAATAATCAGCTGACATGTGTTCGGTTCAGTGAGGGCTCAGCGCAGCAGCCCTCACTGAACCGGGGGGGGAGGCCAAATGTGCGTACTAATACGGCACCCGTTGTTAAGGGGTTAAAATTGCTTTCATATAGTTCATTAACCCTTCTGGTTCTTTTCAGGAAGTAATGGAAAGTGGAATGACAAGAATGAAAAAGTTTATTTTTACAATCTAGATTTTGATAACTTCTGAACAGGCAATTATAGCCGGCATACTTTAAAGGTAGTTATTTGGCCATGAGCTGCCAAGGCAAACATCAGGACCACACAATCAAGATATCAAGGTGCCGATAAAGTTAAAAGGAAGCCCCCACACTGTGTTAACTATTTAGATTCTATAATCACTATTGACAACAGAATCAAAGGGGTTAAACGTCCATGGTCTGTGCCAACACTGATCATGGCTGATGCAGCAAGTTGTCAGCTATAATGTACAGGTGACAGCTACAGGATAGTCACCTGTCGGGGAACGCTAGCCTCTTATACTGCAGATCAGTAAAAAGACGTCTATTGGTCAATAAGGGGTTAAGGATAACAAAGTCAATGTTTTGGAGCGGCCATCACAAAGCCCTGATCTTAGTCCTATTGAAAATGTATGGGCAAAGCTGAAAAGGCCGGTGCGAGCAAGACGACCTACAAACCTGGATCAGTTACACCAGTTGTGTCAGGAGAAATGGGCCCAAATTCCGACCTAAGAGTATGTGCCCACGTAGCGTTTTACAAGCGTATATGCTGCGGACTTTCCTCAGGGTAAACGCTTGTGAAACGCTAGGTAATCTGCCCCCCATGGTCCCCAAGGGGAATCCGCAAGTTCTATGCCCATGCTGCGGATTTTTCCGCAGCGTTTTTGATGCGCGCAATAATCCACAGCATGTCAATTAATTTTGCGTTTCCACAAGCGGAATTGCCTTTGTAATGCAATAAAAAACGCAAGGTAATTCCGCATGTGGAAAACGCGTGATAAACGCAGGATAAACGCGCGTGGAATTCCGCATGTGGAAAACGCGCGATAAACGCAGGATAAATGCGCGTGGAATTCCACATGCGTTTTTCCGGGAGAGGACATGCGGAAAGCAACGTGGGCACATAGCCTTATATTGTGAGAAGCTTGTGGGAGGAAATCCCAAATGTTTCACCCAAGTCATTCACTTTAAGGACAATGGTACCAAATACTAATGAAATGGATGGAAAGTTTTGACTTTGTTTTAAGGCATTTTTATTACTTACTGCATTCTCGCTCTCTCATTATTCTGGCATTTGGCAAATATTACAAATGATGGTAATCCTAATTGACCTAAAACAGGAAAGGTTTATTCTGATTTCATGTCAGATATGGAGAGAAACATGCAGATACTGTATGTCTTTTTATATAGTGTATGGAAACTTCTGGTTTCAACTGTATATGAGATATTGAAATTTAATTGGTCATATTGTAATTTATTTTGAATGAAGTAAGTGAATTCCCACATTAATTTGACATTATATAATAATGTCTTTATATTTAAATAAATCTCAAGTGATTTCAACAATACAACAGGATGTTATTTTCTTATAATAAAAAAATTAAAATAAAAAATTCTATTGTGGTGTTAATTTTGTAATATTGATTTCTTTATCTGTTTCATTTATGTCTCAGTGTTTGAAAAAGGCCTTTTGCATAAGGCTGAAACGTTACATTGAATTTTGGGATTTCTTTATGAAATAAAGAATTGCATTATCATTATGAATATTTGAGTGCCGAGTATCTATATATACACTGGCATGCCAGGCATGTCAATCTCCACAAGGAGAAAAATGACCCTTTAGATCCCAGTGAGAAGCCTCTCATACAGTCAAATCGGATCTCATGCTTTGTACTGACGAGGAGCAATACCCTGAAACACCGTGGCGGCAAATTGAGATTCTGGTTTGGCTTTTATCCCAAGTCATGTGACAAGGCTCGTTAAAGGGTCGATATTGACTTTTAGGATTGCTACTTCCAATAGACTTGTCACTTATCTCACTTTTAGCAAATCAGAATATACCGTAGATCATATATAATAGAAATAATCATTATCCACTGTCTGTTTTTCCAAAAGTGATAATAGGAAGTGCAGCCATATCGGTTGTGAGCTTTGAATTCATTTCTCAGAAACAGACAGTGAACAGTCATTTTGTCAGGATGTTATATCAATGACTAAGTCATTAGTTTCCAAGAAGCTGCTTTAAAATTGACAAACTACTTCTTCCTATTTTTGCAGCGGTGCAATATTGCCATCTTATTAGAGAAGAGCAGTTAAAGAGAATGTGTTATCAAACAATAACCAATTGTTTAAATTACCTTTTTACATGAAATTTATTATTTTTTTTTTACTTTTTTTTTACTATAGTAACCATCTAAACTAAAAAAACACACCCACAGATCCTGCAATTATCACCCTGGCCAAAATTAGTTTCATATTTCCTGTTGTATGCAGAAGATTTTTCAGCAGTTTTATTATCATGACTGAAAATGACAATGAAAGATGACACCTCTATATAAAGCAGATAAAGTAGCCACCATTCACAATAAATGATAGTCACAGCTCACCTCCTCACCCTTCCTTCACAATGAGTCTATTCTTAGGACTAGTGGCCAGTGTGAAAATTGTAAGACTTCAGGATTGTTTTTTTTGATTGTGATGTTAAAAAGTGAAAATCTAAAAAAAATGACATTTAAAGTAAATTTAATGTAATCCCTTCTCACCATGGACAGTTTTAGTTTTTGTGCTTTTTCTTTGTTCCTCTCCTTCTTTCTCCCCTTTCATGTGACATAGCTGTATGAGGGCTGGTTTTTTACCCTACAATATACTGGAAAACTGGAACAAAAATTCCAAGCGAAGTTAAATGGGATTAAGCATTTAAGAATGTATTTATTTTTTACTTTGCAGATAGTATACTGGCATATGCTTTGTACTTAAAGGGAATGTCTGCATTAGTTAATGTCTTTTTGTTAGAAGGGCCCCAATATGCTGACTAAAGGATGATCTGTTGCTGGCAATCTCAGCAATAAGCCATTTGTTGAAAAATCTGGCAACAAGCATTTAATTCTCCTGCACTGCCACCAAAGGAAACAGGAGGTACTGCACAGTATCCAGTGAAATCAATAAGCTGACTATGTAATGAATGAAGTACTGGGACCTTCAAAGTGGGAATGACTCCATGTAACTGCTCTCTAGTCTGCATAAAATGGGTTCAGGTTTACAACGGAGAATCCCCACTATTAACCTGTATAGTGCCCCAAGTATGTGCAAGTGGTTTCTAAACCAGACAACCTCATTAAGTCTCATAACACCTTTGTCAATAAACAGGTATTCTCAAATTACTAAGTTGCTTTAATTAGTTAAACAGCATGACAATACTAAAGTTTGCAACTGACTTGCTTTTTCTATCTGCTGTCATTCTCCTGCAATGAGAGCTTTTATCTTACATAGTGTAAAGCTCATTTCCATGGAGTTCAGCCACTAGTAGACCTTGGTAGAGAGTGTGCAGTAGTCACATTCCAGGAGAAAAGTTAACTCCTAACATACCGTTATCTCTGTCCAGCCCATTCATTTCTATACATCAGTTAGCTGCTCCCTGCCTTCTCCCTTTAGGCTTTTGACGAGATGCTCTTATCAGGGGCGGAACTACCGCCCGTGCAGCCGGTTCATTGAACGGGGGCCCCGAGGGAGAGGGGGCCCCTCCAGCCTCCAGCAGGGCCGCCATCAGGGCATGACTGCCCTGACTCCAGTATGGGGCCCGGCCGGTAGGGGCCCCCTCGGGGGCCCCCCTCTTGTGCGTCTCTCTCCTCATGGGGCCCCCGGCCCCATGCTATGCGCCGGGTCCGGGACATTTCAGCGCTGAGCTGCGCTGTTGCAGCAGCGCCTTCATGATTCCCCTGACTTCCGGTCATGTGACGGTGCCGTCACATGGCCGGAAGTCAGGAGAACCTGCTGTCAGCGATTTGGACGAGCGCCAGGATTCTGCAGGGATCGCATGGGGGTAAGTATAACAAGTTTTATTTTTTTTAAAATACAATTAACTAGGAGTGGAGAGATGGGAGAAGCACATGTGTGTGTGTATGTGTGTGTGGGGGGGGGGGAGATGGGAGATGGGAGATGCACATGTGTGTGTGTGGGGGGGGAGATGGGAGATGCACATGTGTGTGTGTGTGGGGGGGGAGATGGGAGATGCACATGTGTGTGGGGGGGGGAGATGGGAGATGCACATGTGTGTGTGTGGGGGGGGGAGATGGGAGATGCACATGTGTGTGTGTGGGGGGGAGATGGGAGATGCACATGTGTGTGGGGGGGGGAGATGGGAGATGCACGTGTGTGGGGGGGGAGATGGAAGATGCACATGTATGTGGGGGGGGGAGATGGAAGATGCACATGTATGTGGGGGGGGGAGATGGGAGATGCACATGTGTGTGGGGGGGGGAGATGGGAGATGCACATGTGTGTAGGGGGGGAGATGGGAGATGCACATGTGTGTAGGGGGGGGAGATGGGAGATGCACATGTGTGTAGGGGGGGGAGATGGGAGATGCACATGTGTGTAGGGGGGGGAGATGGGAGATGCACATGTGTGTGTGGGGGGGATGGGAGATGCACATGTGTGTGTGGGGGGGATGGGAGATGCACATGTGTGTGTGGGGGGGATGGGAGATGCACATGTGTGTGTGGGGGGGGTGGCAGATGCACATGTGGGGGGGGATGGGAGATGCACATGTGGGGGGGAGGATGGGAGATGCACATGTGTGTGGGGGGGGGGAGATGGGAGATGCACGTGTGTGGGGGGGGAGATGGGAGATGCACATGTGTGGGGGGGAAATGCACGTGTGTGGGGGGGGAGATGGGAGATGCACATGTGTGGGGGGGAGATGGGAGATGCACATGTGTGGGGGGGGGAGATGGGAGATGCACATGTGTGGGGGGGGGATGGGAGATGCACATGTGGGGGGAGATGAGAGAGGTGCACATGTGGTGGAGGGGGATGAGAGAGGGGCACATGTGGGGGAGGGGGATGAGAGAGGGGCACATGTGGGGGAGGGGGATGAGAGAGGGGCACATGTGGGGGGGAGGGGGTGAGAGAGGGGCACATGGAGGGGGATGAGAGCTGCACATGGGGGGGTTTGAGAGCTGCACATGGGGGAATTGGGAGTAGGGGGATAATGAGCTGCACATAACGAATGTGGGGTGGGGGAGAGTAAATGATAAATGATGATGGGGTGGTGAGAGCACGGACATGATATAATGAATTGGGGCAGGGGGTGCATGTAAATATTGAATGCGGGGAGCAGGAAGTATAGAGTAGGGGGCGTTGCGGATGCAGGAGTGTGACTGGTAACAAATTGGCGGAAAGAGTAGAGGTTCTAATTAAATTATATATTAAGTGCCTATTTACAGTTAATGGGGGCACAGTGGTGGATTACAATTTATATTTGGAATGGTAGGTTGCCTAATAACTAACCATATATTGATGGTGGATGCACGTCTGTATTCAGCTGCGTAATGTAGAAGTTGGGGAATGTGCTCTAGATAACTGTGTTATTTTATGCAGAGACGAGTCCTGGCTGGAAGACGTGATGGCGGTCTGTGCTGGATGAAGGAGAAAAGCGAAGATGAAGGACTTCACCTAGAGACGTCACCGGTGAGTTAGTCTATTACATGTACACTGTGTATAATGTCACTGGTGATCACTGTATTACCTGTACACTGACACTATATACAGAGCTCCTGTGTATAATGTCACTGGTGATCACTGTATTACCTGTACACTGACACTATATACAGAGCTCCTGTGTATAATTTCACTGGTGATCACTGTATTACCTGTACACTGACACTATATACAGAGCTCCTGTGTATAATGTCACTGGTGATCCCTGTATTACCTGTACACTGACACTATATACAGAGCTCCTGTGTATAATGTCACTGATGATCACTGTATTACCTGTACACTATATACAGAGCTCCTGTGTATAATGTCACTGTATTACCTGTACATTGACACTATATACAGAGCTCCTGTGTATAATTTCACTGGTGATCACTAGATTACCTGGACACTTACGTTATACATACCATGTATAGAGCTCCCGTGTATAATGACACTTATGGTAATATTAGTAATGTGGTGGTAATATTAGTAATGTAGTGGTAATATGTGGTCTGGTCATGGTGTGGCAGTTTTTCTCCCTTCTGTGTGGTATTATTCGGTCACTATGTTGTGGTAATATGTGGTCTGGTCATGGTGTGGCGGTATTCCCTGTATGTGGTATTATTGGTCATTTAAAAAAAAAATGTATATGACACATTCCCTTAAAGAAAACTAAATAAAAATATATCTAAAAAGAGTATTGGATATTTTAAGAAAATTTTAATAGGTTAGAGTAGGGCCCGCCCAGAAGAGTCTACCTTATCGTGGTGGCGGCTTTAAAAATCTTTTGGCCAAAACAAAAGCTGATGGCTATGTATGTGGCGCCGTCACATGGCCGAACGTCAGGAGAACCTGGTGGCAGCGACGTGGACGAGCGCCAGGATTCTGCAGGGATTGCATGGGGGTAAGTATAACAAGTTTTATTTTTTTTAAATACAATTAATTAACTAGGAGTGGGGGGAATCAGAGATGCACGGGGGGGATGAGAGATGCACATGGGGGGGGATGAGAGATGCACATGGGGGGGGATGAGAGATGCACATGGGGGGGGATGAGAGATGCACATGGGGGGGGTGAGAGATGCACATGGGGGGGGTGAGAGATGCACATGGGGGGGTGAGAGATGCACATGGGGGGGTGAGAGATGCACATGGGGGGGTGAGAGATGCACATGGGGGGGATGAGAGATGCACATGGGGGGGATGAGAGATGCACATGGGGGGGATGAGAGATGCACATGGGGGGGATGAGAGATGCACATGGGGGGGATGAGAGATGCACATGGGGGGGATGAGAGCTGCACATGGGGGGGTGAGAGATGCACATGGGGGGTTATGTTTACATAACTTTGTTGCCTTATGAAGGGCAGGGGGGGCCCCCCAAAATTTCTTGCACAGGGGCCCACTACAGTCTGTGTCCGCCCCTGGCTCTTATCCATCCTGAGCAGCTCAAGAGATCACTTATTAAAACTCCTTTTAGGCATCAAACATTTCCTTTGTTCAAATAGAAAGAATATAGATCTACATATTTTAGAATGTGTATGAACTACATGTCTGAAATAAAAATAAATGATTCTAAATAATATATATATATATATATATATATATATATACACACACACATATATATATATATATATATATATATATATACATACAGTACAGACCAAAAGTTTGGACACACCTTCTCATTTAAAGATTTTTCTGTATTTTCATGACTATGAAAATTGTACATTCACACTGAAGGCATCAAAACTATGAATTAACACAGGTGGAATTATATACTTAACACAAAAAATTTGGGAAACAACAAGTTAAGGTGGCCACACACAATAACTGAAAGTTGATTGCTGGTTCGGCCGTCCACTACCTCTCCCAACTCTCATACACGAGAAGGTTTGGCTTGGTTAAATGTTCATGTGTTTTCAAAGTGGAGAACTGTGAAAATCACTGCCAAACGGCTCTGGCAGCAGCTTATCACCTGAATAACAAAAGGGTCGGGCATTAAGGGTCAGGCAGTTTGAATTTTACCTCCTCTGACCTCATCTGTCAGGGAAGAGTCTGGATGTCCCCTTGGACTATTAGCTTAGTCTATTGTGTATGGAGGCTTAAAAGGGTTTTCCATTACTCAGACAACACCTTCTCAATCCATATGTGTGTCGCCCAGTAAAATAATAACACCTATACTCACCTCCAGTGCCAGCACTATTCCAGCGGTGTCTGCACTGGCTCTCCTGGGAATTGCGTGTGTCATGGGTGTGTCAGAAGTGACAGACAGTCATCCTGCAGTTGGTTGCAGGAGATCTCTTCATTTGGCCTTACAGACAACTTCTTAGAATATGTATCTCTACGACCCAGCGGCTAGCTTCCTTCTGGCTAATTAACACCCTGGCCTGGATGTATAAATACCTGTTGTGAGCCAGAGGGAGGTGCCGGCGATATTCATTACCCCTTGTGAAGGCTTGAGCGAGCAAGAGCAGTACTTCTTCCTCTCCTGTGCTAGAGAACGTGTGCGCATTTGTCTGGAGTCGACTAAAGCTAAGCGATTTTCCCTTGTTTGTCCCCCCTTGTTGTCTTTAGTGTTCAGTGGGGATCAACTAGTGCTCATCCTTTCTGTTCCCTAGCCTGAGCCTAATGGCAGGGAAAGACAGGCGGAGATACGCGTGCGGCGATTGGTGAAGAACCAATAAAGGGACATTATTGGAGACAGGGTGACACTAGATCAGCCTAGGAGTTCTCCACTCCCCACTTTCCCTAGTCTGGGTTCCCTTTCCCTTTTCCCTTTGTGTTGCACTTAGTCTTTCCCACACCTTACTTGACAGCATGACATTATATCTCATGATTCCTAGGGGCAATCAGCGCTGACTTTACTCTCCCCACCTTTAGCCAACTTGCATACATCCAGAGGAAGTGAGAGCTGTTGCTGCTCTTACTTCCTCCGGATGTACAGGTATGTGCTATAACTGGAGGCAGGAAGAGTGAAGCCAGCGCTGATTGGCAGCAGGGATCACTTGACATAACAATGTCACGTGATCCCAAGGAGAGCCAATGCCGACACGGCTGGAACACTGGAGGGGAGTATAGGTGTTATTATTTTACTGAGGGCAAAAATATATTTATGGAGAAGGAGATGTCCGAGTAGTAGAAAACCCCTTTAACTGTTGGCTACTACTTTGATGGATGTGGACAGAAAGCTCTTTCTGAGTTAAACAGTTCAATCTGACAAAGGTTTCCAATAGAGTTGGTGCGAGTCAATTCGCAGGACCCAGTCCATCAGCCACATCCATAATCTGTGACCGCTGCATCGGAGCCCTGAGAACCACCTCCTACATCCCGGCATCCACAGCTGTTCTACTGATTAGCCGGCCTGATGCAATGTCACATATGCATCATGCTGTAACCATAAAGATGCAGCTAATCAGAAGAGAAGCAGGGAATCTTGGAAGGTAGAAGGCAGGTCTTGAGGCTCCTGTCCAGCATCCAAAGATTACTGACGTGGCCGATGGACCAAGTGCTGCGAAACGAATCGCACCAACTATAGTTTTCAAATAAAACAACAATGTCTAAATGGCTAACCAATATTGCATTAAAGGATCTATCTACTTTATTTCTCCCCAAAACTGTGCCTCTCTAGTCCATGGGGTGTGTCTGGTATTGCAACTCAGTGCCCCATTGATTTGGTTAGGGATAAGCTACAATATCAGGCAGCGCTCATGGGTAGTGTGAAATGTGTATGGAGTGTGGTCTGTATCTATGCTATTCTCTTTGTTTGAATTTTTTTTTATACATTTGTAGGTAACTCAAATGGATCATAAACTCAATCTCATAACCGATATGATTCACCACCTGATAGCAAACCAACAAAGCGGTCAGTCTACCAACAGAACACCGCACCGGAGCAACTCTCTGAACGACGGGAGCAACCTCTCCAGTACTCTGCCTACCTACCAACAGTTACAGTGCCAAGACGAGACCAAGATAATGCATCTTGATGAACAAACACAAACTAGTTCTTCTACTGTCCTCAATGCAGATATTCATTATTTTAATGAATGCATTTATAAGCAGAAAGTAAAATGAATGATGAAATTAGACTGAGTATCGAGTAAGTGTGTAACACTGTAAAGGACGTCTTGTCTATTCTCTGTAGATCCTATCAGGGTTCATTGAAGGTTTCTTAGAGGAAGGGACATGGAACATATGTGTATTGCTCCATGTAGAAACATGCAAGAAAGCATCTGATACATTGATGAATCCTTTCTCAGGAAGATTGTAGCTCATCGGCCGGTGGGATGGTAAATCGCTATGGGTCGTGCTGTAAAACTGGCAATACAACTGAACAATTACCCTGATTTTTTTTATTGTATTAAAATACACTTTTTACATTGATTTTCAATTTTTGGGGGGCCTAAAATGAAAATTCTTTTGAGAAAAATAGAAATAAATATTGTACTGTAGAAAATTACACTTCTTTTATTTACAATGTATTTTTGGTAAAAATGGTATTAAAGAGTTAATTTTTCTTTATGATTTCTGATCACAATTTTTTTTTTTCTGGAAAATTTTTTGACATCTGATCAAATGTATTGTATTTTCTCAAAAATGTTGATATTTGCACATTGATTGGTTTAAAGCAGTGATGGCAAATCTTTTAGAGACCGAGTGCCCAAACTGCAATCCAAAACCCACTTATTTATCGCCAAGTGCCAACACGGCAATTTATCCTAAATAATGAGGTTTTACTGATACAAACAACGGATACAAAGAGGAAGCGAGGGCAGCATAGAGCAGCCACAGACAGGAGCAGGGGTAAGAGACTGCAGAAATAAAGAATGTGCTCACCCCCATCCTGGTATATATGCTGGCCCTCCCCTCAATCCTGGTATATGTGCTGGCCCTTCCCTCAATCCTGGTATATATGCTGGCCCTCCCCTCAATCCTGGTATATGTGCTGGCCCTCCCCTCAATCCTGGTATATATGCTGGCCCCCCCATCAATCCTGGTATATATGCTGGCCCTCCCCTCAATCCTGGTATATATGCTGGTCCTCCCCTCAATCCTGGTATATATGCTGGCCCTCCCCTCAATCCTGGTATATATGCTGGTCCTCCACTCAATACTGGTATATATGCTGGCCCTCCCCTCAATCCCGATATATATGCTGGCCCTCCCCTCAATCCTGGCATATATGCTGGCCCTCCCTCAATCCTGGTATATATGCTGGCCCTCCCCTCAATCCTGGTATATATGCTGGCCCTCCCCTCAATCCTGGTACATATGCTGGCTCTCCCCTCAATCCTGGCATATATGCTGGCCCTCCCCTCAATCCTGGTATATATGCCGGCCCTCCCATCAATCCTGGTATATATGCTGGCCCTCCTCTCAATCCTGGTATATATGCTGGCCCTCCCCTCAATCCTGGTATATATGCTGGCCCTCCCCTCAATCCTGGTATATATGATGGCCCTCCCCTCAATCCTGGTATATATGATGGACTTCCCCTCAATCCTGGTATATATGCTGGCCCTCCCCTCACTCCTGGTATATATGCTGGCCCTCCCCTCAATCCTGGTATATATGCTGGCCCTCCCCTCAATCCTGGTAGATATGCTGGCCCTCCCTTCAATCCTGGTATATATGCTCCCCCCCTCAATCCTGGTATATATGCTGGCCCTCCCCTCAATCCTGGTATATATGCTGGCCCTCCCCTCAATCCTGGTATATGTGCTGGCCCTCCCCTCAATCCTGGTATATATGCTGGCCCCCCCCTCAATTCTGGTATATATGCTGGCCCTCCCCTCAATCCTAGTATATATGCTGGCCCTCCCCTCAATCCTGGTATATATGCTGGTCCTCCCCTCAATCCTGGTATATATGCTGGCCCTCCCCTCAATCCTAGTATATATGCTGGCCCTCCCCTCAATCCTGGTAGATATGCTGGCCCTCCCCTCAATCCTGGTATATATGCTCCCCCCTCAATCCTGGTATATATGCTGGCCCTCCCCTTAATCCTGGTATATATGCTGGCCCTCCCCTCAATCCTGGTATAAATGCTGGCCTTCCCCTCAATCCTGGTATACATGCTGGCCCTCCCCTCAATCCTGGTATATATGCTGGCCTTCCCCTCAATCCTGGTATAAATGCTGGCCCTCCCCTCAATCCTGGTATATATGCTGGCCCTCCCCTCAATCCTGGTATATATGCTGGCCCTCCCCTCAATCCTGGTATATATGCTGGCCTTCCCCTCAATCCTGGTATACATGCTGGACTTCCCCTCAATCCTGGTATATATGCTGGCCCTCCCCTCAATCCTGGTATATATGCTGGCCCTCCCCTCAATCCTGGTATATATGCTGGCCCTCCCCTCAATCCTGGTATATATGCTGGCCCTCCCCTCAATCCTGGTATATATGCTGCCCCCCCTCAATCCTGGTATATATGCTGGCCCTCCCCTCAATCCTGGTATATATGCTGGCCCTCCCCTCAATCCTGGTATATATGCTGGCCCTCCCCTCAATCCTGGTATATATGCTGGCCCTCCCCTCAATCCTGGTATATATGCTGGCCCTCCCCCCAATCCTGGTATATATGCTGGCCCTCCCTTCAATCCTGGTATATATGCTGGCCCTCCCCTCAATCCTGGTATATATGCTGGCCCTGCCATCAATCCTGGTATATATGCTGGCCCTCCCCTCAATCCTAGTATATATGCTGGCCCTCCCCTCAATCCTGGTATATATGCTGGCCCTCCCCTCAATCCTGGTATATATGCTGGCCCTCCCCTCAATCCTGATATATATGATGGCCCTCCCCTCAATCCTGGTATATATGCTCGTCCTCCCCTCACTCCTGGTATATATGCTGGCCCTCCCCTCAATCCTGGTATATATGCTGGCCCTCCCCTCAATCCTGGTAGATATGCTGGCCCTCAACTCAATCCTGGTATATATGCTCCCCCCTCAATCCTGGTATATATGCTGGCCCTCCCCTTAATCCTGGTATATATGCTGGCCCTCCCCTCAATCCTAGTATAAATGCTGGCCTTCCCCTCAATCCTGGTATACATGCTGGCCCTCCCCTCAATCCTGGTTTATATGCTGGCCTTCCCCTCAATCCTGGTATAAATGCTGGCCCTCCCCTCAATCCTGGTATATATGCTGGCCCTCCCCTCAATCCTGGTATATATGCTGGCCCTCCCCTCAATCCTGGTATATATGCTGGCCTTCCCCTCAATCCTGGTATACATGCTGGCCTTCCCCTCAATCCTGGTATATATGCTGGCCCTCCCCTCAATCCTGGTATATATGCTGGCCCTCCCCTCAATCCTGGTATATATGCTGTCCCTCCCCTCAATCCTGGTATATATGCTGGCCCTCCCCTCAATCCTGGTATATATGCTGCCCCCCCTCAATCCTGGTATATATGCTGGCCCTCCCCTCAATCCTGGTATATATGCTGGCCCTCCCCTCAATCCTGGTATATATGCTGGCCTTCCCCTCAATCCTGGTATACATGCTGACCTTCCCCTCAATCCTGGTATATATGCTGGCCCTCCCCTCAATCCTGGTATATATGCTGGCCCGCCCCTCAATCCTGGTATATATGCTGGCCCTCCCCTCAATCCTGGTATATATGATGGCCCTCCCCTCAATCCTTGTATATATGCTGGCCCTCCCCTCACTCCTGGTATATATGCTGGCCCTCCCCTCAATCCTGGTGTATATGCTGGCCCTCCCCTC
The DNA here is from genome assembly GCF_046119375.1 of Phyllobates terribilis. Taxonomy (NCBI): domain Eukaryota; kingdom Metazoa; phylum Chordata; class Amphibia; order Anura; family Dendrobatidae; genus Phyllobates; species Phyllobates terribilis. Next base: position 87,252 of record NW_027363798.1, on the reverse strand, counting down.
TATCCTGGTAGATATGCTGGCCCTCCCCTCAATCCTGGTATATATGCTCCCCCCCTCAATCCTGGTATATATGCTGGCCCTCCCCTTAATCCTGGTATATATGCTGGCCCTCCCCTCAATCCTGGTATATATGCTGGCCCTCCCCTCAATCCTGGTATATATGCTGGCCCTCCCCTCAATCCTGGTATAAATGCTGGCCCTCCCCTCAACCCTGGTATATATGCTGGCCCTCCCCTCAATCCTGGTATATATGCTGGCCCTCCCCTTAATCCTGGTATATATGCTGGCCCTCCCCTCAATCCTGGTATATATGCTGGCCCTCCCCTCAATCCTGGTATATATGCTGGCCCTCCCCTCAATCCTGGTATATATGCTGGCCCTCCCCTCAATCCTGGTATATATGCTCCCCCCCTCAGTCCTTGCATACATGCTCCCTCTCCCCCCCAGCCACTGTGCATCGCATATTAAAAAAAAAAAACCACATAATAAACCCTCCTCCTCACCTTCCTTCTTCTCCCGCGCAGCATCCTCTCCTGTAGTCGGCATATCTAGCTGAAGTGCATTGCAGCGCACGTACTAGCCAGGCCCGTGCGCGCTGCAGTACACGCTGCCTGCCAATCAGAGGCAAGCGGCCGCTGGCCTCTGATTGGCCAGCCGACGTCATGCTGGCCTCTGATTGGCCGGCAGCTGCTTCTGATTGTCCGGAAGCCGCTAGCCTCTGATTGTCCGGCCGAATTCATGCTGGCCCCTGTTTGGACGGCAGCCGCTGGCCTCTGTTGGCCGGCCGACGTCATGCTGGCCTCTGAATGACCGGAAGCCGCTTGCCTCTGATTGACCGGCCGACGTCATGCTGTCCTCTGATTGGCCGACAGACGCTGGTCTCTGATTGACCGGCCGACGTCATGCTGGCCTCTGATTGACCGGAAGCCGCTGGCCTCTGATTGACCGGCCGACGTCATGCTGGCCTCTGATTGGCCGACAGACGCTGGTCTCTGATTGACCGGCCGACGTCATGCTGGCCTCTGATTGACCGGAAGCTGCTGGCCTCTGATTGACCGGCCGACGTCAAGCTGGCCTCTGATTGGCCGGAAGCCGCTGGCCTTTGATTGGCCGGCAGCGTGTATTGCAGCGCACGGGCCTGGCTAGTTCGTGCGCGGCAATACACTTCAGCACGATGTGTTTCCGTCCGAGAGAGATCGCACATCTAGCTGCAGTAGCGGAGCTGGTGCCGGCACTCGGCAGCTCAGAGTTCTCCCCCGCCGGCCCGATCCAGTAGCGCTAGTGCTGCGGCCATGGTGCCCATCAGGAGGGCTCTGCTGCCCCCTCTGCACGCTGCCATAGGTTCCCAGCACTGGTGTAAAGCATTTCTTCTTTTACAGCTGACGACCCAAAATTGGGGATTTTCTGAAAAAAAATAAAATGTCCAGTCTGCATTATATATGGTGGAAGTGAGAATGTATCATCTGGATAAGGGGGTGGTCTTCACAGAGGGGTCTATGGAGAGACGTCACTTTATAAGGAGCACATAGCATGGAATACCGGGGGGAAGCCTTCTGGCTCCTTATGTTGCACCAGTCCGGAATGCTCCACTATGGTCCATCCTTCTATAGTTCTTCTCTTACACTTTCTGCTGGTCGCTATATGGACGTATTCGCTCTAGGCTGACAGGCACTCCCTTAGTATAGCCCATGTAATGCACGGCACCACAATGTTGTAGGTTCTGACTACTGTGTAAAAAAAACACCCACCCAGAGACCGGCCATAATCTTATAGTCTGGGTGTGAATACGCTGTAGGTAGAGCTACACTTTTGTTGTGGAGATTTTGGTAATTTTATTTACCTTTTTGCATTTACCCGAATGAGGCTTGTGATAAATCCTTAAATATGCTGCAGATTTCTCCTGTATGATGCTGACCAATCATAAGCCAGCAGCAACACTCAAAGAAAAGAAGAACACGCCCCCACCATAGCTCAAAGCGGGTTTCTTAGGGTATAAAGCTACGTTCTCACAATGAGTTTTTAGTGAGTTTTTACGCTGCATATTTTAGAAATAATGCAAGTAACCTATCTTAATGGGTGCAGAAATTCTGCAACATCAAAAACTCACCAAAAGCTCATCGTGGGAACCTAGCCTAAGATGTATAATGATGGAGAGTCCTGATCTCCTGGTCTAACCTTCTGCATGATTAGAAAGCAGAGATAACAGCTCTTAGACAAGGAAGGAGCCGCACAGCTGAGTTTCTCTGTGTCACATTACAAACCCTTTTATTGACTCTCCTGATTATGGAGTGTGCCAGTATCACACTTATGTCTTCTGTGCTCAAGCAACTTGTATTCTCTCTGCAGTGATATTAGCCTGTTATTACACCTCACACAGGAGCAGTGTGTTCTGGGTTACTTCTATGGTGAAATGTAATGACAGTCTGCTCTAATCTCACTGCAGAATGAGTACAAGTTGAGCACAACGGATCTAAGTGTGATACTGACGCTGTGCTCTCATTTCTGGACAGGCAGTGTGGGATAGGCGCAGTACAGCAGAGGTGAGAGTACCATAAGAGGAGGAGAGCTGTTAGAAAGGTTTGTAATGTTGCACAACTAAACTCTCTTGTGCTGCCCCTTCACCCACAGAGACCTTAACTGAAAGGTATTAGTCAGTTGTGTGCTCTAATCATGCAGGAGGTTAGCCCAGGAGATCAGGTCTGTATCCTTACATCTTAGACACTGAGAAATCTGCTCTAAGCTATGGTGGGGATGTGATCATCTTTCTTTTCAGTGTTGTCGTCTGCTTATAATTGGTCAGCATCATGCAGGGAGAAGAATTTCGCACCCCCAGTGAAAACTCTGATAACATCTACTTGGACTTAATTTTTTTAACTCATTAGGCGCCAAATACTTTCATTGCTAATATCTCCGCAAATGAAAGATAAAATAGAAAAAAAAACATGAAAAATTTGGTGACAGGTCCTCTTTAGGATAAGACAACCCGTTTAAATGTAAGAATTGAATTTTAGTCAAAAAAATGTATGCAACAAAAATGCCACATGTGATTTGATCCAAAAACATGCTGCATTTCAGGATGAGAGAAGCAAGTATTTGCAAAAAAAAGTTAAAAGGGGTGTTCACTGTTATGATATTGATCACTTATACTTAGGATGGACCACCAAGATCAGATTGGTAGAGTTCCAACACTCTGCCACCCCATTGATTCCATGCTGGAGCTGGTAACAGCTGATTGGTGGTGTTAGGATTTGGACACCTATCAATCTGATACTACTGACTTATATTGATGCCTTCTCCTAATTGATAAGTGGTAGCATACCCCTTTAAAACAATACGTAGTTTTTATTTAGTTGTAAGATGAAAGTGACTCTACACATTAAGGCGTGTCATGGTCTGAGCACAAAATGACTCTAAGATTAGTTGCTGGCCTCTTGACCCGAACTTAAGAGCTTAAGGCCATGTTCATACATTCAGTAATTTGGTCAGTATTTTACCTCAGTATTAGGAAGCCAAAACCAGGAGTGGAACAATTAGAGGAAAAGTATAATAGAAACACGTCACTGATGAAACTTACTGAACGTGTGAAGGTGCCTAATAGAGACGCTGTGGAGAAGGACAGGAGCGCACACAAAATAGGGCAATAGCGTCTGATAAGGGGTCGGGATAATTGATGGCAGCGCTCACCTAGAGGTGTTGTGTGCAGTCACCACAGCTATAATGGTGTAGAAAGCCGCTGCTGCCCTGTGGCTGGAGGAAAGGTTCTTCAAGAGGTGGAATGGCAAAAATGGAAGCTGGCACATTTAGGTGGGCTGTGCTGCGGGAGTCAAGAGCTTGTTTTTTTTATACCTTGAGAAAGGCCCTGGTCCATTGCAGAAACGCATTGATATTAATAAAAAACGTTTGGGAATCCCAAGGCTCTTCATTCCCACAGTGCAGCCCACCTAAACGTGCCAGCTTCCATTTCTGCCAATGTGGCCTAATAGACGTATATGAGGCTGTCAAAGATCGGGGCAGGAGACTCGCAAACAGCTTGTGCATCACGATCTATGACACACAGATGTGTGAATACGCCATTACTCTCATATAAGATTACCTGCATCAAGTTTCAAAGGAGCAATTGTAACCCTCTTTCAATTATTTAACCCCTTAAGCCCCGCGGGTGGTTTGCACGTTAATGACCGGGCCAATTTTTACAATTCTGACCACTGTCACTTTATGAGGTAATTACTCTCGAACGCTTCAACGGATCCCCCTGATTCTGAGATTGTTTTTTCGTGACATATTGTACTTCATGATTGTGGAAAAATTTCTTCGATATCACTTGCGTTTATTTGTGAAAAAAACGGAAATTTGGCGAAAATTTTGAAAATTTTGCAATTTTCAAAATTTGAATTTTTAAGCCCTGAAATCAGAGCGATATGTCACACAAAAGAGTTAATAAATAACATTTCCCACATGTCTACTTTACATCAGCACAATTTTGGAACCAAAATTTTTTTTTGTTAGGGAGCTATAAGGGTTAAAAGTTGACCAGCGATTTCTCATTTTTCCAACAAAATTTACAAAACCATTTTTTTAGGGACCACATCACATTTGAAGTCACTTTGAGAGGTCTTTATGACAGAAAATACCCAAAAGTGACACCATTCTAAAAACTGCACCCCTCAAGGTGCTCAAAACCACATTCAAGAACTTTATTAACCCTTCAGGTGCTTCACAGGAATTTTTTGAATGTGGAAGAAAAAAATGAACATTTAACTTTTTTCACAAAAATGTTAATTTAGACCCAATTTTTTTTATTTTCACAGGGGTAACAAGAAAAAATGGACCCCAAAATTTGTTGTGCAATTTCCCCTGGGCACGCAGATACCCAATATTTGGGGAAAAAATACTGTTTGGGCGCACGGCAGGGCTCGGAAGGGAAGGAGCGCTATTTGACTTTTTGATTGTAAAATTTGCTTGAATAATTAGCGGACGCCATGTTGTGTTTGGAGAGCCCATGTGTGCCCAAACTTTGGAGCTCCCCCACAAGTGACCCCATTTTGGAAACTAGACCCCCCAAGGCACCTTTCTAGATGCATAGTGAGCACTTGGAACCCCCAGGTGCTTCACAAATTGATTCGTAACAATGAAAAAGTGAAAAAAAAAACATTTTTTCATTTTTATGAATCAATTTGTGAAGCACCTGAGTGTTCCAAGTGCTCACAATGCATCTAGATAGATGCCTTGGGGGGTCTAGTTTCCAAAATGGGGTCACTTGTGGGGGAGCTCCAATGTTTGGGCACACAGCGGCTCTCCAAACGCAACATGGTGTCGCTAACAATTTGAGCCGATTTTCCGTTAAATTTGTTAGAGGACACCATGTTGCATTTAGAGAGTCCCTGTGTGCCCAAACATTGGAGCTCCCCCACAAGTGACCCCATTTTGGAAACTAGACCCCCCAAGGCACCTATCTAGATGCATAGTGAGCACTTGGAACCCCTAGGTGCTTCACAAATTGATTCGTAACAATGAAAAAGTGAAAAAAAAAACACTTTTTCATTTGTATGAATCAATTTGTGAAGCACCTGAGGGTTCCAAGTGCTCACTATGCATCTAGATAGGTGCCTTGGGTGGTCTAGTTTCCAAAATGGGGTCACTTGTGGGGGAGCTCCAATATTTGGGCACACAGCGGCTCTCTAAATGCAACATGGTGTCCGCTAACAAATTTAACGCAAAATTGGCTCAAATTGTTAGCGACACCATGTTGCGTTTGGAGAGCTGCTGTGTGCCCAAACATTGGAGCTCCCCCACAAGTGACCCCATTTTGGAAACTAGACCCCCCAAGGCACCTATCTAGATTCATAGTGAGCACTTGGAACCCCAGGTTCTTCACAAATTGATTCATAAAAATGAAAAAGTGTTTTTTTTTTCACTTTTTCATTTTTACGAATCAATTTGTGAAGCACCTGGGGGTTCCAAGTGCTCACTATGCATCTAGAAAGGTGCCTTGGGGGGTCTAGTTTCCAAAATGGGGTCACTTGTGGGGGAGCTCCAAAGTTTGGGCACAGAGGGGCTCTCCAAACGCAATGTGGTGTCCGCTAACAATTTGAGCCGATTTTCCATTCAATTTGTTAGCGGATACCATGTTGCATTTAGAGAGTCCCTGTGTGCCCAAACATTGGAGCTCCCCCACAAGTGACCCCATTTTGGAAACTAGACCCCCCAAGGCACCTATCTAGATTCATAGTGAGCACTTGGAACCCCAGGTGCTTCACAAATTGATTCATAAAAATGAAAAAGTGTTTTTTTTTTCACTTTTTCATTTTTACGAATCAATTTGTGAAGCACCTGGGGGTTCCAAGTGCTCACTATGCATCTAGAAAGGTGCCTTGGGGGGTCTAGTTTCCAAAATGGGGTCACTTGTGGGGGAGCTCCAAAGTTTGGGCACAGAGGGGCTCTCCAAACGCAATGTGGTGTCCGCTAACAATTTGAGCCGATTTTCCATTCAATTTGTTAGCGGATACCATGTTGCATTTAGAGAGTCCCTGTGTGCCCAAACATTGGAGCTCCCCCACAAGTGACCCCATTTTGGAAACTAGACCCCCCAAGGCACCTTTCTAGATGCATAGTGAGCACTTGGAACCCCCAGGTGCTTCACAAATTGATTCGTAATAATGAAAAAGTGAAAAAAAAAACACTTTTTCATTTTTACGAATTAATTTGTGAAGCACCTAGGGGTTCCAAGTGCTCACTATGCATCTAGATAGGTGCCTTGGGGGGTCTAGTTTCCAAAATGGGGTCACTTGTGGAGGAGCTCCAATGTTTGGGCACACAGGGACTCTCCAAATGCAACATGATATCCGCTAACAATTTGAGCCGACAATTTGTTAGCGGATATCATGTTGCATTTGGAGAGTCCCTGTGTGCCCAAACATTGGAGCTCCCCCACAAGTGACCCCATTTTGGAAACTAGACCCCCCAAGGCACCTATCTAGATTCATAGTGAGCACTTGGAACCCCAGGTTCTTCACAAATTGATTCATAAAAATGAAAAAGTGTTTTTTTTTTCACTTTTTCATTTTTACGAATCAATTTGTGAAGCACCTGGGGGTTCCAAGTGCTCACTATGCATCTAGAAAGGTGCCTTGGGGGGTCTAGTTTCCAAAATGGGGTCACTTGTGGGGGAGCTCCAAAGTTTGGGCACAGAGGGGCTCTCCAAACGCAATGTGGTGTCCGCTAACAATTTGAGCCGATTTTCCATTCAATTTGTTAGCGGATACCATGTTGCATTTAGAGAGTCCCTGTGTGCCCAAACATTGGAGCTCCCCCACAAGTGACCCCATTTTGGAAACTAGACCCCCCAAGGCACCTATCTAGATTCATAGTGAGCACTTGGAACCCCAGGTGCTTCACAAATTGATTCATAAAAATGAAAAAGTGTTTTTTTTTTCACTTTTTCATTTTTACGAATCAATTTGTGAAGCACCTGGGGGTTCCAAGTGCTCACTATGCATCTAGAAAGGTGCCTTGGGGGGTCTAGTTTCCAAAATGGGGTCACTTGTGGGGGAGCTCCAAAGTTTGGGCACAGAGGGGCTCTCCAAACGCAATGTGGTGTCCGCTAACAATTTGAGCCGATTTTCCATTCAATTTGTTAGCGGACACCATGTCGCGTTTGGAGAGCCCGTGATGTGCCTAAACAGTGGAGCTCCCCCACAAGTGTCCCCATTTTGGAAACTATACCCCTCAAAGATTTTATTAAGGTGTATAGTGAACATTTTGAACCCAGAGGTACGGCACATTATTTGTTTACATTAGGTCATCATATTGAATAAGTTTTCATTATTCTTGAGCGCAAGTGCTCGCTACTTGAGTTTGCATCGGGTACTCAGGTATGCACCATGTACAGCGTGTGCTCGAGTGACATGCTCGAGTCCCTGCTCCGCATGTTTCACGGTTATTAGACACCCAAAAAAAAACATGCGGGGATCGCTCGTGCATGGCAGGCAATCCCCGTAAAGTTTTTTGGCCGCGAAGCATATGGGGCAGAGACTCGAGCATGTCACTCAAATACCCACGATACTAAATGCATACCAGAGCACCCGATGCAAACTCAAGTAGCGAGCACTTGCTCTCAACACTAGTCGCCATATCGTCATCTTTTTTTCTTACTTTTGAAAAAAATCCCAACCCCAGCCCTAACCCTAGCACAACCCTAGCCCCAGCACAACCCTAGCCCCAGCACAACCCTAGCCCCAGCACAACCCTAGCCCCAGCACAACCCTAGCCCCAAACCCAGCCCTAACCCTAGCCCAATCCTAACTCAAGAGTTTATTTTTGACGCCGTTCCTTGTGCGGTATAAGTGATTAGACGACTTTATTCTTCGGGTCGGTGTGATTACAGCAATGCCAGAATCATATGGGGTTTTTATGACTGACAGCTGTCACACACTAAAAGACGCATTTTTTGTAAAATCTAGTTTTTGCATCGCCATATTTTGAGAGCTATAATTTTTCCAGATTTTGGCAGACAGTCATGTGACGGCTCGTTTTTTGCGGGATGACTTGACGTTGTTATTGGTGCCATTTTCAGGCACGTGACATTTTTTGATCGCTTTCTATTCCGATTTTTGGGAGGCAGAATAAACAAAAACCAACAATTCAGGAATTGTTTTTTTTTTTTTTTTTTATTCTGTTCCGCGTGTGGTAAAATTGATGAGGCAGCTTTATTCTTCGGGTCAGTACATTTACAGCGGTACCACATTTGTATCATTTTTCTATGTTTTGGCGCTTATACACAATAAAAGCTATTTTATAGAAAAAAATATTTTTTAGTATCGCTTTATTCTGAGAGCTATAACTTTTTTATTTTTCGGCTGATGGAGCTATATGGTGGCTTGTTTTTTGCGGGACGAGATGACGTTTTCAGCGGTATCATTTTTATTTATATGCGTCTTTTTGATCGCGTGTTATTCCACTTTTTGTTTGGCGGTATGGTGATAAAGCATTGTTTTTTGCTTGTTTTTTTTTTTTTTTTTTTACCGTGTTCACTGAAGGGGTTAACTAGTGGGACAGTTTTATAGGTCAGGTTGTTCCGGACGCGGCGATACCAAATATGTGTACTTTTATTGTTTTTTTTTTATTTTTTTTATAATAATATTTATTGATGGGTACATTATATTTTTATTTTTGGTGTATTATTTTTTTTATTTTTTTATAATATTTTTGCACATTTATTTTTTTTTTTTTTCCCACTTTCACACAGTTTATACACTTTATTACTTTGTCCCACTCTGGGACTTTCACTTTTTTTTTTCTGATCGCCTGCATGGCACAGGAATGGAGCACCATCCCTATGCCATGAAGGCTGTCAGAAGTGCACAGTGTGAAGATTGCTTGGAGATGCACTGCGCATGTCCAAGCAATCTTCCTGCTCTCTGGTGACCCGGATGTTGTCATGACGACATCGGGTCGTCATGGCAACACCCGGGAAGCCTTTGCAGACTGCGCTGGAAGCCGGAAGAGGAGGTGAGTATCGCCGATCACCTCCCCTTGCCCCCGCAATGCCGCGATCGACTTCGATCGCAGCATCGCGGGGGTTAATGTGCTGGGAGCGGTGCGTGACCGCTCCCTGCACATAGTACCGGGTGTCAGCTGTGACAATCAGCTGACACCCGGCGGCGATCGCGCCCGCACAGCCTGTGTGCGGGCGCGATCGCGATGACGTACTAATACGGGTCTGGCTCTTAAGTCCCAGGGCACAGACGCGTATTAGTACGTCAGATGTTATTAAGGGGTTAAAGGCATTTTCCCACAAACAAAATTCATTTTAATCAATAGATCTTGGAATAATAATAAGTTCCACAATTGGATGTGTTTAAATAAAATGTTCCTGTGCTGAGATAATCTTAGAAATATGCCCCTGCTGTGTACTGTGTAATGTCTGACCATACAGGATCATGGTGTGAACATACCTCATCTCCTGGACGGGGAGGATGCAAGAGAGTATACAGACATTACAGCAGGGGATCACAGCCGATTCTTTATGTGAGGTAAAACAAGTTTTTAAACAGGCAGGGAAATGTTTTACCTCACAGAATCAGCTGCCATCCTGTGGTGTCCTGTCTGTATACTCTTTTGCTTCCTCCCATGGCCAGCTGTGTTCATGGGAGGTCCATTATGCATTCATTTGCTTTTCATGGCAAAAAAGGTGCAGCATGCAGCGCTATTCCTTACCATCCAAACAATGCAGACCTCGAAGACCACTCAGCGGCTTGCGTCAATGGGATCCAGGGGTGCCATATGGCAATGGATCCACAGGGATCCAGCATTGAATTTTATTTCCCCTAATAACTGACTTAATGATACCCCTTCTAACACATCAGATGACTGTATGATGCCAAGAATACAAATAAAGTAAAGAGCATAATTGCTGTCCAGACACTGAACAAGCAGGCTATGCAGTAAAATTAAGAATGATCAATGTAGATGTGGAAGAGAATAAGGTATAACTCAGGGCCAGTGCAAGACAAGCAATTCTATCTAGTAACAAAGTTGCTCAATTTATTATGTAGATTATAAATGGATGTAATATAAAATTGTTTTGCGGATGAATCGCTGCTCTGAGTGTTAGATTTTCAAAGTGGTAAAAAGGTTTATCTGCCAGTAATGATATTTACCTGGGGACATCCACCTATTGGAGACAGGCCATTAAAACTGGCCAAACTTTCTCCTTACTTTCTTGGCCACTGAGGGGCTTTTTGGACTGCAAATGGTTGATAAGTGTTGGTAAGAGTTTTTGAAGTATATATGTCATAAGTGTCTATGGTTGGAGAACCCCTTTAAAGAAAAACATTGGTCAACAATTTTAGGAATTGTAAGGAAGGTTAGAAGATGTTTGGCTACGGTCACAGTCTGGTGGTTTCACATTTTATATAATTTAGGCTTTGCATGTGTTAGTTCACTATATCGCACCTCTGATCTCTCTATTGGACCATGTAAAACATAAAAAACCTATTGACAGGAGAAAGGATCTGCAGGATCGGTGATGGTAGTTACTGGGAACCCCACCAATCACTAGAGTGGGGATCCCTATCCTCTCTTATGGAGGAAATAGTATGGAGCCGTTGCCAGGCATGCTCACTGCCACACTCCATTCAGTGTCTATGGGACTGATGGGGACAGCCGAGAACATCAGCAGCCGCGTATATATATATATATATATATATATATATATATATATATATATATATATGTATATATACGCGGCTGCTGATGTATATACAGTACAGACCAAATGTTTGGACATACCTTCTCATTTAAAGATTTTTCTGTATTTTCATGACTATGAAAATTGTACATTCACACTGAAGGCATCAAAACTATGAATTAACACATGGAATTATATACTTAACAAAAAAGTGGGAAACAACTGAAATTATGTCTTATATTATAGGTTTTTCATAGTAACCACCTTTTGCTTTGATGACTGCTTTGCACACTCTTGGCATTCTCTTGATGAGCTTCAAGAGGTAGTTACCGGAAATGGTTTTCACTTCACAGGTGTGCCCTGTCAGGTTCAGTAAGTGGGATTTCTTGCCTTATAAATGGGGTTGGAACCATCAGTTGTGTTGTGCAGAAGTCTGGTGGATACACAGCTGATAGTCCTGCTGAATAGACTGTTAGAATTTGTATTATGGCAAGAAAAAAGCAGCTAAGTAAAGAAAAACGAGTGGCCATCATTACTTTAAGAAATGAAGGTCAGTCAGTTTGAAAAATTGGGAAAACTTTGAAAGTGTCCCCAAGTGCAGTTGCAAAAACCATCAAGTGCTACAAAGAAACTGGCTCACATGAGGATCGCCCCAGGAAAGGAAGACTAAGAGTCACCTCTGCTTCTGAGGATAAGTTTATCCGAGTCACCAGCCACAGAAATTGCAGGTTAACAGCAGCTCAGATTAGAGACCAGGTCAATGCCACACAGAGTTCTAGCAGCAGACACATCTCTACAACAACTGTTAAGAGGAGACTTTGTGCAGCAGGCCTTCATGGTAAAATAGCTGCTAGGAAACCACTGCTAATGACAGGCAACAAGCAGAAGAGACTTGTTTGGGCTAAAGAACACAAGGAATGGACATTAGACCAGTGGAAATCTGTGCTTTGGTCTGATGAGTCTAAATTTGAGATCTTTGGTTCCAACCACCGTGTCTTTATGTGACGCAGAAAAGGTGAACTTATGGACTCTACATGCCTGGTTACCACCGTGAAGCATGGAGGAGGAGGTGTGATGGTGTGGGGGTGCTTTGCTGGTGACACTGTTGGGGATTTATTCAAAATTGAAGGCATACTGAACCAGCATGGCTTCATTAGGAGAATATTTCTGTGTGAGCACATATAAAGGAGCAGGTGAGATTAGGGTCCCAGCACTATACACTCGCTCTCTTTCTTATTTGTGAGGTATGTACAAGGACCCTTCTTCACTGATAAAGCCATGTACAATAGTTTAGTTATTATATTCTGTAACGTTCATTAACTTGTAAATAACCTGCAGTCTATAATGAGCCGTGTTAATAATATGATCCCACCAATAGTGACAATAAACTGTGTTGGTATAGTACTTTTTTTTTTCATCACTAGATGGCAGTGCAGCAGTGTAAATGTGTGAGAGAATGGGATGATGGCGCCATTATTGATCACTGGCGGCATTTTCTCTGTATTGGGTAAACTGGAGATAAACCGCTCTTGTCAGCAGATAGAATATTTCAGACTTTTGCCATATTGATTAATTTGCACATAATTTTCCTGTTTACAGTTTAGGCACCTGGATGGTGGAGGCCTCCATTACACATGTGGACATCTCCGAATTCCAGGACTTAAACATCATATATATCTTGTTTTTTTCACTTCAAAGTCCATTATTATCTGTAAATAAGCCGGAGCCTTCACAATTTTACTTACTTAATAATAATCTATTAATCTTGAATAAATGCTCCAGATCCTGGATTTTACAATTTGGCTATTATGTTCCATTATGTAAAATCAGGAGCTGACCTTCTTTATTGGTAAATCACGATGTAATTCAGGTTAATGATTCTTATGATTTTGCTAATAAAAACACTATTGCATTGTACACGTGTCGTTGTGTGATTGACCTAGATCCCAGCAGCCTCAATTGTCCGCTATTATTGAGAAGTCTTGGCTGCTAGATATGGCAGTGTCATCAATCTCAAGAAGCCTTTTATTCTCACATACATGATAGAATCCAATAGTAAACATCAGCATATCCCTTCCAGGAGCGGAACGACATCGGTCACAGAGGGTGCGACCGGGCCCGTGCAGGAGGGGGGTCGGCCGCCACCAGCACCTATTTCAGTTAGAGGTGCATGCAAGGACACACATTCAGCTGAAATGTATTGAGACGCAGAGACCATCTGTATCCCTGCACCGCAATACACCCTGCCAGCCAATCAGAGGCCGGCTGTTGACGTTGGTGTGCCAGTCACAGGCGGCACATGACCGTGACGTAATGCACCATGCCAGCAAGACGAAGTTAGATGCCAGTTCCTTCAAGTGCTATAGAAGAATACGCTGCGAGTTGTGGGAGTGGAGGAAGGGAAGAATAATAATTTATTTATTTTTAAATGTATTGGAGAAGAACAGGAAACATTATTAATGGAAGGGGCACAGGATGGGGGACATTATACCAGGAAGGGTACAATAAGAAAGCACAGCAAAACACTGCAAGGGACAATACATATGCTGACACTGAGAACATAAGAGCTAAACTGCATTATTGCTAAATAAAATGTACTTACAAAAAATGAAGGCTCTTAGCGCACAAATTGGCCAATTCATGTATGCCCATCAACCACGACAAGGTAGCCTCCACATGATGGGTAACTAACCTCTTAAACATGCCTCTCTTGGGCTATAAGCCTACAATATAAATGGGCAAACATGCCTCTCTTGGGATAGAAACCTACAAATTTAAGTGGGCAGGTAGAAACCAACACTAATTAAAAGCACCCGTGGGCTGATGGGTGCTTATACCAGGAAGGGTCCCAGGATGGAGTGCATTATACCAGGAAGGGTCCCAGGATGGGGAACATTATACCAGGAAAGGGCTCAGGATGGGGGACATTATACCAGGAATGTGCTCATGATGGGGGACATTATACCAGGAATGTGCTCAGAATGGGGTACATTATACCAGGAATGTGCTGAGAATTGGGTACATTATTCCAGGAAGATGCCCAGGATGGAGTGCATTATACCAGGAAGGTGCTCATGATGTAGTGCATTATACCAGGAAGGTGCTCAGGATGGGGAACATTATACCAGGAAAGGGCGCAGAATAGAGCACATTATACAAGGAAGAGGCCCAAGATGTACAGTTGAAACCAGAAGTTTACATACAGTATATAAAAAGACACATATGCATGTTTTTCTCAATATCTGACATGAAATCAGAATAAACCTTTCCCGTTTTTTTAAATGCCTTAATACATTCTCTCTCTCCTTATTCTGGCATTTGGCAAATATTAAAAATTATGGTAATCCTAATTGATCTAAAACGGGAAAGGGCATCAGCGTTCCCATGTAACTTCCCAGGCCTATGCTCTACGTGAAAGTTGAAGTCCTGAAGAGCTAGGAACCATCTAGTTACCCTGGCATTGTTACCCCTCTTTTCCCTCAACCATCTCAACGGGGCATGGTCTGACACCAACTTAAACTTCCAGCCTAGTAGGTAGTATCTTAATGTATCTAAGGCCCACTTTATGGCTAAACACTCCTTTTCTACTATTGCGTAGTTTTTCTCGCAGGAGGACAGCTTCCGGCTCAGATAGAGAATGGGATGTTCTTCCCCATTTATCCATTTATCTCTTGAGAGAGAACAGCTCCTAGACCAAGCTCTGAAGCGTCTGTCTGGACCACAAACTCTTTCTTAACCCCTTTACCCCCGAGGGTGATTTGCACGTTAATGACCAGGCCAATTTTTACAATTCTGACCACTGTCACTTTATGAGGTAATTACTCTGGAAAACTTAAATGGATCCCCCTGATTCTGAGACTCTTTTTTCGTGACATATTGTACTTCATGATTGTAGTAAAATTTCTTCGATATCACTTGCGTTTATTTGTGAAAAAAATGGAAATTTGGCGAAAATTTTGAAAATTTTGCAATTTTCAAAATTTTAATTTTTATGCCCTTAAATCAGAGAGATGTGTCACACAAAATAGTTAATAAGTAACATTTCCCACATGTCTACTTTACATCAGCACAATTTTGGAACCAAATTTTTTTTTTGTTAGGGAGCTATAAGGGTTAAAATTGACCAGTGATTTCTCATTTTTCCAACAAAATTTACAAAACCATTTTTTTAGGGACCACATCACATTTGAAGTCACTTTGAGAGGTCTTTATGACAGAAAATACCCAAAAGTGACACCATTCTAAAAACTGCACCCCTCAAGGTGCTCAATACCACATTCAAGAACTTTATTAACCCTTCAAGTGCTTCACAGGAATTTTTGGAATGTTAGTTTAGACCCAATTTTTTTTATTTTTGCAGGGGTAACAAGAAAAAATGGACCCCAAAATTTGTTGTGCAATTTCCCCTGGGCACGCAGATACCCCATATGTGGGGAAAAAACACTGTTTGGGCGCACGGCAGGGCTTGGAAGGGAAGGAGCGCCATTTGACTTTTTGATTGGAATATTTGCTTGAATAATTAGTGGACGCCATGTCACGTTTGGAGAGCCCCTGTGTGCCTAAACATTGGGGCTCCCCCATAAGTGAACCCATTTTGGAAACTAGACCCCACAAGGCACCTATCTAGATGCATAGTGAGCACTTGGAATCCCCAGGTGCTTCACAAATTGATTCGTAAAAATGAAAAAGTGGAATAAAAAACACTTTTTTATTTTTACGGATTAATTTGTGAAGCACCTGGGGGTTCCAAGTGCTCAATATGCATCTAGGTAGGTGCCTTGGGGGGTCTAGTTTCCAAAATGGGGTCACTTGTGGGGGAACTCCAATGTTTAGGCACACAGGGGCTCTCCAAACGCGACATGGTTTCAACTTGTTAGCGGACACCATGTCGCGTTTGGAGAGCCCCTGTGTGCCTAAACATTGGATCTCCCCCACAAGTGACCCCATTTTGGAAACTAGACCCCTCAGGGAACTTATCTAGATGTATGGTGAGCACTTTGAACCCCCAAGTGTTTGGCAAAGGTTTATGACGTAGAGCCGTGAAAAAAAATATTTTTTTTTCCCACAAAAATGCTCTTTTAGCCGCAATATTTTTATTTTCACAAGGGTACTAGGAGAGATTGGATCCCAAAAGTTGTTGTGCAATTTCTTCTGAGTACGCTGATACCCCATGTATTGGAGAAAACTACTGTTTGGGCGCATGTCAGGGCTCGGAAGGGAAGGAGTAACGCTTTGGAATGCAGACTTTGATGGAATGGTCTGCGGGCGTCATGTCACGTTCTCAGAGCCCCTGATGTGCCTAAACAGTGGAAATGCCCAACAAATGCCCCCTTTTTGGAAGATACCTGATTTGTCAATTTTATAATGTAGTGTTATACGCCAGTTGTGTAGGACAACCTGACAAACACTACACAACTGAAGTATGACAACCTGACGAACATTACGTCAGCTGTGTAGTGTTTGTCAGGTTGTCATACATCAGAAATTAATTCAATAGTCCATGGAAGTATGGTACCTTTTGAAGCAGTCTTTCATGCAGAGGCCAGGTTTGTCGGGGCAGGTGTCACATTGGTAAATGGTGTCCTTGCGTATTCCCCTTCGGTAACACACTCGGCACTTCTTTTGTGACTTACCTTTTTTTTCGCTGTGAGGGATCTGCCCCAGGAAATGCTGGCCAGGTATAATTCTAGGTCCTTCAGTTCTAGAAGTAGAGGGGCCCGCTCCACCACCACTGCCAAATATCAGGGCCTTGATAACTGTCTCCTGGAAGTGAAGGTACGACGTAGAAGTCTGGCCTGCACATTTTGATAGAAGGAAAGCGTTGTGCATTGCCATCTGAACAATGTGCACGGCCGGCTTCTTATACCATACCTTGGCCTTTCTCAAAGCACTGTACGGCTGGAGGACTTGATCGGAGAGATCAACTCCCCCCATGTACTTGTTGTACCCCACTACACAGTCTGGTTTGGCGACCTGTGTAGTGGAGCCTCTTACAGTGCTGAGGGTGCTGCCATCACCATGTATGGTGGTCAAGAGAAGGACATCCCTCTTGTCCTTGTACTTGACCACCAACAGGTGGTCACTACATTGGGCTCTGCTCTCACCCCTTCTGAGCAGCTGCCCAATAAGCGCCTTTGGGAGGCCTTTCTGATTTTTGCGGACAGTACCGGAAGCTGCGGTATGTCGCGCAGAGAGGGACTTGAAGAGCGGGTTACTTGTATAAAAGTTATCCACGTACAGGTGATAACCTTTATCCAGCAGTGGGTGCACCAAGTTCCACACAATTTTCCCACTCACTCCCAGAACAGGGGGGCATTCAGGGGGTTCAATCCAGGAGTCCTTCCCTTCATAAACTCTAAACTTGTGAGTGTACCCTGAGGTACTCCCCCAAAGTTTATACAGCTTGATCCCGTACCTGGACCTTTTACTGGGCAGGTACTGCCGGAATCCAAGCCGCCCCTTAAAAGAAATTAAGGACTCATCCACGCAGATGTCCCTTTGGGGCACGTGCACTTCACCAAACTTGTTGAAGTGCTCGATGACCGGCCGAACTTTGAAAAGACGATCAAAGTTTGGGTCATCGCATGCAGGACACATTGCATTATCTTGGTAATGCAAGAACTTGCGGATGGCCTCAAAACATGTCTGGGTCATGACCATTCGGAACACTGGAGTGTTATACAAAACGTCAACACTCCAGTATTGCCGAACCTCTGTTTTTTTCAGGATCCCCATATGAAGGACCAGGCCCCAAAACTTCATCATTTCTTCTGCGTCTACAGGAGACCAGTTAGAAAATGATGAAGAGGGGTTTTGTTCCAAAAATTGATGAGCATACAAATTAGTTTGGCCCACCATGAGGTTTATAAAATCCTCAGACAAAAAGACTTTGAAAAAGTCTATTTCTGTGAGGCCGGTGGTGTCAAACTTGATTCCTGATTCCGCCACGAAATCAGGAATCAGTGGCTCAACATTTTCGGGGGGCGAGGTCCATATGGGGTCAGTAGTGGGGGGCGCTGGAACATCTCTCCTGCGACGACTGCGGGGCGGTCCAGCAGCACCTGAGGAGGAAGAGGAGGAAGAAGAGGAGGAAGAGGAGGACGATGAGGCGTCGGAAAAGTAAAGAAATGTGGGATCCTCGCCCTCGCTGTCAGCCTCAGTGTCGGAGGCAACAATAGCGTATGCCTCCTCCGCTGAATAGCAAGTTTGGGATGAGCCGGACATTTTTTTTTTCTCGTGTATGTGGTGCATGTGTGTCAGTACTTTATTTAGAGTGTGTGTGTGTCAGTGTGCTTGGTGTGAATTTTTTTTTTCTGAAAAAAAAAGAGAAAAAAAGGAACTACCGTAGGTGGTGCAAACAGCGAGCACGAGTGCGGATCGGTGAACTATGTCACCTATCAACTCTCGGCAGCTGATGGGTGTGTGCGCGGATGTGGTGCAAAGGTGGGTGGGGGGGAATTGACAGGGGCAAGAAAAAGTCCTGAAAAGCAGCGAGCACGGACGTTGATCAGTGACATAGACACTGCTCAGCGCTCAGCCGCTGCAGGACGCACGTAAAAAAAAAAACTGGGGGGGAGGAGGATTGGGGGTAAAAGGAGGTGGGGAGAGGAGGAGGGGGAGAGAGGGGTGAATGAGGGGAGAACAGAGATGGACTTACCAAAGTCTTCTCTCTTCTTCTTTCAGCAGGATCAGCTGCAGGTTCTGGAAGGGGCTCTGGAGCAGGATCCGCAGCAGCTGGATAAGGAGCTGGAGACCCAGGACCCTGGAGACAGCAGCAGGACGCCGAAGCTGGAGACCCAGCAACCTGGAGACAGCAGCAGGATGCCGGAGCAGGAGATCCAGGACCCTGGAGACCGCAGCAGGATGCCGGAGCAGCAGCAGCGACTGGAGCAGGTAGGAGAAAGGTCTTGTAGTGTAACAGAAGATTCTGTGGCACTACAAGGCCCAGCATAGCGCAGATCAGACGTGACCGCTCTGTAGAAATCCTCACCAAGTGTGAGGATCTGCAGGGCGGTCACAGGGGGGTGATAGGGTGGTGACAGGCAGGTCACCGGCTGGTCACCACCCGGTCACCTCCCGGTCAGGTACTCTGATTGGTGCGATCGATGATGACATCGATCGCACCAATCAGAGATGGCAGGGGCCTGGGCAGCATCACAGGGGGTCACAAAGAGGTGACAGGCAGGTCACAGGTCACAAGCCGGTCATCGCCCTGTGACTGCCCTGTCACCTGTGTTCAGGTACTCTGATTGGAGCGATCGATGTCATTATCGATCGCTCCAATCAGACCTGGCTGGGGCTTATTTGACATCACAGGGGGTCATGGGGAGGTGACAGGCAGGGTTACTAGGCAACAGCCTAGGATCAGTGCTCTTAGGAGCACCGACCCTAGGCTGCACATCACTGTTTCCGGCAATCTGATTGCCGGAAACAGTGAGAAATGCTGTGATTGGCTGTTCAGAATTGAACAGCCAATCACAGCGATCGTGGGTGTGAAGGGGCGGCGACACCCCCAAGATGCTGGCGCCATCTACCCTAAGGTAAGATGGCACCGGAATTTTAATGCTATCACCGCGACTTCGGTCGCGGTGCCGCATTAAAGATAGGGCGTATTAATACGTATCTGGTCCATAAGGCCCAGGGCACAGATACGTACTAATACGCCCTATGTCGTAAAGGGGTTAAAGTCTGGTGCGACCAGGACCGGTTGTTTACACAGTGCTGACTTCAACAGTTGGAACGTGGTCTCTGTTTTCTCCGTCCACTTCCCCATGGTTGACCTGGTGCCTTTTAGGAGATCCGTCAGTGGTGCAGCCATCATGGAAAAATTTGGGTTAAACTGCCGGTAATATCCCACCATTCCCAGGAATGCTCTCACTTGCTTCTTGGAGAGCAGTTGCGGGCAGGTCTGGATTGCCTCCACTTTATTAACTTGCGGCTTTATTTCGCCTCTCCCGATGACATAGCCCAAGTACTTGGCCTCCTCTTTTCCAAAGGTGCATTTTTTCAGATTTATTGCAAATCCCGCCTTCCTTAGAGCATCCAGAATGGGCTGTAGTTTAGTTCTAAAGTCTGGGCTAAAAACTACAATGTCGTCAAGGTAGGCTGCGGCATACTTCTTATGTGGGGCTATGATCCAATCCATAGCCCTCTGGAAGGTGGCTGAGGCCCCCTGTAACCCAAATGGCATCCAAGTGTATTGAAAGCACACATCTGGGTGTAGAGAAAACCGTCTTCTCCTTGGTCACCTGGGACATGGGGATCTGCCGATAGCCCTTCGTCAGGTCGAGAGTGGTGATGTATCTCGCCGGTCCAAGCCTTTCGATGAGTTCTTCAACGCGGGGCATCGGGTACGCATCACACTTGGACACCTCATTCAGCCTGCGGTAGTCATTACAAAACCTCCACTCTCCGTTGGGTTTTGGTACGAGGACGATTGGGCTCGACCACCCACTCTTTGACTCCTCTATCACATCGAGGTCTAACCTCCTTTTCACCTCAGCCGAGATCATTTCCCGGCGTGCTTCCGGAACCTGATACGGCTTCAGATTCACTCTTACATGTGGTTCTGTTAACTCGTCATGCTCTACCACCTGAGTATGCTCCGGCAACTCTGAGAACAGCTCCCGATTCCACTGTAGTAGTTCTCGACACTCTTGCTTCTGGGCTGGCAATAGAGTCTCTGAAATAGTGACCTCTTCCACCTTGCCTTCGGGAGCGGCTCCCAGGCAAGGAGTTTCCACAGGCTCCCGGTTCCGCCACAGCTTGAGCAAGTTCACATGGTATACTTGGTGCGGCTTTCTTCAGCCATGCTGGTGGACTCGGAGTTCACTTAACTGAGTTTCTCCACCACCTCATATGGGCCCTGCCACTTGGCCAGGAACTTACTTTCGACAGTGGAAATGAGAACCAGAACACTATCCCTGATCAAGGTCACCAGACTCCTGGAGTCCAACAGCCCATCACTCCATTAACGGACATGGCACACCCCTGCGGCCCCTCGCCGTGTCGACAGTCCACACTGCATGTTGGGTAAGCATAGTATGAACATCATCTGCCTAGGCTCAGCAGATGTATGACACTGGGCGGCTACGTGTCCCGGACTGCGACATCGCCAACAAATCACATCCTTCACAACAGACCTTGCAGTCTCTTCAGTGGAAATGGAATGCCATCAGTTGTAGCTCTGAATCCCTTCCATGGTGAACCTATCCCCTTTTGGGCACTCCAGTAAGGGTAGGTGGCTATGTCGGGTTTCCCCAGGGATTTTTCGACCACTTGGTATCTTTCTACCAGACCTACGAGATTGTCTGCGTCCGAGGGTCACCTTGGGCAAACTAGGTCTGCATCGGCCTGGTTAGGGAATGGATGAACCTGTCCATCACCACACGCTCAACCATCTGGGCAGGAGAGGAAGACACTGGCTGCAGACATTTTTGTACAAGATGTAACAAGTCGAACATCTATGAGCGTGGAGATCTGTCGCCAGCATACGCCCAGTGGTGGACCCTTTGTGCTCTGACAGACATAGTCACTCCTGAGCGTGCCAATATTTTGGTTTTTAATTTGGCGTATTCCTTTGCGTCCTGTAAAGTCAGATCGTAATAAGCCTTCTGCGGCTAGAATTGGGGGCTTTGTGGGCAGTACACAATGTTAGTACTAGTATAGTTGGCTATCATACAGTGTGAGGAGTATTATACTGTGTACACAGGAGATGTGGGCCATTATAGTGTATACTAGATGGTGGCCCGATTCTAATGCATCGGGTATTCTAGAATAGGTATGCGGCCGACCAGGCGCAATCAGCAGAGCTGTGTTTAAATTTGGGGCCAAAATCGCTGATTGGTCGCGTTCGGCAACCGTGACCAATCAGCAAAGCGGTGTTTAAATTTGGCGGCAATATCGATGATTAGTCGCGACCAATCAGCAGAGCGGTGTTTAAATTTGGCGCCAATACTGCTGATTGGTCGCCGGCCGCGACCAAACAGCAGAATGTTGTTTAAATTTGACCAATCAGCAGAGCGATGCAGAGCGGGGTTTAAATTTGGCGCCAAAATCGCTGATTGGTCGCCGGCCGCGACCAATCAGCAGAGCGTTGTTTAAATTTGGCGCCAATCTCGCTGATTGGTCGCGGATGGCGGCCGCGACCAATCAGCAGTGCGGTGTTTAAATTTGGCACCAAAATCGCTGATTAGTCGCGACCGCGACCAATCAGCAAAGAGGTGTTTAAATTTGGCGACAATAGTGCTGATTTGTCGCGGCCGGCGACCGCGACCAATCAGCAGAGCGATGCAGAGCGGGGTTTAAATTTGGCGCCAAAATCGCTGATTGGTCGCCGGCTGCGACCAATCAGCAGAGCAGTGTTTAAATTTGGCACAAAAAGCGCAGATTGGTCGCGGCCGGTGGTTGCTGACATCCAATTGGTCGCGGACGCTATTTAAAATTGCCGCACAAATCGGTGATTGGTCGCTGTCTTGGCCCGCGGCCAATGACTGATCTTGGCGTCAAAGTTAAACACTATTGTGCTGATTCGTTGCGGACGCTGACTGCGACCAATCACGGATTTGGGCGCCAAAATTTAAATATCGGCCGCGACCAATCACCGATCTTGGCTCCACATTTATACACCGCTGTGGTGATTGGTCGCGGCCGATATTTAAATTTGGCGCCCAAATCGGTGATTGGTCGCGGCCAGCGTCGGCGACCAATCAGCACAGCTGTGTTTAAGTTTTGCGCTAAGATCAGTGATTGGTCAGGGCCGAAGACCGCGACCAATCATCGAATCGTCTTGGTGAGGACCGGGGAGCGGCGCTGCCTGTGCGGCTACTTACGCTGCGAGAACCCGGGACATCGCGGGCGCTCGCAGCAGAAGTATCCCGACCCGCAGCGCCGCTCCCCGGTCCTCCCTTCCACATGGAGGGGAGCGGCGCCGGCGGTCCTTCCGCTGATACCGGCCGGGAGATGAGCGCCTCGCGCCGCTCATCTCCCGGCTGCATCTCCGTCCCGCAGATGGGTCCGGCGGTCGGGTTCCTTCTGCTGTTGCCGGCCGGGAGATGAGCGCCTCGCGGTGCTCATCTCCCGGCTGCATCGCCGCTCAGCTCCGTCCCGCAGATGAGCCGCTAACGGCCGCCATCTTTTTTTAGAAATCCCCCGGCGCTGATTGGCCGCTGCCGGACCAATGAGTGACGCGGGATTTCCTGGACAGACAGACAGACAGACGGGATAAGACGATTATATATATAGATATGGGAGCTATGCGGACATCCTGGTGTAGAGAGCATTATACAGAGTATTGGGGGCTTTGAGGATATTATACTGTATTAGAACTACAGTAGAGTTGTAGGAAACTATTAAAAGGTAGTTGCAAAAACAAAGAAAATATCCATCTATCCATCTATCTATTATCATCTATCTGTCTGTACTTCATGTCTGAGTGTCTATTTATCTCTCTACTAGAGATGCGTCAAACTGCTAAAATTCAATGAGACAAATTCACTTGAATTCGGCCAGAAAATGTGATTTGCGGCAAATGTATTCAACGCAAATTGAATTACTGGTAAACTTGTGATGGGTAGATGTTACATAAGATGTTGTTAAGCATCCAGCAACTAGGGTGGTTAACAGGGTGCAGCTAAGGTGAGTGGTCAGGCCTGCCCCAGTGAGACTGGGTAGTGTCAGTTCTGAGCTGGTGAGCCAGCTTAAGGCTGTGTGCCCACGATGCGTTTTTTAAGCGTTTCCGCAGCGGCAAAAACGCTGCAAAAATGTATGGTAGAAAGCCTGCCATGTTCCCCAATGGTAATCCGCATGTGCTTTGCACATGCTGCGGAAATTTCCACTGCGGGTTATCATTGTGGGAAAAAACGCAGCACTACCAAATATTTTGCGGAAGCACAGCGTTTTTGCCGCCACTGACTTTCATTGGAACGCATGGAATCCGCATCACTACATCTGTAGATGCGGAGTCCAAACGTTTCAGTGTGCGGATGGTACCAGGGTCTGGAGGACAGGAGACTCTCCTCCAGACCCAGGTACCATAGAACCTGTAAAAGAAAGAATAAAATATATATTATACTTACCTTCTGATGGCCCCCGCTGCGATCGTCTTCACTTGCCGGCAGATCGCGGTGGACTGAAGGACCTGCGCTGACATCATAGTCATGTGACGGCAGGTCCTTCGGTGTAGTGTACCGCGAGCTGGGCATCGTGGGCACATATCCTTAAGGATGCAGACCTCTTCATCAGGCTGATGAGGATACTGGGACTCTCCCACTGTGACTGCCATTTAGTTGCTAGTGGTATCTATAGTAGAAAGTAGTGGAGAAAGGAGTTAACTGTTGTTTAGCAAAAGCAAGGATTGAACACCACATCTGAGGACTGGACTCATCCTTCCATTCTAATCGCCCCATCGTACCTCACAACACTAGAAGGTAAAGCCTGTGACACTGTGGACCGTGGACTGCTGGTGGGAGCATTGCTGTTGTGGGAGTATAGAAGTGTGCTACTAAAGAGACTTGATCTGTGCTGCACTGTACTAGTAAGAAAGACTGTTTATTAATGTGCTTTTAAGAAGAAACTATTTGTTACTGGAGCCTGTTGCTCAAGGGACTTAAATTGCACTGGCCGTGCGGCTTCATTAAATGCGACTGTTCATGAGGACTCATGTCAAATGTGTCTGGTCAGCAAGTGAATCCAGCTATATGTCTGTGCCTGAGGGTGAATGCCCCTGTATGACTGAGAGAAACTGCAGTATATGGTCACCCTGAGTAACGGTTCGCCCAGGATTCCAAAGAATTCATGAACCTGTCTCTCCGATATCTAAACCTAGCGGTGTGCACGTAACATTGGTGGCCCGTACGGGGAGTCCTGAGCGGGAATTAGCGTATAGGAGGGAGAAGAGGCAAAGTGTCTGGAAAAACATAGCAGCACAGCACCTCAATTCAACCCTGGTATACCAGTGAAAAGGGAAGACAGCCAGTGATGACTGGGAAGAAATAAGGAGATAAAATACAGAGAAACAGGCACCTGCAAAATGCAAGACTTGACACATGTTGTACAGTTAAAATGGTGTCTGTTTTTGTTAAAAGCACAGTGGGGAAGAAGAAGGACATCCCATCTTGTAGGAGTATATGATAAAAGAGCGCCAAACAGGGCCAAACCTCCTGCAGTGGAACAAGCCGGGGAAGGCTGGCCTCAGAGAAAAGACACCCCAACCACCAGCATGTTGGACCAATGGCCAGTGAGGTACTGTCCCAGAGGAGGAGGAGTAAGAGTGAGCTGGAGCTCTTCTGGCCAGAAGAACTCTATTCTGGTCAGGAGTGAAAAGGAGAGGAGAGTGCGAGTCATAGTGCCTGCCAGTATGTCGGAGCTAGGAAGGTGTGCTATGTCCCAGTGTAGCACCCTGAGGATTCGGCTGCTACAGGGGTATTGCACCTCAACCCAGAGGTGTGATATTCCACTCCCGGGTAAGGATGGAGTGTGGAACTGAGCTCGGTAGGCTGCATGCACTACACACATCCCATTTCCGAGGAGCAGACCGACGGTACTCCCACTTAGAAATGTGCAGGTACGACCGAGTCTGTTCCTGGCTGGAGTGGGAGGGGGGTGGTACATCCCAAGTAGTGTAGGGGCAGATAGGGGGAGCAGCCTGGGTAAAGATAGGAGCTCATTGGGTGCTGGTCACCTGAGCTCACACATAGAGGGTGTATATAAGGTGGGCACCATCAAAGAACAGGGTCAGTCAGCCACAGTCAGTCAGTCTGTGAGGAGCCAGAGGAAGAGGAGCAGAGCAGCCCTAGAGAGAGAGAGAGAGAGGAGAAAGAAGGAAAGACCCAGAGAGGGGACAAAGAGAGGACTCTGAGAACCCAAATTCAATCCACGGGTGAAGAGTCGGCATCAGGGTACCGGAACCCAAGCTGGTGGGGGGCAAAAACACACCCCAGCCAGAGACCGGAGGCCGTGGGCAGCGTCTGCCACGGCCACCCACCACATCCACCACGAAGGCATACCACGTGGAGGGTCAGGGAACCCAAGGCCAAGGGTCACCCAACAGAAGGCCCGAGGGAGCTGGACCTGGGTGGATCAATAGTGGGGACGGCCAGAGGAAAGGACAGAAGGAGAGCTCAGGGTCACGCTCCGGACTTGTTTGGGGGTTGACTGGATCCAGGACCTGGTGGACGCAGCACGGCTCGGGTGGTCACTTGAAGCTGGAGTGACCGGAACATCAGCAGTGAGTAAATACCCTAAACTGCACAACCCGACTCTGTCTTCCTTTAACATCTATGCTGCACCACCACAACCCCCATCCTCTGCACCTGACCCCCTGAGGCTATACCCCACCCGTTGGGGGTTATACCACCAAAAGCTGCACCTACACCATCAGCCTCAGCGGACCCTGCTGCAGCGGCGGCCATAGTGACCGCAACACAACGGGTGGCGTAGTCGACAATAAAGAACTTATAACATCTGTAGGACTGCCACATACAACTGAGTTTGACACCCTGGGCACGGACCGGGTCACAGCCACTCGGAAGACTACAACTCCCATCTGATCCGGCTCCGGGTATTCCCCTAAAGAATATGGCCCAGGGGGCGCGTCAGCTTTGGCGTAGTCGGCAGGATTACGTGCCCGCAACACCCGGGTACTGCGTGCCTGAAGAAAAGAACGAATTTACCTCAAAAAGAAGTCTCCTGTCGGTTCCGGAGGGTCCATGCCATCGGACTCCATCACAGGTCGATTCCCGCCGGTTGTCCGCCATTAACAGCTTTTTCCCGCCATCTGCAGAGTTTCCCGCCACTGGGAAGCGATTCCCGCCATTTCCAAAGGTTTCCCGCCTTGGAAGAGCGGACGCCATTATGGGCGTGCCAAAGGATGGCGAGAGGCCACCTCCCATCGTGGGCCAGGACCGAAAATGGCGCCAAAAGTGGAAACCGCCCCCACCAACAGAGACTGTGATGCTAGAGGTGTCTGTCAGCGTGAAAGAACAGCCCCTGGAGCTGACAGTCACCAAGTGGCCCCGGGACCGCCCTCGAAGGGGGAGGAGACGAAAGGAGAGAAAAAAGATGGGTGTCGCCTGGAGCAGTCTGGAGCGAGCGCACCCGGAGGCAAGAAGCCGGGAGAAGAAGATCGGAGGAGCTTACCCGGAGATGGCGAGAAAGCAGAGCAGCACCGGCCCGTTGGCCAGGAGCCTGCTAGAAACAGAGGAGGGAGAGCAGAGCAGCACCGGCCCGCTGGCCAGGAGCCTGCTGGAGACAACAGGAGGAGAGCAGAGCAGCACCGACCCGTTGGTCAGGAGCCTGCTGGAAGCAACGACCCCACTAGGCCTAGTGGAGGTCCTAGCACAGCTCCCCCGAGATCGGGAGTGTGCACAGACCGCTCTGGAGGGCCTCGCAAGGAGGATGGCCCGGGTGCAGCGAGAGACGTTGGCGGAGTGGAGCCGTGAGTTGGCCCAGCAGACCGAGACCTGTCAGCGGAGCACGCCACCCGAGACGAGGAGACAGACCACCTCTGAGGATGGCGCGGGAGGACTGAAGGCCGGAGACGGCGCCGAGAAGGGAGCCGAACGAGTGGAGGCAGGTAAAGGGGACGTCTATACCCCAAACCGGGAAACCGCGTACCTGCCCCAGCTCCCCGTCGCAGAGCCCGAAGTCTATCCTGCCGTGCCCGTCGCTGCAACGTCACCGCCGCAGACTAGGCCTCAAACGGGAGCCGCGACCCCTGTGACGTCACACGCCTCGACCCCGAGCGTGACCAAGCAGGAAGTACCACCAGCCTGGTCGCAAGGCCTAGTACCCCCGGGCGCCGCAATACCAACAGCGCCCCCTACCTCCGCGGAGCCCCCGGCCTGGTCGCAGGGCCAAGTAGCCCAGGGCGCCGCCGTCCTTACGGTGCCCTTTACCTTCCAGATACCCCAGGCCTGGCCGCAAGGCCCGGGCAACCCGGGCGCTAACACCACCGCGCCCATAAGACCAAAAGTGCCGCATCTGGGAGAGGACCTGTACGCCCAGCATACGTGCCCGGATGGGCAGCCATTTATTTGGCCACCGGAGTTCCACCATCCCCGACTCCGGAGAGAGAGACCCCTGGATGAACCCTTGATCCCGGCTCCAAAGCCCGTAAAGAGGATCTCGCCCCCGCTAGCAGAAGTGCAGTTCGAGTGGGACCCCACCGGAGAAGATCTCATGGGGTTCACTCAAGAGACTCGGGCAGCTGCAGCGGAGCGTGCTGAGTGCTGCCGCCAACAGCTCGAGGACTTTGAGAGGGAGCGGAGAGAGAGGCGGGTCCGGGAACAGCAAGCTCAAGTAAGGAGCGCGGAGCAGAAGAGCCGGGCCAGGAGAGACCCCCGTGCAGCGCATAGTCCCCGCACCAACGGGACTGTGATAAAGTTTAACATGCAGCATGGGTGGGGCTTCATCCGAGACCACCGCACCCTAGGCGACGTCTTCGTGACCAGGAGAGACGTTGAGTCCCACCTACCGGAGGGACACAGAGGTCGTGACCTTTACATCGGGGACGAGGTCACCTTCACCCGGCACAAGTGTGCCAAAGGACCCTACGCCCTCCATGTGCATCGTCTGACGGAGGAAGAGCTGCGGTGTGAGGAGGAAGAACAAGAGGACCCGGACGGGTCTGAAACTAGAGCCAAAGGTAACAATAAAGAAAGAGCAGGAGGACGCCGTCGTTAAGTACAGCGAAGCAGGAGCTGTATATAGTTGCCCGTCGGGGCACCATAAACTGAAACTGAAACTGTTGCTGTTGCTAAAAATAGTCCCCGTTGGGACCAGCAAGTGTGAACTGTTTACCCGTATTTCCCTTAAATCCCACTGACCGAGGACTGAGAACGGTCATTCCTCCCCAATACCTGGCCGAGGACTGAGAGCGGCCATATCCCTTGTATATAGTTGCGCGTCCTAAAGCGCCCCCTACCGGTTTTATAGGGAAAACCAGTTTTCCAGAGAGACTGTCGCGCTTTACCCGGTCACATGTTGCACAGTGACCGGAGGAGGAGCCTGAGGCGACGAGGATGTTTTATCTGCTAAGATATGTTGTTTAATATGTTTTATATGTTTATGAAAAAAAAATGTATGTTTGGTGTTTATGTCTTACAGCCCGAGGACGTGCTGTGATTTACCAGGGGGGAATGTAGCACCCTGAGGATTCGGCTGCTACAGGGGTATTGCACCTCAACCCAGAGGTGTGATATTCCACTCCCGGGTAAGGATGGAGTGTGGAACTGAGCTCGGTAGGCTGCATGCACTACACACATCCCATTTCCGAGGAGCAGACCGACGGTACTCCCACTTAGAAATGTGCAGGTACGACCGAGTCTGTTCCTGGCTGGAGTGGGAGGGGGGTGGTACATCCCAAGTAGTGTAGGGGCAGATAGGGGGAGCAGCCTGGGTAAAGATAGGAGCTCATTGGGTGCTGGTCACCTGAGCTCACACATAGAGGGTGTATATAAGGTGGGCACCATCAAAGAACAGGGTCAGTCAGCCACAGTCAGTCAGTCTGTGAGGAGCCAGAGGAAGAGGAGCAGAGCAGCCCTAGAGAGAGAGAGAGAGGAGAAAGAAGGAAAGACCCAGAGAGGGGACAAAGAGAGGACTCTGAGAACCCAAATTCAATCCACGGGTGAAGAGTCGGCATCAGGGTACCGGAACCCAAGCTGGTGGGGGGGAAAAACACACCCCAGCCAGAGACCGGAGGCCGTGGGCAGCGTCTGCCACGGCCACCCACCACATCCACCACGAAGGCATACCACGTGGAGGGTCAGGGAACCCAAGGCCAAGGGTCACCCAACAGAAGGCCCGAGGGAGCTGGACCTGGGTGGATCAATAGTGGGGACGGCCAGAGGAAAGGACAGAAGGAGAGCTCAGGGTCACGCTCCGGACTTGTTTGGGGGTTGACTGGATCCAGGACCTGGTGGACGCAGCACGGCTCGGGTGGTCACTTGAAGCTGGAGTGACCGGAACATCAGCAGTGAGTAAATACCCTAAACTGCACAACCCGACTCTGTCTTCCTTTAACATCTATGCTGCACCACCACAACCCCCATCCTCTGCACCTGACCCCCTGAGGCTATACCCCACCCGTTGGGGGTTATACCACCAAAAGCTGCACCTACACCATCAGCCTCAGCGGACCCTGCTGCAGCGGCGGCCATAGTGACCGCAACACAACGGGTGGCGTAGTCGACAATAAAGAACTTATAACATCTGTAGGACTGCCACATACAACTGAGTTTGACACCCTGGGCACGGACCGGGTCACAGCCACTCGGAAGACTACAACTCCCATCTGATCCGGCTCCGGGTATTCCCCTAAAGAATATGGCCCAGGGGGCGCGTCACCAGCAGTCTGCAGCAAGAAGAGAAGCAGGGGAGGACGCAGCCCTTCATCACCTCACCCACAACCGCGAGGTACCGGGCAATACCCAGCCAGGCCAGGGCACGGCCGCACCGCCTCATCAGAATCCGGAGGCAGCCCGAAGGCAGGAGTTGGGACCCCGAGGTCTGCCGTCAGACCCTGTGCCCATCCCACCACCAACTGTGGACCGTGAGCCGATGTCCGGAGCCCCGGCTGTCATCCCGCCGCAGGCCACCGCGTAATCCTGCCCAGCACCGGACCCACCTGAAGGACCGCTGCTCGTTCCAGAACCATTCCGACCAGTACCGGACTCACCGGAGGACCTGCTGCCCACAGGTACCCTGACCGTGACCCGCCCCACCGCACTGGAAGCCACCACTGGGGCCGTGACGTCCGCCCCGACCTCCGCTCTAGAGAGAGGGACGGGACTTCTGATCGGGACCAGCGTGCACAGCAGGACCGGAAGGAAGATGGCGGCGCTCTGTGTTCCTGCCGGTGAGTCACTAGCCCCCGCTCTCCAACTGATACCAGTAGTGATGATCCGCTCGGGGACCGCCACTCACCCAGCGCAAGGGTGAGGGAACCCCCGGCCTCATTCCATACCCATATGATGGTCACCACCAAGCAGGGACCTGTCGTAAAGCCGCCAGCGGAGGAAGAGGAGTTGGATTACTCTCTGTTAGCATTACCTGGAGAGCAGTGGATGACCAAACTGCCACCTCCACAGGGTCCATTCTCACCCCCTAGGGCCTACTGTGTGAATCCCAAGTATGGCGGAGTGAGGGGATGGATCCGGGAAATACATGATATAGCCTGGATAGCCAGAGGAGGTGAAAGGATGGGGGCCTGGAGGAAACAGGAGTCATATACGTTCCCCTTGCCTATCAACACCAGGAAACCAGTACCTACATTACCACCTACTCCACCGGGGGCACCTATACCACCACCTGCCGATGTTGTTGCTCAGCCTGGCCAGGCTGAAAGGTCTGTTCCTGTGCCCATCATCTCCAAAGAAGAACAGGAAGAATACAACTTCCAATAACGCCTAGCTGCATGGAAAGAAAAGATCATCCAGGAGAAGAGACGGATGGAGGAGTGTGCCCAGGAGTGGAGAGAGTACCCGGGAAGGGACTGCCTGGAGGATCGGATGATCAGAGGTACGGTCATAAATTTTTATCAGCTAAAGGGATTTGGCTTCGCCTGGACATATTTGTCAACAGGAGGTCGGTGGAGAGGGATTATACCTTAGGACGGACCCGGAGTCTCTGGCCAGGAGACAAGGTCAGATTCTTAAAGATGTGGGGACCTCGGGGCTGGTACGCCATTTCAGTCTCCCGCATAGTTGAAATGGAGTAGTACCACCCCGAGGATTGGGCAGATGCAGAAGAACCAAGAGCTTCGTGTCAAATGAGAGGATTCTTCCCCATCTCTACTGGGCCCCGCTTCAGGATTCGTTCCAACTGGGAGAGCAAACCTGTCCCACAGGCCACAACCAAGGAGGGGGCCACTTCTGCTGGGGTGGCAAGAGAGGAACCCCTCCCAGCATCAGTTCAACTCCCCACTATCAATGCCGCGCAGTGTCCATTTACTGTGGACTGGTGCCAACCAAAGAATAAAAAGGACTAGGACAGTGTTGCTCTCTCTCAAAAAGAAAAAAAATCACCGAGTTGTGTTGGTTGCACGCCGTGTTCCAGTGATAGTTCCTCATCTCTGCCTAGGTAATGTGATGTGTTCTTTCCTTGAAGGCTGGTAAAGCCACCAGAGACTGTGACCACAGTAGAAGGACCGCTACTGCTTTCCTGTTAAGGCAGGATAGGCCTATGGTATATTAAAAACTACGGTAGTAGCTGAACAAGTTGATATTTATTTTTGGTTTTGCCTTATTTTTTTTATTTGCACCTGTTGTGTCCTTTTCTGCTGGATATGCGGGCACCTCAAGCGAGTTGGGGAGTCTTCACTCTCAACTTATGGACTGTGCCGTATCCTGTCCAGGAACTGTTTTCCAAATTTCACTTTATGGACTGTGCCTTAGATGTTTACAAGAAACGGACATTGTTTCTGCCCCTGTTTTAAAGGACTGTCTCCCTTGCCTGTTCCAGGGTTCTTACCTAGAAGGACCGAGGACCCCGTGCCTTAAGAAACAAAGGACTGTGTTCTTAAAGTGGCACACTCTCTCAAGAAAATGGGTTGTGTTGAATATATGTGTTCTATTTCATGCCAAATATTTTACAAAGACTATGCTATATTTAACATTTTTGCACTTGAATTTGAAAAATGTTTAGTGGTAGTTAGGGAGAGCCGGTTGAAGACGAGCAAAAAGCTCCAGCTGAAGAATAGTTGTTGGTTAAAATTGTGGTTAAATCTGTGTATTTCTTGCAGGAGACCGATTGACAAGAGATGTAGATAGGGTAAGTGTGCTGTATGTGTAAATTGCTTAAAGTGGTCCATAGTGCCTAACTACCAACTCACCTTTAAGTAAAGAGGCAGTATTGGGGGAACACTATCTGAGGATAGTTAGGGGAGAACTACCACAACTCCAAGAGGCTGGTTAAGGTAACCAGGTAGAAGGCAAACGTCGAGGACGACATTCAAAAAAGGAGGGAAGAGTGTGACAGGTAGATATTACATAAGGTGTTGATAAGCGTACCTGTCAGCAGAATTGTGCTTAGTAAACTACATACACTGTCAGGTGGGTGCCAATGATACCTTTGATTATGAAATCCGTCCAGTGGTTCTTTTATAATCTTTAGTTTCAGTTCTGCCATAATGATATGCATGTGCTCTGGTGCTCTGCTTCTGTATTCATGTATTCCTATCTCTGGCCTCTGACAAGTCTCTGTGCTTTCAATGACCTGCCTACTATTTTAAATACTGGCTGTGTAATTTCTCTGCCCATGTGAAATCTACATATCCCAAAATGTCCGCCCAACACCCACGCATGCGCTGTAGCAACTTTCGGTTGCCAAGAGATACTACTGCGCACGAACAAGCACCATTTTGCTTTTGGAAAAAGAGCGTGGGTGCAGAAATATTGTGCCGCATGTGCGCAGTAGCATCTCTCGGCAACCGAAAGATGCTACTGCGCGGGCATCGGGCGGCCATTTTGGGATATGTAAATTTCACATGGGCAGGGAAATTACACAGTCAGTATTTAAAATAGTAGGCAGGTCACTGAAAGCACAGTGACCTGTCAGAGGCCAGAGATAGGAATACATGAATACATAATGAGAGCACCAGAGCACATGCATATCATTATGGCAGAACTGAAAATAAAGATTATAAAAGAACCGCTGGACGGATTTCATCATGAAAGGTATCATTTTACTCAGTGTAACGGTGTCCACCTGTCAGTCTATGTAATTTACTAAGCACAATCCTGCTGGCAGGTGCGCTTTAAGCATCCAGCAACTAGGGGGGTTAACAGGGTGCAGCTAAGGGGAGTGGTCAGGCCTGCCCCAGTGAGACTGGGTAGTGTCAGTTCTGAGCTGGAGAGCCAGCTTAAAGAAGTTGTCCACTACTTTCACATTGATGCCCTATCCAAAAGATAGGTCATCAATGTATGATCGGCCGTGATGCCATACCCGGCACCCCTGCTGATCAGCTGTCATCGGTGCCGCCACCGGCCAGAAGTGCTTACCTGCGGTGCTTGGCTGTCCATCTGTAGTGGCTGCCGCGGGATACTGCACATCCACCTCCCATTGAATTGAATAGAAGGCAGATGTGCAGTAACAAGCACTGGCCACTGTAACTTGATGGCCAGGTAAGCACTTCCTGCCGGCGGCTGCCGCCACCAATAACAGCCGATCGGCAGGGGTGTCGGGTGCAGGACCCCAGACGATCATACATTGATGCCCTATTCTACAGATAAGGCATCAATATGAAAGTAGTGGACAAACCCTTTAAAAGATACAGACCTCTTCACCAGGCTGATGAGGGTTCTGGGACTCTCCCACTGTGACTGCCTTTTAATTGCTAGTGGTATCTACAAGAGAAAGTAGTGGAGAAAGGAGTTAACTGTTGTTTAGCAGAAGCAAGGATTGAACACCACATCTGAGGACTGGACTCATCCTTGCGTTCTAACCATCCCTCATACCTCACTGCACTAGAGGCTAAAGCCTATGACACAGTGGACCGGGGACTGCTGGTGGGATCATTACTGTTATGAGGCATAGAAATGTGCTGCTAAAGAGACTTGATCTGTGATGTACTGTGCTAGTAAGAAAGACTGTTTGTTAATGTGCCTTTAAGATGAAACTGTTTGTTACTGGAGCCTGTTGCTCAAGAGACTTAAATTGCACTGGCCATGTGTGGCACCCCAGGGGTCCGGTTGCCACAGTGGCATTGCCTCCCTCACAAGAGGTTATGCCATGCCTGGAAGTAAGCAGGGGTCCCCTAATCAGGTTTTGCTAAGCATGCAACACTTTCCTGGCTCAAGACCAGCAAGGGGAGTTCCTCCACTTGGCAACTGGGATCTGGAGGCGGGGTTAGTGAGACTTAGTGTGAGGAGTTGAAGTCAGGACGTCGAAGAGAGAGGAGCTGGGGACTGGAGCTGCACGGCAGCTCACCCCAGAAGGACCAGCACAGAAGAACCGGACACCGGAGTCCGAGGCTGTGGGGCACTGAAGGCCCAGCAGCAGAAACCGGAGGGCAGGAGATTGCAGGTCTCCTGGCCCCATCAGACGGCCAGAGGCTCAGCAGCACTGCAGGGCCCAGCACCGCCACGTGGGAGCGACGCACCAGCAAGGCCCGAGCTGCCTGCCATACGGGCGAGCACAGAACCGTTGCACTCAGGGACGAGGGCCACCGCACAGCTACAAGCAGCAGGGCCAAAGAGTTTATTGGAAAGGGAAGGCCTCCAACTTCACCTGGCAAGGAGGATTCTTTACTTGCTTCCAGGCTGCCCGGACTTCCACTTTTAGCCAGTACCCTAGTCCCGGCTTGTCTACTCACCAGCAGTAAAGATAAGAGGAAACCGTCATTAATGTTGGAATAATACATATTAATCTGTATGTGTATTGCAACAACTACTGTGTGCTGTTTCATATGTTGTGCATATTGTGAGGTTGTTAACAAAGTTGTGTTTTAAAAAAAAAAAAACTCACACAGACAGGATGCCCCCTCCTTCTCTTCCTGTATTGTTGATATATGTTTTGTTTCTCCTCATGCTGCAGTAACACCAGACTCCATGCTGTGCCTATGCTGGATATGAATAAACCTACATTCTGTGTTCTAAACTCTGGATGTCACGCGGATTAATACTCTGCTAACAGGTTATGGGCCCAGATGTACCAGATGTACCAGAGTCCCCAGAGTTCCCAGAGTCACAGATCCCCAGAACACAGAGGAAAGAAAAGAAAGAAAGACAGCAAACTGAGAAGAAGCAAAGATGGCCACCAGCAGCAGCTCCATGAAATTTACAGTGCCAAGTCTCACTAACCAGAATTATCAATCCTGGAAATTCAAAGTGAAAATGCTGCTGATAAGAGAAGGTACGTGGAAATACACACAGGAGCCTAAACCTGACCCAGTGCCACAGGAGTGGACAGAGATGGATCAGAAAGCACAAAGTACCATATCACTCAGTATAGATGATGACCAGATTGTGCATGTGTGTAAATGTAATACTGCAAAGGAAATGTGGGAGCAGTTGCAAAAGGTACATGAGAGGATAAATTTAAGCAATAAGCTCTATCTCATGAGAAAGCTGTACCAGTCTAAGCTACAGAAAGGCCATGATATGCAGGATTACATAAGAAGTGTTCTGGAAGTTGTAGAACGCCTGAGAGGCATTGGGGAAGATCTAAAGGACTTTCATGTGGCCGCATTACTGCTTAGTGGCCTTCCAGAGAGCTATGATACGCTTGTAACCGCACTAGATGCACGTCCAGATGATGAGCTTACACTGGAGTATGTCAGGAGGAAGCTCATAGATGAATATAAGCGAAAGGCAGAAGGTATAAACAGTAGGATATGCAGCACAGAATCTGCTTTACAGACACAAAACCTAACTGATAACAGGAAGCACACAAAAGAAACACGTGAATGTTTTGTTTGCAAGAAATCAGGACATTTGAAAGCTGACTGCAGAGTCTGGAAAGCTAGAATGAATCAGCTGAAAAAGCAAAGCAGTCATCAAAGGGTTAAAAGTGCTGTATCTGGAGAAAATGATTCTGTGAATACTGAAACTGCATTTACTGTCAGTGCAAATACATCAAAGCATGCATGGTGTATAGACTCTGGAGCAACTAGTCACATGACTAATAACAGAGACTTCTTTTCTAAGCTTGACCAAAGTAAATCAGAGAAAGTGATTATGGCTAATGGTCAGTACATGACTTCAGAAGGCATAGGAGATGGTTATATTGATTGTCAAATCTCACCAACACAAAGCATGAAGATCCCAGTAAAGGATGTGCTGTATGTGCCTAGTCTTGAAAGTAATCTACTATCTGTGAAGAAACTCACAAAACAAGGAAATGAAGTTACATTTAAGCATGATAACTGCATCATCTCAAAGGAAGGCCACTCACTAGCAGAGGGAAACATCACAGATGAACTTTATCAGCTGAAATGCAAAGAGTGTGTGTATACAGCGCAACAAGAAGAGCATAAAAACTGTATACATGTGTGGCATAGGCGTCTGGCACACAGAGACCCAGAAGCAATAAGAAAGTTAGTCCAAAAGCAACTAGCTGAGGATATTACAATTGATCTATGTAACCAGACAATGAAGTGTACTAGCTGCATCAAAGGGAAAATGTCTAGGAAAGCTTTTCCTAAGAGAATTAGTACAACAACAGCACATCCACTAGATTTAATACACACAGATGTCTGTGGTCCAATGAGCACTCTGACTCCAGGGAAGAAGAGATATTTTCTCACATTTATTGATGATCATTCAAGATATACAGTTGTCCACCTGCTTCACAGCAAGAAGGAAGTTCCAGAGAAACTTGAAATATACCTAGCTGAAGTATATAATAAATTTGGAAGAATGCCAAAGATTCTACGTGCAGATAATGGGACTGAATATACAAGTAATGAGACACAGAGCATTTTAAAGAAAAATGGAATCCTATTTCAGACCACTGTACCGTACAACCCAGAGCAAAATGGTGTCGCGGAAAGAAGGAACCGAACACTATGTGAAAGTGGAAGAAGCATGTTATTTGATGCAAATCTGCCCACAGCATATTGGGGTGAAGCAATCATGACAGCTTGCTATCTTCAGAACAGACTACCAGGTAAAGCTACAGAGAAAACTCCATTTGAGCAATGGAATAGCAGAAAGCCAAAACTACATCACATAAGAATATTCGGAAGTAAAGCATTTGTACATGTTCCCAAAGAAAAGCGAACTAAGTGGGAATCTCACGCTAAGGAAGGTATCCTGGTAGGCTACAGCGAAACCCAGAAAGGTTATAATATTCTACACCCAGAAACAAACAAGGTCACAATAAGTAGAGATGTAGTGATTGATGAAAACTTTGTATCACCTAAGTTTTGTGACATCACGCCAGTAGTCCAGCTGAAGTCACAATTACAAGACAGCAACAAAGAGGATGTAGAGGTCTGGCTGGATTCTTCAACTAATGAAGGAACAACAGAAAAATCAGGTGAATCTGAAATCAGGAGATCGTCAAGATCAAACAAAGGTATACCAGCTAAACGTCTATCCTACATTGTCAAGACACTACCTGAATCAGAGCCGCTGTCATGGGATGAAATGCAAGCACTACCTGTCCATGAAAGAACAAAGTGGATCGATGCCGCTAATGAGGAAATCAAATCGCTTCATCAACTCCAAACTTGGAAACTCACCAAGCTACCACAGGGCAAAAAGGCAATCAAGTGCAAGTGGGTCTTCAAAACCAAATATGACTCTGAAGGTAAAGTCCACAGATTCAAAGCAAGGTTGGTCGCAAAAGGATATTCTCAAAAGTATGGCGAAGATTACGATGCTACATTTGCTCCAGTCGCTAAACAGACCACGTTCAGAGCTTTGTTAGCTGTAGCTGCTGTACAAAAGATGTATGTCAGACATTTGGATATAAAAACTGCCTTTTTAAATGGTGACATTGAGGAGGACTTATACATGACTCAACCTGAAGGTTATGTAAAAGGAGGTGAAGAGAATCTTGTTTGCAAACTACAAAAATCTCTCTATGGTCTTAAGCAATCAGCAAGAGCATGGAACACCAAGATGAATAAAGTCTTGTTGGAAGAAGGATTTAAAAGAGGTCAAGCAGATCCGTGCTTATACACAAAATATACAGATGGAAAGTGGATGTATATTCTCTTATATGTGGACGACGTGATTGTTGTTCATCAAGACGACGCAGAAATTGGAAAAATGACTGAAATTCTGAATCAGCACTTTGAAACAAAAGACCTTGGAAGTGTGACATATTATCTAGGAATCCAAATCCAGAGAGAGGAAGATGGAAGTTTTCTTCTAAACCAAAGTGCAAAAATTAATTTGATTCTGAATCAGTTTAAAATGTCAGAGGCCAAAGGTATATCAACCCCGATGGAACCATCCTACCTGAAGCTGGAAGGAGAAGATGACCTGTTGCCTAACAATGAGAAATATCGTCAGGCAGTGGGGGCACTTCTATACATATCAACTATGACTCGACCGGATATCACAACAACAGTTGGAATCCTTTGCAGATATGTGGAAAAACCGCGCCAAAGAGACTGGAATGCTGTTAAGAGACTTCTCCGATATTTGAAAGAAACGCAAGATGTAAATTTAAAACTATCTGCAGCAGGAGATCTAGAACTTACCGGCTATGTAGATGCAGATTGGGCTGGTGATTCGCGTGATCGTAAATCCACAAGTGGATACTTGTTTAAAGTTGGAGAAAGTTCAATCTCCTGGTCTAGTAGGAAACAAGTGTCTGTTGCCTTGTCATCTACAGAAGCGGAGTATGTGTCCGCAGCCTATGCAAGCCAGGAGGTTGTTTGGCTAAGACAATTGATGGACGATCTTGGCAAACCGTCAACTCAGCCGACTGTAATTTATGAGGACAACCAAGGATGCATTAAACTTGCATGCAGTGAAAAGATCAGTGCTAGAACCAAGCACATTGACGTCAGACATCATCATCTACGTGATTTGATAGATCGTGGCATAATTCAGTTTGTCTATTGTGAAACTGATAAGATGGTAGCTGACATTATGACAAAGCCATTGCCACGAGCTACGTTCCAAGAATTGAGAACCACAATGGGACTAAGAGGATAAGTAGTTGTTGAGTGGGGGTGTTAGAATAATACATATTAATCTGTATGTGTATTGCAACAACTACTGTGTGCTGTTTCATATGTTGTGCATATTGTGAGGTTGTTAACAAAGTTGTGTTTTAAAAAAAAAAAAACTCACACAGACAGGATGCCCCCTCCTTCTCTTCCTGTATTGTTGTTATATGTTTTGTTTCTCCTCATGCTGCAGTAGCACCAGACTCCATGCTGTGCCTATGCTGGATATGAATAAACCTACATTCTGTGTTCTAAACTCTGGATGTCACG
Source organism: Phyllobates terribilis (assembly GCF_046119375.1). Lineage (NCBI taxonomy): Eukaryota > Metazoa > Chordata > Amphibia > Anura > Dendrobatidae > Phyllobates > Phyllobates terribilis. The sequence continues at coordinate 47,170 of NW_027363798.1, read as the reverse complement.
CGGATTAATACTCTGCTAACAATTAAGTTGTGGACTGATTATTGCTGTGCCATCAATCCCTGCACTACAACGCCCAGCAGCACCTATAACATCCACACTGCCCTGGAGCTAGCTCTACCTGTGCAGAGCCACACCATCCCTGCTGCACTAACATCAGCTCCAGAGGACCTGCTCCGCAGCGGCGGCTTCCTGTAGCCGCATACTACAGGTGGCGTCACAAACTTTATACAAACACTATAAATCCCCTATAAATAAACCCCTTTTATTGACCGCCCTGGGTCACGGACCGAGTCACCACCACTGTGACATCCCCCAGCATCTACCGGCCCGGCACCGGGTACCCCAAGGCCCAGGGGGCGCGTCACATGCGGCTTCATTAAATGCAACTGTTTAACTGTTCATGAGGACTCGTGTCAAATGTGTCTGGTCAGCAAGTGAATCCAGTTACATGTCTGTGCCTGAGGGCAAGTACCCCTGTATGACTGAGAGAAGCTGCAGCACATGGTCTATGGTCGCCCTGAGTAAACAGTTCCCCAAGGATTCCAAAGAATTCATGAAACCTGTCTCGCCCCTATCTAAACCTAGCGGTGTGCATGTAACAAAATCTTTCTATTTCTCTCTGAGGTCTCTCCAGAATGCAGGGCACAATAAACAGACAGGTTATAAAAGAAGTACAATATACTTATGTTGCACCTCTCCTGTCTCTGCCCAGTCCTCCGCTGGCTCGCTTACTCCCTTTCTCCCATCTGACTTCACTCTTCAGAACCTCCAGTGCTCACTGGGACTTAAATGACGTCCTGTTGAGCATCACCCAGTGATGTCATGATGTCTCTTGATGCCTAATGAGCATTGAATTCCAAAAATTTGGGTTCTGGAAAATCCAATTTTTTGTGAAATTTGAAGCAGAGAGACAAAAATAAGACAGCCCCCAAAAAGGGAATGGTATTATAGTATCTAGTTTTGCATTTTGCATGAGTTCTTGTAAATACTGCTATCATAAGGCGGTATCTGCAGCCCATTCAGGTTGCACAGGTTGTCCAGTGCCTAAAGGATAACAAAGAGGTTTGCCATGTCTTTCAGCACAGTCTCCAGAGCATGGAGGAGATTCCAGGACACTGTCTGTGGCACATTATTATTATTATTATTTGGCACTTTTCATGTGAAAAAGGGGGTATACATAGCAAACACAATTGCAAAAATCTTGAACAAAAACGCAATGGCAAACTGGTACTGGAGGAGAGAGGACCCTACCTGCGATGTCTCACAATCTTCAAGGGATGGGTGAGGATACAGTAGGTGAGGGTAGAGCTGGTCATGCAGCGGTGTGGTGGAGCAATGATTACTGCAGGTTGTAGGCTTTTCGGAAGAGGTGGGTTTTCAGGTTCCTTTAGAAGGTTTCCTCAGTAGGCAAGAGTCTGATGCTTTGGGGTAGAGAGTTCCAGAGTAGGGGGGATACACGGGAGAAATCTTGTATGCGATTGTGAGAAGAAAAGATAAGAGGGGAGTAGAGAAGGAGATCTTGTGAGGATCGTAGGTTGCGTGTAGGTGTGTACCGGGAGACTAGGTCACAGAAGTATGGAGGAGAAAGGTTGTGGATGGCTTTGTATGCCACGGTTAGGGTTTTGAACTGGAGTCTCTGGGCAATGAGGAGTCAGTGAAGCATTTGACAGAGAGGAGAGGCTGGGGAGTAGGCGGGAGGCAGGTGGATTAGTCGGGCAGCAGAGTTTAGGATAGATTGGAGGGGTACGGGAGTGTTAGCGGGGAGGCCACAGAGCAGGATTTTGTAGTAGTTGAGGCGGGAGATGATGAGGGCGTGCACTAGTGTTTTTGCAGATTCATGGTTGAGGAATATGCGGATCCGGGAGATGTTTTTGAGTTGGAGTCGGCAGGAAGAGGAAAGGGCTTTGATATGTGGTTTGAAGGAGAGGTTAGAGTCCAGGGTTACCCTGAGGCAGCGAGCTTATGGGACTGGGGAAAGTGGACAGCCATTGATTTTGATGGATATGACTCGCCCCCAGGGCCATGGGGTACTCGGCAGCTGGGCCTTATGGCTGCTTGCAGGGGGATATCACGGTGGCTGGCCCGGTTCGTGACCCAGGGCGGTCAGTGCAAAAAGGGGATATAATTGTTAGGGACATTTTGTGACGCTGACTCGCCCCCGGGGGCCTGCAGCTGATCGCCAGGGTTATCACGGTGTCTGGCCCAGGGCGGTCAGTGCTCAAAGGGGTATCAATTATTAGTAGAAGTTCAGAGAGTTCGTGACGCCACCTGTGGTGTCTGGTGAAGGTCCTCTGAGACAGATGTCAAGGCAGCTAAAGATGGTAGAGCTCCCCAGAGGCGGAGCGGGCCTCAGGGCAGTGTAAATAGATGAATGGTGCACTGGGCGTTGTAGTGCGGTGATGGAAAATGGCGCCGGTGAAGAAACAGACAGAGGCTGTTCGATGCAGTCGTCCAAGGTTTTACTTACAGTTCTTAGGCAATTCACAAGTGCACTTTACAGGTGAAGGCCTCCCGCGTCGCGCTGCGTTCACCAGGCAGGGGTTCAGTCCTTCCTTAAGCAGCTTAGGAGTGCCTGGCAGAACCCCACTTTCTCGTGTTCCTACTTTGACCATCTTTACACTTGGTCGTTCTCACCGCTGCCCTACGCTGCCCACTCTCAATTCCGCTGGGGTATGCTGAAGTCCTTGCTGTACATCGGATCCGGGATCAACCTGACCCCCTGGGGATTAGAATGAAGCAAACCGATCCCTCCTGACACCTGGCAGGAGCGGGGCGTACGGGTGCCGTCCTGCACGCGCCGTACCCCCTGGGATCCTTTTTGGAGAATGGAGCCTACTCCCTGCTCCACTCCGGGGCCTCTATCCTGAGCCCTAACTTGCGGAACAGAGTTCTGACTGAGCCTCTGCTCCCAGACAGTCTTCACTAACTGGCCTCAACTCCAAATATGGCTTCCTATTATATACCTACTGTATAAGTGCTTCCTGTATCTGCTTCCTCCACCCACACCCACTACTGGTTCCCCCTACCTTTGGATTCCCCCCTACTCCAGCCAGGGTCGGGGCTCAGCAGAAACTACATTGCAACTTGCTCCTCCTGCTGGCCTGGAGTGGTGTAGTGTTGGATGTGGGTGTTTGGGGTTCCGTGCAGCACACCTATCTTACCTGAGAGAAGGAAGACACCACACCTCTGGGTGAGGTGCAGTATCTCTGTGGCGACCGAACCCTCAGGGGCGCCACAATGCCACCTGTGGTAACTGGTGAGGATCACCAGCACTGCAACAGTCCTCTGAGGCAGATGTTAGGGCAGCTAGAGATGGAACGGCTCCCGACAGGTAGAGCAGGCCTCAGGGCAGTGTAAACGATGCAGGTTGCACTGGGCGTTGTGGTGCAGGGGGAACGATGGCGCAGTAGGAGTAACGGACAGAGACAGGGAATTTGCTTTGTTACCTTTACTCATGCAATTGTTAGGTATGGTCCAGGGTACTCCATAGGATAGGTGCACTTCAGGACTTCGCCCCAGTGAGCGGGTATAAGGCGGCCTCCTGATCCGTGTTTGCCTCTGTGTATGCTCCTGGCCAGCCTGCAACTGGGCCTAGATTATGTGTTACTTCACCTGTTGCTCAGAAGTAGGACCTCCGGTTGGTAACCACTTTCCCTGGACGTCGGGGCCTTCGTGGTTCCTGGTCCTGTGTGTGTCTAGCTTTCAAGTTTTGCCAGGGACTTGTAGTCCTCCTGGGATTCCGGTTGACCCTACTGGGTGTAAAGGGTCCCTGTAGGCACGGACCCGGAGTCCGGTATGTATAACGGGGTGAGCTTACTATGCTCCTCTGCCCCCTTGGTTCCACTCTCCTTTCCTCCTCGCCGTCGGCCACACTCGGGGACGTCACTACTCGGCAGCTGACGTGTTGCGTCTTCACCGCTCTCTGAGCATCGGCACGCTCTCAGACTCTCTCTGTCTAACTGCTCTGTTCTGCTCTGAGCACTGACTAAACTCAGACTGACTCTGACTAACTAACTCTGACTAACCAACTGAGCTGCCTGGCTCCACCTTCCCTTTATATGTCCCTATCAGGGCTCCCTCTGCTGGTATGAGGTGGAAGGTGGAGGTGTGTGAATGTAGTGAGGGCCTCTTGTGGAGAAGTCCATCCATGCACCCATATGGGTCTGTGGCACCAAAGTCAGATGGGGGGCTGAGTGAAATGGGGGAAAGATGATGAATTCTGTTTTATCCATGTTAAGTTTTAGAAATCTAGCAGAGAAGAAGGATGAGATAGCGAACAGACATTGTGGGGTTCTGGTTAGTAAGGAGGTGATACCAGGTCCAGAGAGGTACATCTGTGTGTCGTTAGCATAGAGATGATACTGAAAGCCGTGGGACTCTATGAGCTGTCCCAGGCCGAGGGTGTAGATGGAGAGGAGCAGGGGTCCTATGACTGAACCTTGGGGAACACCGACAGATAGGGTGCGAGATGAGGAGGTGGTGTGTGAGTGAGAAACACTGAAGGTTCTGTCTGTTAAGTATGACTAGATCCAAGATAGGGCCAAGTCTTTGATACCAAGAGATGAGAGAGTCTGTAGTAATAGGGAATGGTCCACTGTGTCAAGGGCAGATGACAGTTCCAGGAGGAAAAGGACAGAATAGTGTCGCTTGGATTTGGCGGTTAGTAGGTCGTTGGTGACTTTAGTCAGGGTAGTTTCAGTAGAATGGTGCGGTTGTAAGCCAGATTGTAAGCGGTCAAAGAGGGAGCAGGAGGAGAGGTGGGAGGACAGTTCAAAATGGACGTGCTGTTCCAGTAGTTTTGAGGCATAGGGGAGAAGTGATATGGGGCGATAGCTAGTCAGAGAGGATGGGTCAAGGGAGGGTTTTTTAAGGATGGGTGTGATGGAGGCATGTTTGAAACATGAGGGGAAGGCACCAGTTGTTAGTGACAGGTTGAAGAGGTGGGTTAGAGTTGGGATGAAGACTGTAAGGTTAGGGATGAGGTGGAATGGGATAGGGTCAAGTTCACAGGTGGTGAGGTGTGACTTAGAGAGTAAGGAGGAAAGTTGATCTTCCGAACTGGCGGAGAAGCTGGTTTTGGAGGAGGAGGATTGAGTAGATATGAGGAGGGGCTGTGGGGACTTTAGGAAAAAGCTTTGTCTGATGGTATCAATCTTCTGCTTGAAGAATGAGGCAAAGTCCTCGGCTGAGATGAAAGTAGAGGGAGGAGGGGATGGGGGGCGGAGGAGAGAATTGAAAGTGTTGAATAGCTGTTTAGGGTTGTGTGACAGGGAAGTTATGAGAGATGAGAAGTAGGTTTGTTTTGCTGCAGTGAGTGTGGACTTGAAAGTAGTGAAGGACTGTTTGAATGCGATAGAGCGCTCGTTGGAGTGGGACTTTTCCCATTTCTGCTCAGCAACCCTGGAGGTCAGTCTCAGTTCTTTTCAGGCTGGTGTGCCAGGATTGCCTGTTGATTGCGCGAGCTTTGTTATATGTAAGGGGGGTGACCGAATTTAGAGCTGTAGCTGTTGTGGTGCTATATGAAGCAGCAGCAGCATCTGCATTGTGTAAGGAACTTATGTCTGTAAGAGAGAGAAGGGATTAAGAGAGTGAATGTAGGTCAAGGTGTTTGAGATTTCTGCAAGGGTATGCAAGTTTGTCAAGTGGGGATTGTGCACCTGGAGAGGAGAGGGAAGAGAATGTTAGTAGGTTGTGGTCAGATAGAGGGAGAGGTGAGTTGGAGAGGTTAGATAAGGAACAGAGGCGGATGAAGATGAGGTTCAGTGTGTGGCCATCTTTTTGGGTGGCTGCGGAAGACCATTGAGGAGGAAGGAGGAAGTGAGGGATAGAAGCTTAGAGACAGATGAGTGGGAAGTGTCAATGGGGATGTTGAATTCACCCATGATGATAGTGGAGATGTCAGCGGAAAGGAAGTGAAGCAGCCAGGTGGTGAAATGGTCGAAGAAATTGGTGGCTGGCCCTGGAAATGACAGCCAGTTGGAGGTTGGAGGGGGAGTAGATGTGTAAACAGTGCGCCTCAAAAGAGGGGAAAGTAACAGAGGGCGACAGTGGAATTGGGGAGAAGGAGCAGTTATCTGACAGGAGGATACCAATTCCTCCGCCATGCTTGCCGCTGGAGTGTGGGAAAGATGGGATCCACCATAGGAAAGTGCAGCTGGAGAACCTGTGTCAGAGGGGGTGAGCCAGGTTTCTGTGATGCCGAGGAAGGAGAGTTTGTTAGTAATGAAAAGATCATGGATGTAGGAAAGTTTGTAGCAGACAGAGCGAGCGTCCAGAGAGCTCCTGTTAGTGGGACTGGGGAAGCGGGGGCTGGGCGGATGGGTATAAGGTTAGAGAGGTTATGGAAATTTGTAGTAGGTTGTGGGTAGGAGGTAGAAGTGACTGTGGGGATGTGGTGAGGAAGGCCAGGATTTGGAGAGATATCGCCAGCAGTGAAGAGGAGAAGAGAAAATGTTAGTAGGTGGGAGCATGAGAGAGCATGAAGTGGCTGTCTGTCTTTGGAGACAGAGGATTGAATATTAAAGAAGAATTCTGAAGAGGAGGTGAATTGAAGGGGTAGGATGGGGGGAGAGATGAACAGTTCATTACGAGGTGTAGGTATTAGGGGGGTTAGTAGAAAGTAGAGGACTATAGGGGAGAGAGTGAAAACACATAGAAACATTGCTTATTGTGAATGTGTACTATCTTTCAGTGCATAGTTAAAGAGAGTATAAAGTGTGGTTACCTGACTCCTGCAATGACTAACTGCCAAATGTAATAACTGCCCACACTTGGCGCCGATGACATTCAGCGCAAGACACGTGCATGTGACGCGCCCCCTGGGTCGTGGGGTACCCGGTGCCGGGCCGGTAGATGCTGGGGGAATATCTCAGTTGCGGTGACCCGGTCCATGACCCAGAGCGGTCAATAAAAGGGGTTATGTATAGGAGATTTATAGAGTTTTTATAGAGTTCATGATGCCACCTGTGGAATGCGTCTAACGGGAGCCGCCGCTGCAGAGCAGTCCTCTGAAGCTGATGTTACTGCAGCAGGGATGGTGTGGCTCTCCACATGAAGAGCTAGCTCCAGGGCAGTGTAGATGATGTTGCAGGTTGTGCTGGGCGTTGAAGTGCAGGGGTTGATGGCGCAGCAAGAAACACAGAGACAAGATAGTGCAGTCCCAGGGTCTTTACTCACAGTTGTTGCAGTCCAGATTACAGGCGCCAAAGCAATCTCCCTCGTCGTGCTTACTCAGTGAGGGGCTCAGTCCACCCTCAGATAGCTCCGGAGTACACAGCAGGACCCCCTTCTGTGTCTTCTCTCTGGCTGTCTCCCTGAACCTCATACCAAGTGTTCCAGTCTAGTACCTGCGGGCCTTGGCGGGCAACGTCTGCTCCATCTCCTGGGTCCTATATAGCTACCTTCCTGGTGAGACTGGTATGGGATGTTGGCTACATGACATAAAGTTCTGCAGCCTCCGGTTTCTAGCTGAGACGTGCAATCTTCTACTAGTTGAGGGACCGGTTCCCTGTGTGCAGCCTGACCCCTCCACCTCCCGGTAGATTCGGGCGCACGGGTGGCTTCTCGCATTGCCCGTACCCCTGGGGTCCTCTCTTCTGTTCCTGGAGCCTTTCTGCTCCATCTACTCTCTTCTCTCCTTCTCTTCAACCTTGGGCCTCACTGATTAGGCCCGTCTCTGGAGCAGAGCTCCTACAGAGCCCCTGCACCTTCCACTCTCCTCCTCTGACTGAACTGACTTTCTAAGATGGCTTCACTATTTTATATCTTTCTTCTATGTGCTCCCCTTAACTACATCCTCCACCCACACCAACTACATGGTTCCCCCTTACTAGGCCCCCCCCCCACTCCAGCCAGGTTCCAGGGATTGTGCTCTCCTGTAGGAGCAATCTCGCCCTGCCGTCTGAAGTGTGGTGTAATGAATGCAGGTGTTAGGGTCCTGAGCTGTACTCCTTCCTTGCCTGAGGGTGAGATACCACACTTCTGGGTGAGATGCAGTACCTCTGTGGCGACCGAACCCTCAGGGGCGCTACACATGCACCCCACACGCGTGCACCCCTTAAGCAGCTTCTAAATTTATGGAGCAGAACTGTAGAAGAGCATCAACTGAACATCAGGACCAATATCTGCTCCTTTGTGTAAGGATGAACAGGAGGACTGCAAAGGCCCTACAACATAACCAGAAGCACGTTACACCCAAAATTGTCAGAAACAGACTCCATGAGGGCGGTATGAGGGCCCGACGTCCTGTAATAGGACCTTACTCACAGCTCAGCACCTTGCAACTCAATTGGCATACACCTGAGAACACCAGAATTGTCAGGTCCTACGGTCTCTGTACAGGTGATAGCAGGTTCACATTGAGCATGTGATAGATGTGAAAGTCTGGAGACGCCGTGGTGAATGTTATTCAGTCTGCACCGTCACCCAGCATGATGGGCACCATGTGATAGCCAATGGCAACCTGACTGCTGTTAGGTACACGGATGAAATCCTTAGAGCCAATGTCAGACCTTACTGTGGTGCAGTGGACCATTGGTTCCTCCTAGTGCAGGACAATACCCTTCCTCATGTGCCATACTGGGAAGGCAGTTCCTGGATGATGAAAACATTGATGAGCTCACTTTTCCCAGACCCAGGTGCAAACCTGGTACAACTTGTGTAGCTACACAGGGGTCCAAAAGGTAAGAGGGGCCACTACCACTTCCAAAACAGGTGGAATTGTCTGTGTCCACTCATGCCCAGACCTGAATCCAATTGTGAATCTTTAAATCATTATGTATCAATGCATCCAATGCCGGGGTCTGGGAGGCTGTGGTTGGTGTTACCGAAAAGGATGATTGCAACAGACTCCATGGATGGGCGGCTTATGACTGGTAGTGAACAGAAGGGCGGCTATATTAAAGGGGCCAGAGCCGTACTTATAAGCAGAGGCCCACATGACGGTGATTGGGCCAGGAGAGAAAAATAAAGTTTGAATGGGGTCTATGGGATTGGATCAATAGGGAGTGGGAGGGGATAGTAAAAGGGAGTATAAAAGGAAAAGTGTGGGAAAAGGGGCCATTCCTGTGGGGACAGCAATGGGAAAAGTCTCACCTGCACACCCTCTTTTTTCAGGGAATTTAGAGATATCTAATGGAAATATATAGTACAAACCAAAAGTTTGGACACACCTTCTCATTTAAAGATTTTACTGTATTTTCATGACGATGAAAATTGTACATTCACACTGAAGACATCAAAACTATGAAATAACACATGTGGAATTATATACTTAACAAAAAAGTGTGAAACAACTGAAAATATGTCTTATATTCTAGGTTCTTCAAAGTAGCCACCTTTTGCTTTGATGACTGCTTTGCATACTCTTGGCATTCTCTTGATGAGCTTCAAGAGGTAGTCACTGAAAATGGTTTTCACTTCACAGATGTCCCCTGTCAGGTTTAATAAGTGGGATTTCTTGCCTTATAAATGGGGTTGGGACCATCAGTTGTGTTGTGCAGAAGTCAGGTGGAGACACAGCTGATAGTCCTACTGAATAGACTGTAAGAATTTGTATTATGGCAAGAAAAAAGCAGCTAAGTAAAGAAAAACGAGTGGCCATCATTACTTTAAAAAATGAAGGTCAGTCAGTGCGAAAAATTGGGAAAACTTAGAAAGTGTCCCCAAGTGCAGTTGCAGTAACCATCAAGCGCTACAAAGAAACTGGCTCACATGAGGACCGCCCCAGGAAAGGAAGACCAAGAGTCACCTCTGCTTCTGAGGATAAGTTTATCCGAGTCACCAGCCTCAGAAATCTCCTGTTAATAGCAGCTCAGATTAGAGACCAGGTCAATGCCATACAGAGTTCTAGCAGCAGACACATCTCTACAACAACTGTTAAGAGGAGACTTTGTACAGCAGGCCTTCATGGTAAAATAGCTGCTAGGAAACCACTGCTAAGGACAGGCAACAAGCAGAAGAGACTTGTTTGGGCTAAAGAACACAAGGAATGGACATTAGACCAGTGGAAAGGTGAACGGATGGACTCTACATGCCTGGTTCCCACCGTGAAGCATGGAGGAGGAGGTGTGATGGTGTGGGGGTGCTTTGTTGGTGACACTGTTGGGGATTTATTCAAAATTGAAGGCATACTGAACCAGCATGGTTACCACAGCGTCTTGCAGCGGCATGCTATTCCATCCGGTTTGCGTTTAGTTGGACCATCATTTATTTTTTAACAGGACAATGACCCCAAACACACCTCCATTCTGTGTAAGGGCTATTTGACCAAGAAGGAGAGTGATGGGGTGCTACGCCAGATGACCTGGCCTCCGCAGTCACCAGACCTGTACCCAATCGAGATGATTTGGGGTGAGCTGGACCGCAGAGTGAAGGCAAAAGGGCCAACAAGTGCTAAGTGTAGCGTCGGCGTCCCTGCCGCCTGCTAGGCAGGGACGCTGTTCCCCTCACCTCTCCGCTCCGTGCCTGGCGTCCTCCTCCCGCTCTGCTGGCAGCGCGCACTGCTTCCCGGCAACAGTGCTTAGGGCGCGCGCGCGCGCGCTCCCCCTCTCTTAAAGGGGCCACGCGGACCGTCCTAAGGAGTCCCCGGACAATGGCCGGAGGACCTCACCATATATAAGGCACCTCCTCCAAAATGGAGGTGCCCGAGCAATGTTGTTGCAAAGCCTTCACTCTGCTTCAGCCCTCAGGTCCCGTTACCAGTTACCTGCCAGTCACCTGCCAGATTCCTGCTTGATACCTGCCTGATATCCGCTTACCTGCTTGCAAGCCTGCGGTCCGACGGTCTGCCTTCCGACACCTGTCAGTCTGTCTATGGACCAGCCTGCCCGCTCACCAGGGAGCGCTCACCTGCTACCTGCCTGCTAGCCTACCTGGAGGCTCTGCCGTCACTTGCCGTGACCACCTGCCAGTCCAGAGACTCTTGCCCGCTCACCTGGGAGCGCTCACCTGCTACCTGCCTGCTAGCCTACCTGGAGGCTCTGCCGTCACTTGCCGTGACCACCTGCCAGTCCAGAGACTCTTGCCCGCTCACCTGGGAGCGCTCACCTGCTACCTGCCTGCTAGCCTACCTGGAGGCTCTGCCTTCACTTGCTGTGACCACCTGCCCGTCCAGAGACTCTTGCCCGCTCACCTGGGAGCGTCCACCTGCTACCTGTCTGCTAGTCTACCCTGAGACTGTCCCTGTCACTTGCTGTGACTACCTGCCCTTCTACCCAGAGACTGTCCCTGTCACTTGCCGTGACTACCTGCCCTTCTACCCAGAGACTGTCACTGCCACTTGCCGTGACTACCTGCCCGTCTTCCCTGGGAGCCACCCGCTTCCTTACAAGGACCGCCCCCTTGTATAGTTGCTCAGAGGTTCCGCCTCCCAGACCCGTTACACTAAGCATCTCTGGGAACTCCTTCAAGATTGTTGGAAGACTATTTCCGGTGACTACCTCTTGAAGCTCATCAAGAGAATGCCAAGAGTGTGCAAAGCAGTCATCAAAGCAAAAGGTGGCTACTTTGAAGAACCTAGAATATAAGATATATTTTCAGTTGTTCCACACTTTTTTGTTAACTATTTAATTCCACATGTGTTAATTCATAGTTTTGATGCCTTCAGTGTGAATGTACAATTTTCATAGTCATGAAAATACAGAAAAATCTTTAAATGAGAAGGTGTGTCCAAACTTTTGGTCTGTACTGTATATTGTTATGTTTTATGGCTCGGGCTTATGATGAAGGTTATAAATTTTTACTGTGAGTCACAGTGGCTGGGGCAGTAGGGGGTGTCTTTGGGGTTGGTGGAATTTTTTATGGGTGGGAATTTACAGAGATGGTTCCCTTCAGGATGGAATTACTAATTGGCTGATCTGGCACTTAGTGGGGCTCTGGACTGGGGTGTACTCTTGGAGCCAGTGGTGGTGTTTCCTTTACCACTGATTGTGGTGTGGTGCCCTCGAGCTTGGGGTTACGGCTGAGAGTAAAATAATTCTATGGAAAAATGCCTTGTTCTACATGTGCCGGATCTTGTAGCCCCAAGGACCTCCGCCAATTCTTTCATTGGTTATTGTTGTTTGTTAATAAATGGCCGATATGGCAAATTATATCCAAAAAAAAAGTCTCCTGTGTATCATTTATTATAAGTTAAGTGGTATGAGACACTGCTTGGGGAGAAAGAAAATAATTAATATGAGGGATGGTTTCAGGAGAACGATTTGTGCCATACACCGTCATGATCACAGATATATTTTTTTAAATGTCAGAAATATATTTTTTAACATTTTGATTTCTTTGATTAACAGTTCTGCACACAGAGATATTCCCCTAAGGCCACATTCACACATTCAGTATTTGGTCAGTATTTTACATCAGTATTTGTAAGTTAAAACCAGGAGTGGGTGATAAATACAGAAGTAGTCACGTGTTTCTATTATACTTTAACTCTGATTCTTCCACTCCTGGTTTTGGCTTACAGATACTGATGCAAAATACTGACCAAATACCTCACTTTTATTTTTGTAAATATTCAGGTTTCGGATTTTATTAACCTTTATGATTAACCAGCAGCACTGTAGTTGTTCAATACTAAAATTAATCATTAAAAATACAAATTGTGCACTCCGTGTATATCTGTATACTGTATGTATACATCTGCAAAAGTTTGGTTCCCCATCCTTCAAATTTGATATCTATCTATCTATCATTTTGACATTAGAATAAAAATGATGTCACAAGTGATGTGATGACATCACCACATTCTATATCCCAGTGTTCCGTCCTAAGGGAAACCACTGCCTTACAGACTCCCAAGGGTGAGGCAGCCCCTTTTGTTTTTCGTGACAAACGAAGCAAAAATTGATTTTAAAATGGATAAAGAGAGAAGAAGAGCCCATAGAGATCGGGTTCTCAGAGAGAAGAGAGGAATAAATGAAGAGCAGGTAATATTGTTCGCTTTAGGGCGAAAAGACTTTATACTACCGGACATTGACACTGACGCCTCAAAAATGGCGTCCAAACGTCAAATTCTAGACAAAATGAGAAAGACCAAAAGACATGAGATCCTTACAGAGAGAAGGAAAATGGAGACCCTCACGGAGTCTCACTCTGCAGCCTCCGCTGAGCTTCAGAAGGCCATTCTTATCTCCTTGATAAAACTCGGAGATCTGGTCCCTGAAATACGGAGGAGAAACAAAGATGCCATCCTCAATAAGAGGAGAAACATCAGCGCAGAGTTAGAGCTGGAAGAGGTTCTCCAAGAGACACCGAGACAAGTGACATCCTCCAGATCTGAAAGTCTGGAGGCACCGAAACTACAAAGAGCGGCAGCCCAGAAGAGGATCAGGAACAGCAGAGACTGGGTTGTCCAATGTAGAAGACGTCTCATCTACGCTAAACCCATTATAAATGGGAATGGTGCATTACGGAGGTCGAGGTCATCAGCTGAAAACATCTCCATCCCAGAGAACAAACAGCTGAGTGTTTCTCCACCAAACACATCACTGGATACAGATGGACCAGGTAAGATGGATCTGCTCAGTGTAATAAGACTGGGGGTGACGGGGATTATACTCCTAATATTATGTACTGGCATCAATTATCAAAAGTGCAGAAAAACTGTCCTTGTTGCCCATAGCAACCAATCACAATGCAGCTTTCATTGTTCCATAGAATGTTAAGAGATGGAATCTATGCTGTGATTTGTTGCTATGGACAACAGGGACATTTTTACTATTGGACAGTTTTGATAAATGAGAGCCCAAATATTAGACATTTCCTGCTCATTTACATAATTCTATTTAAAATTATAATATTTTCTTTTAGTTATATTTGTTAACCCCTTCTTGACCGGGTAACCTTTCGTTGTTTTTTCCTTCCTCCTTCGAAAACCCATAACTATTTATTTTTTAATTTGTCTCCCAATGTAGCTGTATGCGGACTTGATTTTTTAGTGGACGAGCTGTAGTTTTGAACATTATTTATTTTACTATTCAATATTCTTGAAAAAGATTCAAAATGTGGTAAAATTGTGGAAAAAAGTGATTCCGCCATTGTTTTCTTTACTGTGTTCATTGAATGGTAAAAATGACCTGACAGAATGATTCTCCATGTCAGTTACAGCTATGATAATGCTGAACAGACATAGGGGTTATAATTCACTGAACTGGTAGAAGAAAATTAGGAATTTTATAAAAAATAAATTGGTTTGTGTCCCTATATTCTGAGACATTATATCTTTTGGATTTTGATCGCTGGATGGAGCTGTGCGAGGACTTGATTTGGGTTTTTTTGCGGGACAAGTTGTAGCTTTTATAGATAACTTTCTCGGGTAGACAAGACATTGTGATATCTTTTATTACAATTTATTAGATGTATACTGCGCCCTCACAAAAACACTATTCTGGTCTTTACATTTATTTTCTCATTTCAGTGTTTACTGTTTGGGTTAATTAATGTTCCGGATGTGGTTATACTAGATATTCAAATTATTATTATTATTATTATTATTATTATTATTAATGGGGAAGTATTTTTTTTACATTTTATTATTTTTTTTACTTTTTTTTGTTACTTCTTTTCTTTAGTCTCCTTTGGGGACTTGAACCTGCGATATTCTGATCGCTTCTACTAGATACTGTGATAGAACTGTATATAGCTAAATTAAAAATCTCATATGAAAGCCAGGCTGGTCTTAACAGGAAGAGGAAAAGACAGGGGCTTTCAGCAGGCTGAGGTAGTCATTTCCAATAATGTGTTCACTAAGGGGTTCAAATTTTTTATATCATCTCAGCAGATGGAATCGATAAGACGCCCTACGACACAACGGACATACCGGCACAAAGCCTTGATGATGCCAGTTTACAGATTTCTGACCCAAGAGAACTGGTCCACACTGACCAACCTATAGACTTTTCCAATCTCGAGTTCTGGAAAGTTCTTGGAAAAGGAAACTATGGAAAAGTAAGTGTCAATTTATATTGTCCGTGTTCCCCAATGTATCCTGCACCAGATACACAGGAGAGATGTACATATTTATTACAGGATGCTCATATGTAATGATAATTGGGATTAACTAGTGAACTACTACACAGTAATAGATGAGAGTTTGGTCTGATCTGTTGTGATTTTTCTCCAGGTCGTCTTGGCATCAGATCCAGTCAGTGAAGGACTGCTGGCCATCAAAATCATGGACAAAAGTTCTTGTGAGGACTTAATCTCTACAGAGCTAGAAGTCCTAAGAATGGCTGCCGGGTGCCCCTACCTAATGACTATGCGGGCGTTTAGGGAAACACCTACGGAGTATGAAATAGCCATGGACTATATGGCTGGAGGAGACCTGTTTGGCCACATGAAAGATTCAATGATGTTTAACACAAAGACAATAAGGTAAATGTCCGGTACTGAATGTGAATAATCCGCTGCCGGCACATTGTAGTCTTAGATCAATGGACAACGACAACAAGAGAAACTAATGATGTGAAAAGGACACGTGTGTGATCTCCTCATGTTCTCTGTATGATTGTGCATGTAACCACTGATCCATCCTTTCTACTCCACAGACTCTTTGCGGCAGAGATGGTGTGCGGACTCCAGTTCCTGCATGAACGCGGCGTCATACATAGGTAATCATTTCACCTTCATAAATCTGTCACTTGTGACTCTCTGTTGTCTCCTTACATATCTATTGTAGAAAGTTCTTTCCATGAATTGTCCTCACAATCAGTGTCTGCTCCTTCTCCCTGCAGTGACCTGAAGCCAGAGAACATCCTCCTCCAAGACACCGGACACATCAAAATCTCAGACTTTGGCTTAGCAGCCATGAATGTGTTTGAGGGTGACATAGTGGAATATACTGCTGGCACTAAGGGTTACATAGCGCCCGAGGTAAGGAACATCTCTGTGTGATTGATGTCGATAGTAGGATTGAGGGATAATCTGATCCCAATGTATCCTGCTCATATCTAATCACAGACCGGTCCTCATAGTCTCTGTGTGTAAATCCCCTTCCCGGTATATTCAGATTCTCTCCAATCTCATGTTCCCATAGGTAATGGACGGTGAAGGATACAACCATCTGGCAGACTCCTTTTCCTTTGGCGTTATCTTATATATGATGACTGTAGGTGACTGGCCATTCTATACCAGAGGCACAATGGACGAATACCACCAGTCTGTGTATGACGACATCCCTTCTTTTCCACCTGGGATCTGCTGTCATGCCATGGATATCATAAAACGGGTGAGTAAGATCAGATGGACAATGATAAAGGGGAATTACAAGAAGATATAGAAGATAAGATATGGACAGTCCATAGACATTGTGTAATAATTTATCAGTAATAATACATAATATAATGACTAATGCTTTGTTTTCATTTTCTAGCTCCTCTGCAAAACTCCATCTGCCCGATCTGCCATTACATCATCCATCAGATCGCATCCATTTTTCTATTCTATAGACTGGAGCGATGTGGAGTCCGGCAGAGCCGACCCACCATTCCCATATTACTATGTAAGTACAACACATACAGACATCCAAAGTGTTATCACTACCCAGTAACACACTTACCCACTATACACCTTATCGCTATATCCCCCTAGTACTGTATATACTGTATGTGAGGGGCTGATTCTCAGACGTGTATATTTCTCTTCTTCCAGCAGGAGTATTAGGCTGATAAAAATCAGCCCCATTCCAGTAACATCCAGGAATGAAGATTTACATTAATCGGATGAGACAATTACACTGGACTTTCTTATTTACCGGACTGTGACAAACCTACCAAGCTTCCACCACATAACATCCAAGTAGATTTGAGCACCAAACATCCAGGGATTTATTCCGATCGCCATATTTGGGGTCAGGAAGGAATTTTTTTCCCTTGATATGAGGATGATCCAACAACGAGTCCTCAGGGTTATTTTTCGCCTTCCTCTGGATCAACATAGCAAGTAATTAAAGGCTGAAATTGAAGGACTTCTTTCAGCCATACTTGTTATGTCACCATCTGGACGACTCATCTACAATGTGGTGGTAAGGAGACGACTACAAGATATGGACATAAAGAAGGAAGCGGCTGCTCCTTCTCCTACTTGGCCATGTACAGACAGAAGGAAGCGGCTTCTCCTTCCTCTACCAGGCCATGGTCAGACAGAAGGAAGCGGCTGCTCCTTCACCTTCCTGACCATGGTCAGACAGAAGGCCATTTGGCTGATCGCGATGCTGTAGGAATCCAGGAAAACTCCAACTACACAGATCACAAGTCACACATTCCTGCTCTTCTCCTCTCTCATGTGTGATCCAGACCTGGATGTCCAAAAGCGGCAAAAGTGTAAGCCGAGGCCTGAGGAGCAGAATCATCATCATTTGCTCCTTTCCACAGAAAGTGACTATATCTACACACTTTCTTTTTATATATTTGCATAATATTAACAACTTTTATGCATAAAAATAAATATATAAAACATCTATGTTGCTTTTGGTTATATTACTGACATGCTTTTTGGTATTTTTATTAATATCATGATAAGGTATTTTGCTGCCTTAGGCAGATGACGCAAATGGCTTCCCCCCCAAGAAAAGGAATAGGTGAGACTCTATGGTAACTGGACCTCTAACTTCCTCGTCTGATCCATCAGGTAACAAGCTCTGATGACCACTTCCTTTACAATGTCAGACCCAAGAATAGTCATGGAAACTAATATAGCTTAATTATAATGGGGGCCGTTTGGTTTCAATTAATGAGATACAATAGATGCCGCTTGTAACAAAACCGATGGTTGTTCTACTGCCGTATTCCTGTGTGGCGCCATCCTCTAACAGGGGGCAGACTGTCCATACCCTGCGTATTGCGGGAATTACCGCCAGAACATCGACCTGATTACAGCTCCTCTGCTCCTGTCCTGGGGGCAGCGTTCACATTGTCTTAAAGACACAAATGCATTTCAATGCAGAGAGGGAATGAGAACCAGGGCGCAGGCGTTGAGCGGTGTTAGTGACCCACTGACTCCTCTCACCTTTGTTCCTGTGTACCGGCTGTCAGCATGCTAAATGTTTGCGGCAGGAGGAAGGTGCCAGTTGACTGCAGGCGTTCAATAATGTCAATTTTTTTTCTTAAACTGCTCCCCCCTCAGAGAGGTAGCGTCCTAGGCGGGTGCCTACCCCTTGTCCCGGGCCTGCACTGGTGGTTCAGTTTGGATCCTCTTGCAGGAATAGTGCCATACACTATTGCAGTCAGTACAATGGAAATCATTGACTTGTCAAATTTAAAGGCTTTTTTGCGAAGAAGAGAAAAATGAAGACTGTTTACTGGGTTTTTTCAACCATAGCTGTGATTAAAGCAATGCTCCTTTGCTCATAGGGGAAAGCAGTTTTATCAATCGCTTTGTTGGGGAGCTGTCCACTCCATTCTGGTCTTTCGGTCGTCCCACGTTACTTCTGACTCTCAGAATCCTACAGGATCTTATACGCGGTGTGGAAGACAATTTCTCTATATAATGAGCCTTAATGTGACTCTCACAAGAATGCAAAGTGAGATTCATTCACCTCTACATCACTAGTCAGAGCTGTAGACACCAGGTTAATTTAATGAAATATCAGACCACCACTTTCAGGCCATATTCACACGTTCAGTATTTGGTCAGTATTTTACCTCAGTATTTCTAAGTCCAAACCAGGTGAGGAACAATCAAAGGAAAAGTATAATAGAAACACGTCACCATTTCTGCATTTATCACCCACTCCTGGTTTTGCCTTACACATACTGATGTAAAATACTGACCAAATACTGAATGTGTGAACGTGGCATGACATTTATTGCACTAGTCCATGTGCCGTCTGTTTTTTAATAACAGTTCCGTGTCTAATCCGTGAGACTCAGAGCAGGTTCTATTCTCATTCATTTTGCAGATCAGACTCAGCCATTAAAGTCTAAGGAAATCCATGTACAACGGATGAAGCACTGAAGACTTTTCTTTTCCTTTAGTGCTCCATCAGTGTTTCATCCATTTTTAATAGATCCATTAATAGTCAATGGATAAATAAAAGTTCAGACTGTCTACCTGCTTCAGTTTTTGCAAATGTATGAGGAAAAAATATATCTATACAACACGGATATAAAATGGAGACAATGCGGAGACACATGGGAGAAAAAGGTTCTGTTTTACAAGGATATAGAAATAGACAAGGATTTGTGAATGTAGCGTCCTCTGAAGAATAGGTAAAACCCATCAAGCTAAAGACAAGACAGACTGATAACTCAGTGAGGAATACAATAGAAGCTGCCTATTGAAGTCTACGGAGAGGCTCCGGACATCACTAGGTAGGCTTCATTTCTACACATGAGCTTGATGTATCATCCATTACTTTTTCTGTACATTTATTAGCATTTGTTATGTTTGTAGCATGGTATTCTACAGTTAGCATTATTAGTCGTATATGCCTTTATATATGACGCGCCCCCTGGGCCGTGTGTGTGGGAATACCCGGAGCCGGGTCTTTGTGTGATGTCAGCGGTTGTAGTCTCCGTGGCGGCGACCCGGTCCCGTGGCTCAGGGTGGTCAAACCAGTGGCGGATCTGTTTACTAGGTTTTTAATGTTGAAATGTCCGACTATGCCACCCGTGGATTGCGATCACTGAGAACCGCCGCTGCAGGGCACACCGCTGAGGCTTATGTTGTGTGCGCAGCAGGGGGTAGTATAACTCCCCACGGGAGGAGTATAGCCTCAGGGCAGCATGTGTAGATGGTGAGGGTTGTGGTGCATAGGCGCAGCAGAAATGACTCAAAGTCCATGCAGTGCAGTTCAGGGTCTTTACTGTTGGTGATGAAGAGACCCTGCTGGGAGTACTGGCTAACATTAGAGGCCTGGTCAGTCTGTGAGCGAACAAGAATCCCCCTGGCCAGGTGGAGGTGTAGACCTTCCCGTCTAACTGCACTCTTCCTGGCTACCTTGCTGTAGTCGTGTAGTAGCCCACGTCTGTGAGTGTACCGTGTGGTGCTCACCCGTATGGCTGGTGACTTGGGGCCTTTGGATCCTTCCGCTCCTCGATGGCGGTGCCGGTCCCTTGCATGTGACTGAGCCTCCGGGCTTTCTACGGCCAGAGGACCTGAAATCCCCTGCCAGGTGGTTTCTGCTGCTGGATGTGAATATCCTCACAGCCTCGGACTCCGGTGTCCGGTTCTCTGCGTCTTCTGCCAGGACGAGCTCTGCTGCTCCAGTCCCTGGCTCTCAGCTCCTGTCTCCTACAGGGCTGCTTGCTGCTCTATCCCTCTCTCTGGAACTAACTAGCTAACCTCGCCCTAGATCCAGTTTATAAAGGGTAGGTTCCTCCCCTCCCTGGACTGGGGCCGGAGGCGTTGCATGCAAATGTGCTCCTGACCAGGAAAACCCATGCTCGCTCTCAGACATGGTATTTCTACCACTGTGGCAACCAGACCCCCTGGGGTGCCACATTCCCCCCTAGTAAACTTTAGTACTCCGGGACTAAACACTTTTTTTTTTGAAAACACACATAACAGGGTATAAACAATAACACAACAATATATGTACAAGGAGTTCAGTCTTGATAGGTCATGGCGCTTCCGTAACCAGGTGTCCGTGTCACCCAAGATGCATTTTGAGGGACCCGTCCCAAACCCTCCACGTAGGCCCTGGGGTGGCTACAGGGCATCGATGATCCGGCGTTGGACCACGTCTTCAGCCACCTCCACGGGTTTTTGTTCTGTGGTCTGGCCCAAAAGGGGCACTTAACAGGTGCAACTATTTACAAGGTACAGTTCCGGTTATTCATTGTCCATAACCTGTCCGTCCATAGACCCTGTCGGGTAACTTGAGAAACATAATCAGTATTGAGGTAACAAACATAAAACAATACAACATTTGCAATATACAGGTATATATAATTTCTCCTAGATTCTCCAGCGAGCGGGCTTCTGACCTCTAGTGCTCCTTGTTGACCTACGTAACACACTATCTGATGGTGTTCTTTCTGGGTCCCCTGTTTCCATCCCTTGTGTAGTGGGCTCGCTAGTGTCTGCACTACAGGTGTTTGGAGATGTTACGGGTCGGTTGGGCAGCTTTCTGCGTACTCTTTGGCTTACCACGGGCACGGCAGGCTCACTACTAGCAGAGGGTTGATTCTCCTGGGCTGCTGGTATGGAATCCTCTGCCTCCAGGGCCGGTTGCTCTTCCAATACTACTTGCTCTTCTGTAGGCCCTTGAGGGGCTGGCTGGAGAAAGGTAAGGACGGGTACCACAATAGCGTTGTTAATTTGTGTCCAGGACCGGGGAAATTCTCCGAGTACTGTACTGACCATTTCTTCCCTTTCCTCTGCGGGTTGAGGGCTATCTTGGTCTTCATCAGTGCTTTGCAGCAGCTCGGGACACTTCTTCAGGTGGTCTCTAGAGACAGTGGCTGTGGTCTCTCCTCCATCCTTACTGATAACGCATACTTTCGGGTTTTCATGACTTGAGGGCAGTACTGTGTACGGGTCTTTCTCCCACTGGTCATCCAACTTATGGAGCCGCCTCTTCCTCTTCAAGACCTGCTCTCCAGGTGCCAGGGGAACAGCGGGAGCATGCTGGTTGTAAGTCCTCTCTTGCCTTTCTCTTGCTTGAGACAAACTTCTCTCAACACTCTCCTGCACTTTCCGGTACTGCTGCTGCCGTTCTGTATCCCAGTCTGCCTCTGGCGAGGTATCCTCGGGTGTCAGGACTCCCATATCCAGGTCAATAAGCAGCTTACCAGGTCTTGCTCTCATTAGGTAAGCCGGGGTGCAGTTGGTGGAATTTACTGGGATGTGGTTATACAAGTCCACCAGATCAGGCAGTTTTTCAGGACACAGACTGCGTTCTTCCAGGGGCAACGTTTTCAGCAAGTCTATCACCACCTGGTTCATCTTCTCACACAATTCGTTGGTTTGGGGGTGATAGGGCGTTGTCCTTATCTTCTTGCAGCCATAGAGGTTGCAGAGCTCCTGGAAGACCTCCGCTTCGAAGGCTGGACCTTGGTCCGTCAACACTTGCTCTGGATACCCGTGTGGATGGCAGAAGTGCTGCTAGAAGGCTCTAGCTGCTGTCTGAGCTGTTAAGTCCTTGACAGGGATAACCACCAGGAACTGGGAGTAGTGGTCTACGATGATGAGAGCGTAGACGTACCCGGACCTACTTGGAGCCAGCTTCACATGGTCCAGAGCTACCAGTTCTAGTGGCTCCTTGGTGATGATGGGCTGCAGGGGAGTCTTCTGGCTGGCACGGTCCTTTCTTCTCAGGTTGCACGGGCCGCAGTCTCTGCACCTTCTCTCAATGGCCCCTCTCATGCCTACCCAGAAGAACCGTTCACGCAACAGGAACTCCAACTTCTTCCATCCAAAGTGTCCTGCTCCGTCGTGGTATGCCTCCAGGACCATAGCCGCGTCTCGTCTCGGGACCACTACCTGCCAGGTCAGCTCATGTGTCCGGGAGTTAACAATTCTCCGGCACAGCTTCCCCTTGTAGAGAAGCAGTTTACTCTTCTCCTTCCACAGCTGTTTGGTCTCTTCCGGAGCGTCTGGGTCAAGGCGGGCATCAGCCTGTGTCAGCATCTCTTTTACCAGGCGGACGGCTGGGTCACTGTATTGCGTCTCCGCTCAGCTGTAGTGGGGTAAGGGATTGAACATGGCAGAGTGCTTGTCCCTTACACAGTGGGAACACTGGGTAATCTCATGATGGTGGAACGCAGGGAGTTCAATCTCTTCCAGTTCTTCTGGATCTTCCCCTCCGTCCGGCAAGTTCGGCATCCTGGACAGGGCGTCTGCGTTGGCATTTGTGCGTCCCGCCTGGTATTTGATTGTAAATTCATAGTTGGATAGGCGGGCCATCCATCTCTGCTCCAGGGCACCAAGTTTCGCAGTGTCCAGGTGTGTCAACGGGTTGTTGTCCGTGTACACGGTGAACTTGGAAGAGGCAAGGTAATGTTTAAAGTGTTCTGTAACTGCCCACACCACTGCCAGGAACTCTAGCTTGAAGGAGCTATAATTTTCGGGGTTTCTCTCTGTAGCCCGGAGCTTCCTGCCGGCATAAGCAATTACCCGTTCTCTGCCCTGTTGGATCTGGGACAGCACCGCCCCTAGCCCGATGTTGCTCGCGTCCGTGTGGTGGATGAAAGGCTGGCAGTAATCAGGGTAAGCCAGGACCTCATCCCCCGTGAGGGCCATCTTCAGCTGGCGGAAAGACTCATCCTCCAGCTTGTCCCATTTGAAGGGTGGCTTCTGATTCTTGGTCTTTGACTGACCCAACAGGAGGTTTTGCATAGGGGCTGCCATTTTGGTGAACCCGGGGATGAATCTTCGAGGAACTGCCGCACTTCCTTTATGCTGGAGGGTCTTGGCCAGTCCTTAATCACTGTAATTTTATCAGGGTCTGGAGCTACTCCGTCAGCACTCACCATGTGTCCCAGGTACTGTACTTTTGGTTTCAGTAGATGACACTTGGAGGGTTTCACCTTTAGGCCGTAGCCTGCCAGGGCGTCAAACACCTCTGCCAGGTGTTTCAGATGGTCCTCATATGTTTTGGAATACACGATGACATCGTCCAGGTATAGCAGGACCGTCTCGAAATTCCTGTGCCCCAGGCAGCGCTCCATCAACCGCTGGAAGGTTCCTGGTGCGTTGCAGAGCCCGAATGGCATACAGTTGAATTCGCTGAGAACCATCGGGGTGGTGAACGCGGTCTTCTCCTTGTCTGCCTCTGCTACAGGAACCTGCCAGTACCTGCTAGTAAGATCCAAAGTGGAGAAGAAGTTAGCAGACTTTAATGCAGCTAAAGATTCCTCTATCCTAGGTAACGGGTACGCATCTTTGTGTGTGATACGGTTGACCTTTCTGTAATCTACACACATTCTCATGATGCCATCTTTCTTTTTCACAAGAACTAGTGGAGCTGCCCAGGGGCTACAGCTGTCCCTGATTACCCCAGCCTCCTTCATGTCTCGCAACATCCCCTTGGTATTCTGATAGTGTGCAGGGGGTACAGGTCGGTATCTTTCCTTTATGGGTGGATGGTCTCCTGTGGGGATGTGGTGTTCTACCCCCTTTACTTGCCCAAAGTCTAGCGGGTGTTTGCTAAAGACTCTTTCGTACTCCTGCACCACCCGGTAGACTCCCTGTTTTTGGTGTGAGGGAGTGGAGTCGGTGCCCACATGCAGCTTCTGACACCAGTCCTCCATTCGTTTCTTGGAGCCGTTACCCTCCTCTAGTTGAGATGGAGGCAAGGGTTCCATGGCCTTTATGGAGTTTTGGTTAACGGTGAACAATTTGGCTAGAGTGGCATACTGGGGCAAGTATACTTCTCTTTCCCCAATGTTTAGGATGCGGACGGGTACCCTCCCATGGCATACATCGACCACCCCCCGTGCCGTCAAAATGGTGGGCCTACTGTCTGAGTAGACGGGTTCTACCATGGCTTGGTAGTCCCTTCCTCTTAACCCGATTGCAGTTCGGCACCAGATCATCATCTCACTCTTTGGGGGCATGGCGATAGGGAACGGGTCACTCATCCTTACACTACCAATCTCACCACCAGACAGTTCTACCTGCTGCCTTTTCATCAGGGCTCTGATCACTTTTTGTGGGACATGCTACTGGCTGGAGCTGGCGTTCACCGCAACCTGCTGTAATATGACAATTATCTCTGCAAGACAATTTTCAATAACATTAGTACCCAAGGTTATCTTAGGGTGGCTTTCACGACGGTCAATGTCCACAATAATCAGTCCTTGCGCTGGCAGTTCAACTTTACCAATCTTTATGGTCACCTCCTTGAATCCCACCTGCGGCACGGGCTGACCATGTCTTGCGATGATGCTCAAATCGTCATCTGGGTAGCGGGTAATATCTGAGTCATTCCAGTACCGCTTAAAGAGCACATAGGGGATGGTGGTTACCTGTGACCCGGTGTTCAGTAGTGCACTCATAGGAATGCCATCCAGCACCACAGGCAAGACCGGTCGTCCCCCTACGTACTTATCATGCCAGCTCGATGGGCCTGATGATCTTATGCCTGGGGGTCGGTCCTCTGCCCCAGGTCGGGCCCATTTAAATGACAGTACCTTGCCATATGTCCTGGTTGGTTGCAGCGGCGGCAGATGGGTTGTCCGTCCTGGTCATAGCGGTCGCTGGGCCTTCCTCTGAACGATGGGATCCTCCTCCGTTGGCTCCAAGGGACGTCCTCCGGACTGGAAGCCAGCTGGATCTTTCCTGGGGAAGACACCTGTAAAGACTGCACAGTTCTTGTTAGCGCGGCAACGCTTTTGGTCAGATCTTGGACCTGATGGTGCAGGTCTACAGCCGGGGCTTTGTCCAAAGCCTGTGCATCAGCTCCCACAGGCTCTGCAGGCAAGGGTGCCGCCTCCTGGTGATAGGTGATAGCAGGGCGCCTGTGGGTTACAGCGCCACCTGGTGCCGGTTCTCGGAGCACCCGGATGGCCCTGTCTTTAAACTGCGCAAAGTCCAAATCAAGGTTCTGCAAGGACATTACACGCAACTGGGTTCGGTGGGCGCTGGACAGTAGACGCTCAATGAACTGTTCAGTCAACAGCTTATCCTCATTCCGCACGCTGTCAGGGTCTGCCTACTTAATGGCTCTCAGGGCCTCCTGCAAATTCAAAGCATAGTACCGTATACTGTCTTGTGCCCGCTGTTTGCATCCATAAAATTTTAGCTTGATCTCTGCTGAGGTGCGGTATCAAAAGTGCCAGTATTTCCTTTACAGTTCCCTTTTCCCAGGCTGACCAGGACTTCACTTCTCTTTGGGCTGCTCCAATTAACTGACCTATCAGGATGCTCACTTTATGTTCCTCGGACAGGGGGTATACTTTGAATAGGCTATACAGTCTTTCTTTAAAGTTGCTCAGGGTATGCGACTCCCCTGAGTACTTGGGTAACCATGCCGCTCCAGGGATATACGGCATCGTGAACGGCATCACTGCGGCAGCAGCCGCGCTGGCGGTAGGAGCTCCCTCCATTCCTGGTGTCTTCCTCCCCCCTAGTTATCCGTGGCCTACCTTCCATTGCTTCTTCTCGTAGGCCGCGGCTCCGCAGGCGATCGTCGGGGTCGAGGACCTTGCGTCGCGCGCTGGTGACGTCGGCGTCCGCTGGGCTCCTTCCAGGACCTTGCGCAGTGTCAGTACGTAAGGCGGGGCTTCAGCTCTTGCGCGCTTTTGGCGTCCACTCCCCTCTTCTTCCCACGCGGCGTCCCAAAAATGGCGCCCAATAGCGGGAAAATGGCTGCGGATGGTGGGAAAACGTTTGCGGATGGCGGGAAACTTCACCACGGTAAGTATCACAGTCTTTCTTCAGGCACGCAGTACCCGGTGGTTGCGGGCACGAGATCCTGCCGACTACGCCAAAGTTGATGCGCCCCCTGGGCCGTGTGTGTGGGAATACGCGGAGCCGGGTCTCTGTGTGATGTCAGGGGTTGTAGTCTCCGTGGCGGCGACCCGGTCCCGTGGCTCAGGGTGGTCAAACCAGTGGCGGATCTGTTTACTTGGTTTTTAATGTTGAAATGTCCGACTTCACCACCCGTGGATTGCGGTCACTGAGAACCGCCGCTGCGGGGCAGACCGCTGAGGCTGATGTTGTGTGCGCAGCAGGGGGTAGTATAACTCCCCACGGGAGGAGTATAGCCTCAGGGCAGCGTGTGTAGATGGTGAGGGTTGTGGTGCATAGGCGCAGCAGAAATGACTCAAAGTCCGTGCAGTGTAGTTCAGGGTCTTTACTGTTGGTGATGAAGGAGACCCTGCTGGGAGTACTGGCTAGCATTAGAGGCCTGGTCAGTCTGTGAGCGAACAAGAATCCCCCTGGCCAGGTGGAGGTGTAGGCCTTCCCGTCTGACTGCACTCTTCCTGGCTACCTTGCTCTAGTCGTGTAGTAGCCCACGTCCCTGAGTGTACCGTGTGGTGCTCACCCGTATGGCTGGTGACTTGGGGCCTTTGGTTCCTTCCGCTCCTCGATGGCGGTGCCGGTCCCTTGCATGTGACTGAGCCTCCAGGCTTTCTACGGCCAGAGGACCTGAAATCCCCTGCCAGGTGGTTTCTGCTGCTGGATGTGAATATCCTCACAGCCTCGGACTCCGGTGTCCGGTTCTCTGCGTCTTCTGCCAGGACGAGCTCTGCTGCTCCAGTCCCTGGCTCTCAGCTCCTGTCTCCTACAGGGCTCCTTGCTGCTCTGTCCCTCTCTCTGGAACGAACTAACTAACCCCGCCCTAGATCCAGTTTATAAATGGCAGGTTCCTCCCCTCCCTGGACTGGGGCAGGAAGCGTTGCATGCAAATGTGCTCCTGACCAGGAAAACCCATGCTCGCTCTCAGATATGGTATTTCTACCACTGTGGCAACCAGACCCCCTGGGGTGCCACATATACATATATTTTCACACTTTTTGAATGGGCTATGTATGGACTAGCTTTGGTTGTACTCGGGGCCTGTTTCAGAGATAGTGGGGCCCCAAATGCTCACATATAGCACCATCACAGAGAAATATTTTGGTTGTATTTACATGCGCTGAGTTCAGGCCATTAAACGAGCGCGATCGACAATATTGAAGTCATTCGACGCTTGTTTCCCGGGTTCTTTACACCGGCTGAGGAAGAATGATGGGGACAGAACAGTCACTAGTAGATCAATCTGTCCCCTTACAGTATCATTTTATTAGCAGTATATCTGCAGATTACACCAAACGATGTGCTGCTGAGAACAATGAGCTTTGTTTTGGCGTAAACAATCCAATCACTCGATGAATAGGCAGCATTGTGCTCCTTAAGTACAATATGCCCCATAGTCCTCCATATAGTATAATGTGCCCCATAATCCTCCATACAGTATAATGTACTCTCCATAGTTCTCAATACTGTATAATGCAGCCCTCATATAGTACAATACACTCCCCATAGTCCTCAATACAGTACAATGCGGCCCCCATAGAGTATAATGCTGCCCCATAGAGTACATATACTATAATGCACCCCCCATAGCCCTCCAGCCTTGTGACCACCATGTTCTCAATGATGTAAAAAAATAAATACAATACTCACCTCTCCCCATTCCCCCACTGCTCCGGTCTGTGCAGCATGTCTGCTTGGCCTCAGCAGCTCCACTGCCTGGCACACAATTAAGTGACATAAATGACGCGCCCCCTGGGCCGTGGGGAGACCCGGAGCCGGGCCTGTAGATGCTGGGAGTTGTAGTCACTGTGGCAGCGACCCGGTCCGTGACCCAGGGCGGTCAAACCAGGGTAATCTATGTGTCTCAGTTATTGATAGTCTGACTATGCCACCTGTGGATTGCGGTTATTGGTAACCGCCGCTGCAGGGCAGTCCGCTGAAGCTGGTGGTATGCGCAGCAAGGTAGTGTAACTCCTCACAGGAAGAGTGTAGCTTCAGGGCAGCGTGTATGGATGATGGTGGTGATAGTGCCTGGATCAGTAATAATAACACGGAGTCTTTGCAGTGCAGTCCTAGGGTCTTTACTGGTGGTAATTATATAGGCCCCAACGGGAGTACTTGCTAGGGATGAGGGCCTGGTCAGTCTGGGAGCAATCCTAGAATCCCCTGGCCAGGTGGAGTTGTAGGCCTGCCGTTCCGACTGTACTCTTTTGGCTATCCCGCTTATAGTCGTGTTGTAGCCTACGTCCTTGAGTGTAACGTGCTGCTCACCCGTATGGCTGGCGACTCGGATCCCGTGTATTCCTCGCTCCTCTGTGGTGGTACTGGTCCTTTCGTGTGGCTGAGCCTCCGGGCTTCTGTCAGCCAGGAGACCTGCAATCTCCTGCCTTGCGGTTTCTGCTGCTGGATATACAATCCTCACAGCCTCGGACTCCGGTGTCAGGTCTTCTGTATCCACTGGCCAGGATGAGCTCTGCACAGCTCCAGTCCTCAGCTCCTTGCTCCTTAGTCCTAACTGACTCCTGACACTGAACTAGACTCTCACTAGACTGACTAACCCCGCCTCCAGATCCAGTTATATAGGGCAGGATCCTCCCCTTTACAGGTGCAACTATTTACAGGCAGAGTATTTGGTTATTCATTGTCCATAACCTGAAAGTCTTTTTGGACCCTGTAGGGTAACTGGAAAACCATATTCAATACACACACAAAACAATTCAACATTACAGTTATAGTTACATTTAAAATTTCCAACGAGCAGGAATTTGACCTCTGGTGATTCTGGTGGACCTGCGTAACACACTGTCTGTCTGTGTTCCACTCTGGTCCCTTTTCCCTACCCCTGGTGTGGTGGGCACTGTGTGACCTGCACTACTGGTATTTTGAGGTGTCACTGGTAGGTTGGGCAGCTTCCTACGGATCCTTTGGCTTACCGTGGGTACGACAGGCTCGCTACTAGCAGAGGGTAGATTCTCCTGGTCTGCTGATGAGGAATCTTCTGTCTCCGGGGCCAATGGTTCTTCCAACTCTACTGAGACTTCTGTAGGTGCTTGAGGTGCTGGTTGGAGAAATGTAAGGACAGGCACAACAATGGCATTATTCACTTGTGTCCATGACCGGGGAAATTCTCCGAGTACCGTGCTGACCATTTCTTACACTTCCTCTGCGGGTTGAGGGATATCTTGGCCTTCTTCAGCATGCTGTAGCTGCTCGGGACATTTCTTCAGGTGGTCTCTGGAAACTGGAAACTGTTGCTGTTGTCTCACCTCCGTCCTTACTTATGAGGCACACCTTGGTATTATCATGACTTGATGGTAGAATGGTGTACGGCTCTTTTTCCCACTGGTCATCCAACTTGTGGAGTCGCCTCTTCCTCTTTAGGACTTGCTCTCCAGGTGACAAGGGGGCAGCAGGTGCATGTTGATTGTAAGTCCTCTCTTGCCTTTCTCTTGCTTGGAACAGACTTCTTTCAACACTTTCCTGTACCTTGCGGTATTGCTGTTGCCGCTCAGTGTCCCAATCTGCGTCTGGTGAGGCGTCCTCTGGTGTCAGAACTCCCATATCCAGATCGATGGGCAGCTTACCAGGTCTCGCTCTCATCAGGTAAGCTGGTGTGCAGTTGGTGGAATTCACTGGGATATGATTGTAGAGGTCCACTAGGTCTAGCAACTTTTCTGGCCACAGACTGCGTTCCTCCAGGGGCAATGTCTTCAGTAGGTCTATCACCACCTGGTTCATCTTTTCACACATCCTGTTGGTCTGGGGGTGATAAGGCGTTGTCCTGATCTTCTTGCAGCCGTACAGGTTGCAGAACTCCTGGAATACCTCCGCTTCGAAGGCCGGACCTTGGTCAGTTAGCACACGTTCTGGGTAACCATGCGGGCGGCAGAAGTGCTGTTGGAAAGCTCTGGCTGCTGTCTGAGCTGTTTGGTCCTTGACTGGCACTACTACCAGAAACCGGGAGTAGTGGTCTACGATGGTGAGAGCGTAGACATAGCCTGACCTGCTTGGGGACAGCTTCACATGGTCTAGGGCTACCAGTTTGAGCGGCTGCTTGGTGATGATGGGCTGCAGGGGAGCCCTCTGGCTGTCACGGTCTTTCCTTCTCAGGTTGCACGGTCCGCAGTCTCGACACCACCTCTCGATTGCTCCTCTCATGCCGACCCAATAGAACCGTTCACGCAGCAGGACTTCCAGCTTTTTCCATCCGAAGTGTCCTGCTCCATCGTGGTACACTTCCAAGACCATAGACGCGTCCCGCCTCGGGACTACCACCTGCCAGACCAGCTCATGCGTCTGGGAGTTGACAGTTCTTCGACACAGCTTCCCTTCATAGATGAACAGCTTACTCTTCTCTTTCCACAGCTGTTTGGTCTCCTCTGGAGCATCTGGGTCAGGGTATGAGTCGGCTCGTGTCAGCAACTCTTTGACTAGGTGGACGGCCGGGTCACTGTCTTGTGTTTCAGCCCAGCCGTGGTGGGGCAAGGGATTGAACGTGGCCTCTTTGGTGGAAGAGTACCTGTCTTTCACACAGTGGGAGCACTGAGTTATCCCATGACGGTGGAAAGCGGGGATTTCTATCTCTTCCAGTTCTTCTGGGTCTTCTCCCCCATCTGGCAAGTTAGGCATCCTGGACAGTGCATCTGCATTGGCATTCTTGCGCCCAGCCCGGTACTTGATGGTGAACTCATAATTGGAGAGTCGGGCCATCCATCTCTGCTCCAGGGCACCAAGTTTCGCAGTGTCCAGGTGTGTCAGCGGGTTTTTGTCTGTGAATACGGTGAACTTGGAAGAGGCGAGGTAATGTTTAAAGCGCTTTGTCACTGCCCATACCACTGCGAGGAACTCTAGCTTGAAGGAGCTGTAATTTTCAGGGTTCCTTTCTGAGGGCCGGAGCTTCCTGCTGGCATAAGTGATTACCCGTTCTCTGCCCTGCTGGATCTGGGACAGCACCGCTCCCAGTCCCACGTTGCTCGCGTCCGTGTGGAGGATGAAGGGCTGGCCATAATCAGGGTAAGCCAGGATCTCGTCCCCCGTGAGGGCCATTTTCAGCTGGTGGAAGGACTCATCTTCCAGCTTGTCCCATTTGAATGGCGGCTTCTGGTTTTTGGCCTTCCTGGACTGGCCTATCAGGAGGTCCAGCATGGGTGCTGCCATCTTGGTGAGGCCTGGAATAAATCTTCGGTAGTA
Organism: Phyllobates terribilis; assembly: GCF_046119375.1. Taxonomy (NCBI): domain Eukaryota; kingdom Metazoa; phylum Chordata; class Amphibia; order Anura; family Dendrobatidae; genus Phyllobates; species Phyllobates terribilis. The sequence goes on along the minus strand of NW_027363798.1, from coordinate 15,580 downwards.
GCCTAACAACCCGAGGAACTGCCGCACTTCCTTTACGGTGGAGCAGGGCCGGCGTCAGCACCCGGCGCACCCGGGCAAATGCCGGGGCCCTGAGCAGGCAGAGGGGCCCACTGGCGGTCGCGCACCCCGCTGTGCTATGGGCGGAGGAGAGCGGTGTCAGCGCCCTCCCTTCTCCGCCGCTTGCTCAGGGCCCCGGCAGCCCGATACTTACCTCTCCCCGTGCCTCCGCAGATCCACTGTCTTCCTGCTCTGCGCTCCCTGTGACGTCTCAGGTCAGAGGGCGCGGTGACGTCTTTTCACCGCGCCCTCCCTGAGCCGTCACAGGGAGCGCTGAGCTGGAAGACGCCGACAACGCTAGAGTTCGGAGCCGAGCAGCGAGCGGCGAGCGGCGAGCGGCGGGCAGCAGGCAGCAGGTAGCAGGTGAGGAGAAGGGAGGTGAGTATTTGATTTTTTTTTTTTTAATGTATGGAGGCATGGGGCATTATAAAGAGAAGGGGGGGGGACATCCTGCATGGGGCATTATATAGAGGGGGGGGGCAGCCTGCATGGGGCATTATAAAGAGAAGGGGGGGGGGACATCCTGCATGGGGCATTATATAGAGGGGGGGGCAGCCTGCATGGGGCATTATAAAGAGAAGGGGGGGGACATCCTGCATGGGGCATTATATAGAGGGGGGGGCAGCCTGCATGGGGCATTATATAGAGGGGGGGGACATCCTGCATGGGGCATTATATAGAGGGGGGGGGACATCCTGCATGGGGCATTATAAGGTGGGGAACAGCCAGCATGGGGCATTATATAGAGGGGGGGGCAGCCTGCATGGGGCATTATATAGAGGGGGGGGGGCAGCCTGCATGGGGCATTATATAGAGGGGGGGGGGACATCCTGCATGGGGCATTATATAGAGGGGGGGGGCATCCTGCATGGGGCATTATAAGGTGGGGAACAGCCTGCATGGGGCATTATATAGAGGGGGGGGCAGCCTGCATGGGGCATTATATAGAGGGGGGGGGCAGCCTGCATGGGGCATTATATAGAGGGGGGGGGACATCCTGCATGGGGCATTATATAGAGGGGGGGGGCATCCTGCATGGGGCATTATAAGGTGGGGAACAGCCTGCATGGGGCATTATATAGAGGGGGGGGGGACATCCTGCATGGGGCATTATATAGAGGGGGGGGGACATCCTGCATGGGGCATTATAAGGTGGGGAACAGCCTGCATGGGGCATTATATAGAGGGGGGGGGACATCCTGCATGGGGCATTATATAGAGGGGGGGGGGGACATCCTGCATGGGGCATTATATAGAGGGGGGGGGGCAGCCTGCATGGGGCATTATATAGAGGGGGGGGAACAGCCTGCATGGGGCATTATAAAGAGAAGGGGGAGGGCATCCTGCATGGGGCATTATAAAGGGGGGGACGACATCCTGCATGGGGCATTATAAAGGGGGGGAACAGCCTGCATGGAGCATTATAAGGGGGGGGCCTGTATGGGGCATTATGTGGGGGGTAACAGCCTGCATGGAGCATTAAAAGGGGGGGGGGCTGTATGGGGCATTATGTGGGGGGTAACAGCCTGCATGGAGCATTAAAAGGGGGGGGGGCTGTATGGGGCATTATGTGGGGGGTAACAGCCTGCATGGAGCATTAAAAGGGGGGGGGCTGTATGGGGCATTATGTGGGGGGTAACAGCCTGCATGCAGCATTATATGGGGGCCAGTATCCTGTATGGAGAGTTATAAGGGGACCGGTATCCTGTATGGAGCGTTATAAGGGGACCGGTATCCTGTATGGAGCGTTATATGGGGGCCAGTATCCTGTATGGAGTTTTATAAGGGGACCAGTATCCTGTATGGAGCGTTATATGGGGGCCAGTATCCTGTATGGAGCTTTATAAGGGGACCAGTACCCTGTATGGAGCGTTATATGGGGGCTAGTATTCCGTATGGAGCCTTATATGGAGGCCAGTATTCCATATGGAGCCTTATGTGGAGGCCAGTATTCCGTATGGAGCCTTATATGGGGGCCAGTATTCCGTATGAAGCGTTATATGGGGGCCAGTATTCCGTATGGAGCGTTATATGGGGGCCAGTATTCTGTGTGGAGCGTTATATGGGGGCCAGTATCCTGTATGGAGCGTTATATGGGGGCCAGTATCCTGTATGGAGCTTTATAAGGGGACCAGTACCCTGTATGGAGCGTTATATGGGGGCTAGTATTCCGTATGGAGCCTTATATGGAGGCCAGTATTCCATATGGAGCCTTATGTGGAGGCCAGTATTCCGTATGGAGCCTTATATGGGGGCCAGTATTCCGTATGAAGCGTTATATGGGGGCCAGTATTCCGTATGGAGCGTTATATGGGGGCCAGTATTCTGTGTGGAGCGTTATATGGGGGCCAGTATCCTGTATGGAGCGTTATATGGGGGCCAGTATCCTGTATGAAGCGTTATATGGGGGCCAGTATTCCGTATGGAGCCTTATATGGGGGCCAGTATTCTGTGTGGAGCGATTCACCGGTTTCTGAGCTATTGTGGAATTTACAATAGATATCACTCATGTAATGTAAGAAGTGAAATCTTTGCATTGTACTATATATATATATATATATATATATATATATATATATATATATATATATATATTCCTCCGCTGTATCTCTGCATCATGAATTGTGGTATGTGTTAAAGGGGCCCACTGAGACTCTTTCGCCCAGGGCCCAGAAAAACCTGGAGCCGGCCCTGCGGTGGAGGGTCTTGTCCTTAAACTTAGCAAAGTCTAAGTCAGGGTTTTGCAGAGCCACTATGCGCAGCTGGGTTCGGTGGGCGCTGGGCAGTAAACCCTCAATAAACTGCTCAGTTAACAGTCTGTTTTCATCACGCACACTGTCAGGGTCTACCTGTTTGATGGCCCTCAGCGCCTCCTGCAGGTTTAAAGCATAGTTCCATACACTGTCCTGTGCCCGTTGTCAGACCATGCCCCGTTGAGATGGTTGAGGGAAAAGAGGGGTAACAATGCCAGGGTAACTAGATGGTTCCTAGCTCTTCAGGACTTCAACTTTCATGTAGAGCAGGGGTCTCAAACACGCGGCCCGCGGGCCGCATGCGGCCCCTGAGGCTGCTTTATGCGGCCCGCAGGCACAGACCCCTTGATGATCCCGACCTGGTCCAGGAGGAGCCGCCGACAGCAGCGCTGCATTGCCGCACAGAGACTGTTTCCCAGCACTGCATTTCCAATGCCAGCCGCTGGCCAATCAGAGGCCAGCAGCTGATATCTGCGTGTCGGCGCAGCGAGTATGATGTCATTGCCATATGCAGATGTCAGCTGCTGGCCTCTGATTGGCCGGCGGCTGACATTGAAAATGCTGTGCTGGGAGACAGTCTCTGTGCGGCAATGCAGCGCTGCTGTCGGCGGCTCCTCCTGGACCAGGTCGGGATCGTCAAGGGGTCGGACTCTGTGGTGCCTGCGGGCCACATCTGCAGGAAGGCCGCCGAGGGAACGGAGGACAGGTGAGAATCATCTTTTTTTTTTTCTATTTTATGTGTGTGAAGAACAGCACAGGGGGCACAGAGCCAAAAGAGGGGACCTGGATGGGGCACATAGCCACAAGAGGGGACCTGGATGGGGCACATAGCCACAAGAGGGGACCTGGATGGGGCACATAGCCACAAGAGGGGACCTGGATGGGGCACATAGCCACAAGAGGGGACCTGGATGGGGCACATAGCCACAAGAGGGGACCTGGATGGGGCACAGAGCCACAAGAGGGGACCTGGATGGGGCACATAGCCACAAGAGGGGACCTGGATGGGGCACATAGCCACAAGAGGGGACCTGGATGGGGCACATAGCCACAAGAGGGGACCTGGATGGGGCACATAGCCACAAGAGGGGACCTGGATGGGGCACATAGCCACAAGAGGGGACCTGGATGGGGCACAGAGCCACAAGAGGGGACCTGGATGGGGCACAGAGCCTCAAGATGTGGACCTGGATGGGGCACATAGCCACAAGAGGGGACCTGGATGGGGCACATAGCCACAAGATGGGGACCTGGATGGGGCACATAGCCACAAGAGGGGACCTGGATGGGGCACATAGCCACAGGATGGGGACCTGGATGGGGCACATAGCCACAAGAGGGGACCTGGATGGGGCACATAGCCACAAGAGGGGACCTGGATGGGGCACATAGCCACAAGAGGGGACCTGGATGGGGCACAGAGCCACAAGAGGGGACCTGGATGGGGCACATAGCCTCAAGATGTGGACCTGGATGGGGCACATAGCCACAAGAGGGGACCTGGATGGGGCACATAGCCACAAGAGGGGACCTGGATGGGGCACATAGCCACAGGATGGGGACCTGGATGGGGCACATAGCCACAGGATGGGGACCTGGATGGGGCACATAGCCACAAGATGGGGACCTGGATGAGGCACATAGCCACAAGAGGGGACCTGGATGGGGCACATTAGTACAAGATGGGGACTTGGATGGGGAACATTACTACAAGATGTTTGCCATTATTACTATATGATGCTAATTGTAAGACAATATTACTGTATGTGGCCAATTGGGGGAAACAAAATTGTAAAAATCAAAAAAATAAAAATAAAGCCTGAAAAAATATTGGGCACTAAAAATGCTGTTTTATATGTAAACTAAAGTAAACACAAAAAAGTGCACGTTTATTATCGCCACATCCATAACGACCCAAGCTATAAAAAAATAAACACGGAAAAAATGTTCAAAAGGTGTATACAAAAAAAAATGGTATCACTAAAAATGTCACATTGAACAAAGAATGCGGCCCCCCAAATTCAAATTTTTTCCATGTGTGGCCCATATACCCAGCCGAGTTTGAGACCCCTGATGTAGAGCATAGGCCTGGGAAGTTACATGGGAACGCTGATGCCCTTTCCCGTTTTAGGTCAATTAGGATTACCATAATTTTTAATATTTGCCAAATGCCAGAATAAGGAGAGAGAGAATGTATTAAGGCATTTAAAAAAACAGGAAAGGTTTATTCTGATTTCATGTCAGATATTGAGAAAAACATGCATATGTGTCTTTTAATATACTGTATGTAAACTTCTGGTTTCAACTGTACATCTTGGGCCTCTTCCTTGTATAATGTGCTCTATTCTGCGCCCTTTCCTGGTATAATGTTCCCCATCCTGAGCACCTTCCTGGTATAATGCACTACATCATGAGCACCTTCCTGGTATAATGCACTACATCCTTGGCACCTTCCTGGTATAATGTTACCCTTCCTGAGCACCTCCTGGTATAATGCACTACATCCTAAGCACCTTCCTGGTATAATGCACTACATCCTTGGCACCTTTCTGGTATAATGTTACCCTTCCTGAGCACCTCCTGGTATAATGCACTCCATCCTGGGCATCTTCCTGATATAATGTACCCCATTCTGAGCACATTACTGGTATAATGTACCCCATTCTGAGCACATTCCTGGTATAATGTCCCCCATCCTGAGCACATTCCTGGTATAATGTCCCCCATCCTGGGCCCTTTCCTGGTATAATGTTCCCCATCCTGGGACCCTTCTTGGTATAATGCACTCCATCCTGGGACCCTTCCTGGTATAATGCACTCCATCCTGGGACCCTTCCTGGTATAATGCACTCCATCCTGGAACCCTTCCTGGTATAAGCACCCATCAGCCCAAGGGTGCTTTTAATTAGTGTTGGATTCTACCTGCCCACTTAAATTTGTAGGTTTCTATCCCAAGAGAGGCATGTTTGCCCATTTATATTGTAGGCTTATAGCCCAAGAGAGGCATGTTTAAGAGGTTAGTTAACCATCATGCGGAGGCTACCTTGTCGTGGTTGATGGGGATACATGAATTGGCCAATTTGTGCGCTAAGAGCCTTCATTTTTTGTAAGTACATTTTATTTAGCAATAATGCAGTTTAGCTCTTATGTTCTCAGTGTCAGCATATGTATTGGCCCTTGCAGTGTGTTGCTGTGCTTTCTTATTGTACCCTTCCTGGTATAATGTCCCCCATCCTGTGCCCCTTCCATTAATAATGTTTGCTGTTCTTCTCCAATACATTTAAAAATAAATAAATTATTCTTCTTCCCTTCCTCCACTCCCACAACTCGCAGTGTATTCTTCTATAGCACTTGAAGGAACTGGCATCTAACTTCGTCTTGCTGGCATGGTGCATGACGTCACGGTCATGTGCCGCCTGTGACTGGCACACCAACGTCAACAGCCGGCCTCTGATTGGCTGGCAGGGTGTATTGCGGTGCAGGGATACAGATGGTCTCTGCGACTCAATACATTTCAGCTGAATGTGTGTCCTTGCATGCACCTCTAACTGAAATAGGTGCTGGTGGCGGCCGACCCCCCTCCTGCACGGGCCCGGTCGCACCCTCTGTGACCGATGTCGTTCCGCTCCTGGAAGGGATATGCTGATGTTTACTATTGGATTCTATCATGTATGTGAGAATAAAAGGCTTCTTGAGATTGATGACATTGCCATATCTAGCAGCCAAGACTTCTCAATAATAGCGGACAATTGAGGCTGCTGGGATCTAGATCAATCACACAACGACACGTGTACAATGCAATAGTGTTTTTATTAGCAAAATCATAAGAATCATTAACCTGAATTACATCGTAATTTACTAATAAAGAAGGTCAGCTCCTGATTTTACATAATGATCAGTAATGGCGCCATCATCCCATTCTCTCACACATTTACACTGCTGCACTGCCATCTAGTGATGAAAAATAAAAAGTACAATACCAACACAGTTTATTGTCAAATTGGCCATACAGAGTCACTATTGGTGGGATCATATTATTAACACGGCTCATTATAGACTGCAGGTTATTAACAAGTTAATGACACGGTGGTTGGAACAAAAGATCTCAAATTTCGACTCATCAGACCAAAGCACAGATTTCCACTGGTCTAATGTCCATTCCTTGTGTTCTTTAGCCCAAACAAGTCTCTTCTGCTTGTTGCCTGTCCTTAGCAGTGGTTTCCTAGCAGCTATTTTACCATGAAGGCCTGCTGCACAAAGTCTCCTCTTAACAGTTGTTGTAGAGATGTGTCTGCTGCTAGAACTCTGTGTGGCATTGACCTGGTCTCTAATCTGAGTTGATGTTAACCTGCGATTTCTGAGGCTGGTGACTCAGATAAACTTATCCTCAGAAGCAGAGGTGACTCTTGGTCTTCCTTTCCTGGGGCGGTCCTCATGTGAGCCAGTTTCTTTGTAGCACTTCATGGTTTTTGCAACTGCACTTGGGGACACTTTCAAAGTTTTCCCAATTTTTCGCACTGACTGACCTTCATTTCTTAAAGTAATGATGGCCACTCGTTTTTCTTTACTTAGCTGCTTTTTTCTTGCCATAATACAAATTCTAACAGTCTATTCAGTAGGACTATCAGCTATGTATCCACCAGACTTCTGCACAACACAACTGATGGTCCCACATTTATAAGGCAAAAAATCCCGCTTATTAAACCTGACAGGGCACACCTTGTGAAGTGAAAACCATTTCCGGTGACTACCTCTTGAAGCTCATCAAGAGAATGCCAAGAGTGTGCAAAGCAGTCATCAAAGCAAAAGGTGGTTACTTTGAAAAACCTATAATATAAGACATAATTTCAGTTGTTTCACCATTTTTGTTAAGTATATAATTCCACATGTGTTAATTCATAGTTTTGATGCCTTCAGTGTGAATGTACAATTTTCATAGTCATTAAAATACAGAAAAATCTTTAAATGAGAAGGTGTGTCCAAACTTTTGGTCTGTACTGTGTATACATATATATATATATATATATATATATACGCGGCTGCTGATGTTCTCGGCTGTCCCCATCAGTCCCATAGACACTGAATGGAGTGTGGCAGTGCGCATGCCTGGCAACGGCTCCATACTATTTCCTCCATAAGAGAGGATAGGGATCCCCACTCTAGTGATTGGTGGGGTTCCCAGTAACTACCATCACCGATCCTGCAGATCCTTTCTCCTGTCAATAGGTTTTTTATGTTTTACATGGTCCAATAGAGAGATCAGAGGTGCGATATAGTGAACTAACACATGCAAAGCCTAAATTATATAAAATGTGAAACCACCAGACTGTGACCGTAGCCAAACATCTTTTAACCTTCCTTACAATTCCTAAAGTTGTTGACCAATGTTTTTCTTTAAAGGGGTTCTCCAACCATAGACACTTATGACATATACTAGATGGTGGCCCGATTCGAACGCATCAGGTATTCTAGAATAGGTAAGCGGCCGACGGGGCGCAATTAGCAGAGAGGCGTTTAAATTTGGCGCCCAAATCGCTGATTGGTCGCGTTAGGCAACCGCGACCAATCAGCAAAGCGGTGTTTAAATTTGGCAGCAATATCGGTGATTGGTCGCGGGCAGCGGCCGCGACCAATCTGCGAACCGTGTTAGTGAGGACTGGAGAGCGTGTTTAAATTTAAATTAGTCGCGACCAATCAGCAGAGCGGTGTTTAAATTTGGCACCAATACTGCTGATTGGTCACGGCCGCCGACCGCGACCAATCAGCAGAGCGATACAGAGCGGGGTTTAAATTTGGCACCAAAATCGCTGATTGGTCGCGACCGCGACCAATCAGCAAAGAGGTGTTTAAATTTGGCGACAATACTGCTGATTGGTCGCGGCCGGCGACCGCGACCAATCAGCAAAGCGATGCAGAGCGGGGTTTAAATTTGGCGCCAAAATCGCTGATTGGTCGCCGGCCGGGACCAATCATCAGAGCGGTGTTTAAATTCGGCGCCAAAATCGCTGATTAGTCGCGGCTGACGGCTGCGACCAATCAGCAGAGCGTTGTTTAAATTTTGCGCCAATACTGCTCATTGATCTCGGCCAGCGACCGCGATCAATCAGCAGAGCGTTGTTTAAATTTGGCGCCAATCTCGCTGATTGGACGCGTCTGGTGTCCGCGACCAATCAGCAGAGCGTTGTTTAAATTTGGCGCCAAGCTCGCTGATTGGTCGCGGCTGGCATCCGCGACCAATTAGAACAGCAGTGTTTAAATGTGGCGGCAAGATCAGTGATTGGTCGCGGCCGCTATTTAAATGTGGCGCCCAAATCGGTGATTGGTCGCGGGCAGCGCAAGCGACCAATCAGCAGAGCGGTGTTTAACTTTAGCGCCAAGATCACTGATTGGTCGCGTGCGGAGAGCGCGACCAATCAGCGAATCGTATTGGTGAGGAGCAGGGAGCGGAATCGTATTAGTGAGGACCGGGGAGCGCCGCTACCTGTGCGGCTACTTCCGCTGCGAAAACCCGGGACATGAGCGACTGCTCGCAGCAGAAGTATCCCGACCCGCAGCGCCACTCCCCGGTCTTCCCTTCACACCCTAGCCGCTGATCTCCCCACAGTATCCGCATGGTGTTACAAAGGTCCGGACATTTGTGTTAAAAATCGCTGATTGGTCGCTGTCGCTGCCCGCGACCAATCACCGATTTGGGCGCCAAATTTAAATATCGGCCGCGACCAATCACCGATCTTGGCTCCACATTTAAACACCGCTTTGCTGATTGGTCGCCGACGCTGGGCGCGACCAATCACCGATTTTGGCGCACATTTAAATAGCGTCCGCGACCAATCAGTACAGCGGTGTTTAAATGTGGAGCCAAGATCGGTGATTGGTCGCGGCCGATATTTAAATTTGGCGCCCAAATCGGTGATTGGTCGCGGGCAGCGCCAGCGACCAATCAGCGATTTTTAACACAAATGTCCGGATCTTTGTAGCACCATGCGGATACTGTGGGGACATCAGCGGCTAGGGTGTGAAGGGAGGACCGGGGAGCGGCGCTGCGCGTCGGGATACTTCTGCTGCGAGCAGTCGCTCATCTCCAGGCTTCTCGCAGTGGAAATATCCGCACAGGCAGCGGCGCTCCCCGGTGCTCACTAATACGATTCCGTTCCCCGCTCCTCACCAATACGATTCGCTGATTGGTCGCGCTCTCCGCACGCGACCAATCAGTGATCTTGGCGCTAAAGTTAAACACCGCTCTGCTGATTGCTCGCGGCCGCTGCCCGCGACCAATCACCGATTTGGACGCCACATTTAAATAGCGGCTGCGACCAATCAGTACAGCGGTGTTTAAATGTGGAGCCAAGATCGGTGATTGGTCGCGGCCGATATTTAAATTTGGCGCCCAAATCGGTGATTGGTCGCGGGCACCGCCAGCGACCAATCAGCGATTTTTAACACAAATGTCCGGATCTTTGTAACACCATGCGGATACTGTGGGGACATCAGCGGCTAGGGTGTGAAGGGAGGACCGGGGAGTGGCGCTGCGCGTCAGGATACTTCTGCTGCGAGCGCCCGCTCATGTCCCGGGTTCTCGCAGCGGAAGTATCCGCACAGGCAGCGCCGCTGACATCCATGCGGCAAGGGTGTGAAGGGAGGACCGGGGAGCGGCGCTGACATCCAATTGGTCGCAGCATATTTTTTTTTTTTAAACCAATTATTTTTATTTAGGTTTCAAAAATTTACAGCAAACAGTTATCAATATACATATAACAATTCACATAACGTGTAGTAATACAGTTAAAACCCTCTCCCCCCTCCCCCCTCCCGCCAATACTCCTTATGCCGGGCATACCTGGGAACATTGACAATCATATTACCGCCATCCATGCAGACCATATTTTCCCAAAAGTTCTCTCTCCATGCCTCCGCCTATAAATGCTTTCCTCTAAATGCATCACCGTACGTGTCTGAGCAATAAATTCCCTCCTAGTGGGGGGTTCAGAATCTGTCCATTTTCGTGCTATTAGTTTGCGTGCCACATATAGCAATCGCGCTATCGCCACTTTGTAATGTTCTGAGACAGGTATTCCATCCACCTCCCCCAAAACACACAGCACCGGGTTTCTGTCAATTGTACATGTATAAGCCCTCTCAATTTTGTTAACAACGACCAACCAATAAGCCACTAGCCGTGGGCATGACCATAGCATGTGTAGCAGTCCGGCCTGGTCCGTGCCACATCTAGGGCAACTGGAATCTCCCCTCAAGCCCGCCTTGTACAGGCGCAGCGGTGTTTTGTATGTCCTATGTATTATGTATAATTGGGAGATCCGTGCCTGCTCGCTTAGAGAGATCTTCGGGACATATTCTAGAATTGCTTCCCATTGTTCTGTTGTGAGGGTACCCACCTCCCTTTCCCATTTACTCTTTGCAATGAAGTGATTTCCCCCCAGATAGGAGTGCAGTAGGTCATGATATAAGCTCGATATGACTCCCCTCGTCCCTCCCTTCATACATACAGAGTCTAGTACAATGTCACCCTGAACCGTCATGGCTCCCAATCCACACTGTGCCCTCCAAGCATGTCGAAGCCTATAGTATTGAAATCCCCATACCAAAGGCAAATCAAATTCTTCTCTCAATTTCTCAAAGGTCTTCAGGTCCGTTCCACTCTGCAGTTGGCACACATATCTCACTCCTTGCGCCTTCCAATTGCCCATTTGACACAGCTTATTAAGTTCCGGCAGATGTTCATTGCCCAACACCAGTGAGTACTTAGTCAGCCCGTCCACCCCCCTGATCTTTTTAATAGTGTCCCATACCTTCTGAGTCAAGCCTAAAGTAGGATATATTGCTCCCAATTTCTTAAAGGTACCATCCTCTAACGCCTGGACCAGTGGGCGTCTCCCCGACACATGTACCAGCACCCGGCAAGCTGCCCCTCCACAATCGGGTTCTCTCCATCCCCTGACATGCTGGCCCTGTACTGCCAAGAAATAGACCCAGGGATTGGGTGCGGCCAATCCTCCCTCCTCCTTCCCATTTTGCAGCGTTCCCAATTTAATCCTTGCCTGCCTCTTGCCCCATATCAAGGATCTGAAGATAGAATCAATACCCTGAAACCGTTTTTTTGGTAGCCATATCGGTGAGTTGTGCAAAACGTACATTAGTTGTGGCATAAGGACCATCTTAATCAGGTTAGTTCTACCCGTCACCGTCAAAGCCAATTGGCACCATGCGCCTATTTTCTTTTTAAATTTCTCTAGCAGAGGAACTAAATTCAGATCCGTGAATCGTGTCAATGGAAGCGCCACCCATATCCCAAGGTATTTAAATTGTGAAACCAGCTGGAGCTGCTTCCCCCTCTCATCTATCTCCTCCGCTTTTATTGGTCTATCTACAGCCATGACATAAGACTTGTGCCAGTTTATCTCCAGTCCCGAAATGCTCCCAAAGTGTTTAATTACATCCATCGTGCACCCCAATGTCTCTCCTGCATTTTCCAGAAATAACAGGATGTCATCGGCATACAGTGATATTTTTTCTTCCAGCCTCCCAAATTTAAATCCGACCACTCCTCTCTCAGCTCTTATTTTGGCCGCCAGGGGCTCCACTGCCACCGCAAACAATAGCGGGGACAGCGGGCACCCCTGCCTTGTGCCCCTATGTAAGTCAAACATCCCGGACCGTTCACCATTCACCTTAACTACCGCCCTTGGGGATGAGTACAATAACTTCACCCAGGCCATGAATGCGGGGCCAAATCCCATTATTTCCATGATTTTCCATAAATATTTCCATTCCACGCTATCAAATGCTTTTCTAGCGTCCAATGACATCACTATTCTCCCGCCACCATTATCAGCAGGCAGCTGCATATTAAGAAATAATCTTCTCAAGTTAACAGCCGTGGAGCGGTTGGGCATAAAGCCCGACTGGTCCTCGTGAATAACAGTATGCGCAACCCCGGTGAGCCGGGTGGCCAGGATCTTAGCGAGTATTCGTTGTCAACAACGATATGGGCCTATACGACTCCGCATCCATGGGGTCTTTCCCCTCCTTTGGCAGAACCACTATCACCGCTTCCTCCATTGATCTCGGTAACGCCCCCTTCACCAAAGCCTCATCAAACACAGATTTCAGTTTTGGAGCTAGCAGTTCCACCAGCTCCCTGTACACCTCCCCAGGTAGACCATCAGCACCCGGTGATTTGTTATTGGGCATAGACAGAATTGCACATTCCACCTCCTCCACACTCACAGGTTCATCCAACCTCATCCTATCTTCCTCAGACAATTTAGACAGTGAGATGCCTTCCAAAAATTCCTCTACGGCCCCCTCCGTGTCCCGTACTCTTGAATTGTACAGTGCCATGTAATATTCCTTGAAGACCTCCAATATGTCCTTTGTGTCTGTCAGAGTCGTCCCCGTTTGGTCTCTCAACCTGTACACCCTGGAAGACTCCCTCTGTGCCGCAGATATCACCGCCAACAAGTGACCCACTCTCTCTCCTTCCTCAAAGAATTGGGCTTGCTGAAATGCCCTTTTCCTCTCAGCTTGCATCATGTGCAGTTTATTAACTGCCTCCTGTGCCAATTTTAGTCTATTGTGAGCTACACTCGTTGGCGCCAAAATCATGTCTGCCTCTGCCCTTGTCAAGTCATCCTTTATTTGTTGATCTGCCAATTTAGTTTTGGTCTTACACCGTGAGATCTCACTTATAAAGAGTCCCCTCGTAAATGCCTTCATAGCCTCCCACACCACTGTGGCCTCAGCACTCCCTTCATTCACTTGGAAGAAGTGCTCTAGTTCTTTGGTTATGCCACCCATATCCACCACTTTAAGCCACGTCGGGTGAAGACGCCAACCTCCCCTCTGACCCTGAGCAGATCCCACTAGAAGCGCGACAACCATAGGACTATGATCCGATAGAGTCCTCTGTAGGTATTCCACCTGCCCAACCATCCCATCCATAGCAGTATCCCCAAAAGCCAGGTCTATCCTTGACAGTGTTCCGTGTGTAGCGGAATGACACGAGAAGGTCCTCTTACCCTCATTTCGTACTCTCCACAGATCCACCAGCCCCAGCTCCCCCACGTAGGTGCCAAATGCAATCATTCCGTCCCGTCCAGCTTCCATACCTGCCGGACGTACTTTATCCCAGTAATCATTCATGGTGTTGTTAACATCTCCCATAATCAACATCGGAGCCTCCCCCCATCTGGCCGTCAAGTCCATTACTGCTTGAAGTTCCTTTTTAGAATAAGGTGGAGGGATATATAAAGCCACTAAAATCATTTTGTGTCCATACAATCTGCACGCAATCCATACATACTGCCCTTCACTGTCTACTTGCACTGCCAGCTCTTCATAATGTGTGTTTTTGTGTATTAAGACTGACACCCCCCTGGAGTACGAGGAATAAGTGGAATGATATGTCTTTAACATCCACCCTCTCGATAGCCAGTGCCTAGTATCTCTAGTGAGATGGGTCTCCTGTAAGCACGCAATCATAGGATCACAAGATCTGATGTGATTCAGAACTGCTGCCCTCTTAATCCTGTCAGATATACCACGTACATTCCAACTTAAAATCCGAACCGTACGGTTACTCATTGTGCATTAGAAAAAACAATCCACCATCATCAAGTAACATCTTTCCATTTTGTTCCCAAGCATACCAGGTCAAACAGCATAAGCAACCCCATTTTCCTGCAAATCCAACCCATCCAACTCCCCCCCTCCCTCCCCCTCCCCACACCCCCTCCCCCCACCGTTCTCTTGTCACTCTCTTCCCAACGTGAGAGTGGGAGCTCAAAGAACCTGAGCAACATCGTAGTATACCGCATATCAACATGCGCCGTGTCCTCCTCCAGCATTGGCAGTCTCTCCACCACATAATCAATAGTATGCATAGTCCCGAACCATTAATCAAACAAATTAACTATAAAACTATAAAACGTAGATCCCAGCGGGGGTTTCTCCCCCTCCTCTGTGGTTTCGCAGAGCAATGCAGAGCCACAACCCTGTCCAGTGGTCAGGATAGCAGGGTCGTGCATTCACCGTGCCGAGTCCTCAGCTTCTCTCAATTTGCTCCGGTTCCGCTCCAACCACGAGGCGGCCTCTACCGGTGACGGGAAAAAATTGACCTTTCCAAAGGCTTCCACTCTTAATTTGGCAGGATAAATTGTAGAGTATTTCACATTCAAAGAGCGGAGCTGTTTCTTCACTTCACCATACCGTAGCCGCAGCTTTTGCACCTCAGCCGAGTAATCCGGGTATATTTCAATGCGTTTGCCCTCCAGGGTAAGATCTGTCAATTTTCTGGCCTTACGTAAGATAGTGTCCCGGTCTCTGCAGTTCAGGATTCTGGCTAACATCGTACGAGGGCCCTCTCCAGGCACTGGGGGTCTCATGGGCACTCGATGGGCACGCTCCACAGCAAACACCCTCGACAGGATATTAGACCCAAACTTTCCCAGCAGCCAGGTTTCAACAAAGGTCGTGGGGTCAGCACCCTCAGCTCTTTCAGGGATGCCCACAATACGCAAATTGTTCCTGCGTGACCGGTTTTCCAGGTCATCGTTTTTGTTAGCCACTACCGTGATCCTCTGAGTGTGCTGTTGCTGCGTCTTTTGCACTGAGGTTAAATGATCTTCTGTTACGCCAACTCTGCCCTCCACCTCAGTCAATCTGGCTGTAACTTTCTGCATAGAAGCCTCAATGCCTCCCAAGTCGGCTTTCAGACCATTCACCTGCTTTGTCAGAGCAGTTAAAGCAGTCTT